>NW_006160193.1:314397-327544 GCF_000334495.1 Tupaia belangeri chinensis | reverse complement strand
TCCGGACTTCTTCCTATCTCCTACTGTTCTGATTCTTTTTTTTTTTTTTTTTTGAGAAAGTCTAATCTTTTACTCACCATTCTAGGCGTTGTTTTTCTGTTGGTGCACTTGCTAGAAGTACAATATAATGCCTTTGAAGATAAAGACAACATGCTATTTATTTTATTTAAGTGCTTTGTGCTGGATATTAAAACCATAATGCAATAAGCTTCCTTACAGATCAATATCAACAAGGACGACTTGCAATCTCAATGTACAGAATAAGATAAATTCCATATGTTTCTAACTACTGGCAAGCTTAATTGTTCTGAAAAAGAGAGTTATCTTATAAATATGTGCCAAAAAAAAACAAACACCTCAACTCAAGAAGGCTGGATAAACATTAACTAATAATTTTGTTCAATAACTCTAATAGAGTACTCTACCTATTAAATTAGAATTGCTTATTAAAATATAATCTACCAAAGCAAAAATGTTTTCATGGAAATAAAACACCAGGGCTTTGGCTACAAACATGAGCACTAAATATACAAATTACAACATTAACTTGAAAAACAGTACAAACACATCATGCTTTTTTTAATTCAAATTGAATGGCAGAGAAAATTAAACTGAATACTGAAGTTAGGACCTGTGATTTTTTTCCCCAATAGTATAGATTTCTATGACAAAAAAACAGACATCACTAACATGAAAGTAACAAAGAAATCTGATTTCTATTCAAAATTCAATTCCATTCAGAGAAAAGTCAGGTTTTAATTTCGGAAAATACCATCATAACCAATACCTATTTTTAGTCTTTTTTAAAAACACACTGTATTAACAACGGAAACATAATTACTATAATTCAATTGAAGATTAAAAGTTCAGTCTAATATAGCCTCTACAGTATTGACTGTAGAAGCATTGGGAACTAAATTTCACAACAGGAACTTTACCTCAAAAGAAAGCAAACTAACATCATTCTCTAATATAGCATAGTAATTTGGAAAATGGCACTGTGACCAAATATTTAAAATCACTCTTCTCAAAGTCTGAAACCTTTCTAATGTTTTCTGTCAAAATTTACAAGTTTCTATCCAATAGTACGACCTAGACCCAGAAAAAAACTACCAACCACAGTTTAAAAAACATAGAATACTTTAGCAAAAAACTACCAACCACAGTTCAAAAAACAGAATACTTTAGCAAAAAAGAAGTAAAAAGTGCGTTTTAGGCAAAGCTTCTGAGGTTTGATAAAATAAAAGCTTTTTAAAACCATATTCCCTTAAAACAGAATATTAATTATGCTCACAAAGTATTTGAAAAATAGTTCCAATTCATCATAGCTATGTGACCCCAGACAAGTCTAAGACATGTGTACATCACCTATAAAACTGGTTAACAGTCCTGTCTTGCTGACAGAGGTATTGTGATGTCCAAGTGTGTGTATGTGTGTATGTCTGTGTTTGTTTCTGTGTGTGAGAAAACGTGTACAGATAGGTGAATATGAAGTTCAAATCCATATAAACCAATACTTAAACAGTTTAATTTGTTCAGCATTATTTGGAACAAGCCAAATACACAGAGCAAGCACAGATGACCCAAAAGAAGTGTCACGTAAAAGCACTAAAAGCTTGTAAATTTTATATGCACAGAAACCCATACTCACAGCCCTACATGCTTTTAAACAAAATCCTAACAAGCTCGGTAACCAGATTTCTAGGTCCAAGACATTAAAATGATTAACCGACTTTAAAAAAAAAATAAAAATAAAGGGGAAAAGAAATGAGCAGAGTTCTCACAAAAGTACAGCAACTTATGACATCAGACAACAAAGTATAAAACTCAAGCACACAAAGTTGATCGGGTTCACCTAGCACAGGTACAAAACCTTCCCACTGTCTAAATCACCCTTCACCATGCTAAAATAAAATGGTATTCAGAATGACCCACTTGAGACTTCCATAAGTTCCAGTAATGCACAATGTTCTCTATTTACAAAGGCAAAATATGCAATGCATTTGAACATACATTTTACTGACAATTCAAAGTGTTAAACCCTAGAATTCAACTTTGATGCTTACTGAAGGGGGAGGGTGGTTATCTACTTTTGTACACTGTTTAGGCATAAACATATATATTTACATATAAGTAAAAGTGTTTAAAAAACTTCTAACAAGTATATATGGTAGGGTTAAATGCCCTTTATTGTTACATTTAAGCAAAATTGAACTAATAGAGATAAAATGCAATAGGAAGCTTAATAGAAACAACCTGCAGCTATGTACATGAGTCAATAGGAATTCATTTACACAGCAGACTCATCCAAAAAATTAAAAACAAAATCCCAACTTTCTTTTTTCATTTTTATATTTTAAAAACCAGAACTAGTACTGAATTCTTAAGCTCTTTATCAGAGCGCAGAAACCAAGTGGTACTTCTATTTGTTTTACCAAGAAATATGATCCTGTTCAAGATTCCCAAATACCTCCATTAGACACGTTAAAGTGCTAATGCTGTTAAACTTTTTTCCTAATTTAAAGATAACTACTGGGTCATAGGGGGAGTTGGGGACACTTTTTGCATAGAAAAATACGTCATGACTTCCCAAAAATTGAAGTTTCCAGTAAAAACTTAACATAAAAATGTATTCCCAATAAATTAAAATCTATGTAAAAAGCCCTGAGATTATTTAATCTATTTAATTAAATAATACCTAATTTACTATACTATTTAATAGCTATTTACAAAAAAAGGTTAGTAGGTTTCCTGGCTGTTTTGCCTCATTATTTTATCTGTGAAAATCACAGCTCAGATACATACACTGAAAAATATATGAAATTCAGGATAAAAAGCTGTATTTCAGTATTTTCAAAGTTTTTAAACAAATTTTAAAGGTAAATTACAAATACACACTTGTTAAACTGTAACTTAATCTTACACCTTAAGAGAATGTTGTGTCTTTCCTCGTATCTTTTCTTGCTCGTTTTCTAGTGAAACATAATACCTGAAATAAGTGTTCACACTTCCCAATGTTCCAGATTTTACTACTAGTTACAAAAGCTTTGACTTGAGTATCTTAAAGGGGAAATATAAAAAATATTTTCTTAGAACACTAAGAAATTTCACAAAATAATGTTACTGCTTCTTAAGGAACACTGATTGGGGAGGGGAGGTAGATGATTAGTATGCTTTTTAAAATAATTGAAATTTCCCCTTTCAAGAATGATAGGTATTATTTCCCACAATTTAAAATCTTACACATACTAAATGGCAATACTTTTAGAATATACTTCAAATGTGGATCAACCAATTTTGACTCAAGGGAAAACAAAGAATTTCAATTCTGTTGTATGACCAATCTTTGGAAACATTTCAAGAGGATATATTGAAAAAGATTCCAATCTGTGAATACCTCTAAAAGCTTAATCATAATCGATTATCACTGTACCTTAAGGAGCAAAATGTTTGGAGAAAGTTAAAAATATAAATAAAATTTAGAGAAGATTAACTTAGCCCAATGTCATGCTCTCATAGTTCTCGCACGACACTTGGCTAAAAATTAATTTTACCTGGTAATCAATTTCCTGTTTGTCACTACTTCCTTTCTTACATCTAATATGCTTAATTAAAGTTATTTTTGATACATAAAGATCTGTTTCAGAAAATTCAGTAAGGAGAGTAGTACTGTGTAGTATTTCATTCAATCCAAGACCTTTGGGTACTATCTGGCAAAGATTTAGGTATAATTTAAAAGAGGCATTAAGCAAATCTTTTAAAAGCGCCAGAGTTCTAATAATGTAAATTTATTCAAATTAAATGACACTATCATTGGTTCGATTTCAACATTCATCTTTCTTAAAGTCAACAAAGAAGGTTTTTTTTTTTTCAAGAATTTCACTTTCCTCTTCTCATATTTCTACAAGGAACAGAGACAGGAAAAAGAATGAACCTAGTTTCATCTTTGATTATCATAAATCAAGAGATGCTGATACTTTTCTATAAGATCAAGTCCTTGATTCTTCTCCTTATGTGTAATTATGTTTCTTTTATATTGTAGTTTAAAAGTAACAGTATATATGCTTATTATTTTAAATGTTCAAAGATATTTCTCAACATTGATTTTTTTTTAATTACCTGCCTAGTGGAAAGCACAATTATGAGGAATAATAAAAGTATTCCATATTATGCTCTTTAAATTTTTACTGACAACATAGTGCTCCCAGAACACAACAATTAAGCTGGCTCCATTATTGCCTTTTCATGCAAAAGATACAGAAACAAAACACAGACACATCATGAAGGTCATCATTCTTGTTTTTAATTGGGGAAATAGAATAAAGCAATCTTGCTTAGGTTATTACAAGATACAATCCAACACACAATCAAGTGGTCAGAAAAGTTCCAAACATTAAAAAAAAATAATAATAAAAAAAAAAAAAGTTAGGTGGGACTTTGGCATATTTTCAGTCCAGGGCAAATAAAATTCAAATCCGTGTTTTTGTTTTTAAAGTAAGATTTATTATAGCTTACATTTTTTTTTCATCAAAATCAACACAATTAATGAGGCTTTTAACCTACCAAGGATTGTATGAAAACCATTAGAGTAAGAATTATTACGCCCAAAAATATCCCAAGAAAACTATTTCTAGAAATACTTGAAGAAATTTATAAACACTGAGGGGAAACGGGAGGCCAATAATGCCCTGTTACTATCGAAAACATTTAACTTGCCATATACTGACACTTTATTAGCTTTGTCTAAGTTAGAAAGAATCTTTATGAAAAACAAACTTCCAGCATTAGTCAAAAATATTTAGTTTCTTAATAAAGAAATATTAACTACACATTTTAACAGTTCACCATTTGTCAAAGTATACCGATCGACTGTTCTGGGCATGACTGAGGTGCACCTAAAGAATGATGCTGCTACCAAAGACAGTGGGAGTCCAGTTAGATCAGACAGCTAAACAGTATGAGCTACACAGTACCTTCACAAAGGGAAAATGAGTTTACTAAAAACAGTATGTCCTTTGTGACAGTAAGTTCTATAAATAAAGGAAAATCTAAAACTATGTTAGCCTAGCAAAAAATGATGTCATATATGCTACCATTAAACCATTACTTTAAGAGAGCAACATGTCCAACATGCCTTAAAATACATACTTGTACTTTTGAAAGAAGTTTGGAGCTTCAAAAAGTTTGGACCACTCTGCCTTACTCAGCAAAATTTCATCTGTGATAGCAAGACCTAAATTAAAAACATATTAAAATGTTTGCATACTTCCATCTAGAATTTTAAATAATCTTAAAAATTAAACATACCACATGCATTCACTATAATCCTAAAACCATCATTTAATAAAGTTTATGATTTTAGAGTTATTCTTACATACGTACACACTTTCCAATAAAGCTGGAGGATTTTTTTGAGAGCCAGGTTTCTGGTAAAGTACCATTATTCTAAAATGCCATGCTCATAGAATGACCTTCTCAAAACTGAAGCACTGCAGTTACCTGAGAAGGAAAAATTTCCCATATACTTTGTTTCTTGCCCTTCTCAAATCATGTTTCCTGCTGTTTCTAAAGGGGTAAAGGAACCTTTTCTTGAAGATCGCCTTTAGACAGTAAGAATTTCAACTTTTAAATCTAAGGTTGGTAGTCCTATAGCTGATTCTACTTCCTTGACTGCTCTGAGTCAAATTAAACAATACTCCAGTTACCTCCCTCAAAGATGTCTTAGTAACAGCTGTAACTTCAAATTAATAGTACATCTAAGTTTGAAAAAGGTGAGTTCTCCCAAAACAATTGGAGGGTGAGTCCTAATCTTGTCCAAAGGTTTTTCCAGTAGTATACAGCCTGATATACATCTCAGCTGTCACCCAGTAGAGACAAAATTAGTATTTTATAATTTTATAAGGCAATGGTATAGCACAAACAAGCCCATAATGGCCTGGCCAAAGATAATGGTTTTAAGTGTTGGTTAATCCTTCAACCATATATAATCCAAAATAACTGCCGAAAGCAATTAAATCTTTTCAAGTCAATTCTCAAATATATACTGTAATCAACAGGTCAATGCTTTCTTCAATCTAACTGTAAAGCTAACTACTGGGTCTACAATGGTATGTAAATCCTTCGTGTATAAAGGAGAGCATAAGGATAACACTTACCTTGTTTAAACTCCTCAACCATGACCATCCGTGTTGAAACGGACACATTGTACGTGGAGTTCTGTTGTGGGTATGCTGGTGTAATTATAGGCATAAGATGGTACCTATCACTGGGGTTTACCTACATACAACAACAGCCAATCAGTTTCTTCAAGTACATATGCAACAGATAATTGGACTTTTAACCCCTTGTTAAACTGAACCAATGATTAAATTTTATTTCATTCATAGCTGGAGTTGAGAAAGAAAAAGCAGTAAGCAAACATCATCTTTATAGGAATTCCTTATAGAATCAAGAGATTTAGTCTATGCTGATGATCTGATTCAATAATCTGGGTGTATTTGGGAAACCTTACTAGAAATAGTGCGCCTGATGGGGTATTAAAAAAAAAAAAAAAAAGGTTCCACTTAGGTACCTATTCATTTTTACAACAGAAATGGGTGGGGACACACACAAAATTACACTTACAGGGACATCAAGCTACGATATGTTCTATGTAAAATTTTAAACAAGATGGAAACTTACTATTTAATATACCCTTAAGTAATAAGAAGTTTAAGCTTATTAACACATGGTGAAGCTGTATTATCCTAACATATGTTACTACATTAGCCATGTTAATATAATTAAAGGAGATAACAATGGAACAATTTACTAACTGTTCACCTATACACTAATAAGTGGCGTATTTCCACAAAGGAAATCATACACTCAGATTCTCCACAATTAAATGACTTAAGGTTTGAGAATTATAAAAACACATAACTTGATGTGATTCAACAGAAATTGAAAACAAAATTTTTGATAGTGTAACTAAGATTAACAAATTATTTTTTAAAAAATAGGATTACATAAACCCAGAATAAATTCAAAACTAAATCTCTTTGAAAAAATTAATAAAGTGAATGTTAACAGTTAAAAAGAGTATGGAGTAAAAGGTGTAACTTCCCAAGAAACCAAATGGAAGCTCTTCTTTAGCCAACCATATATTCATAATGTCTAAAAAACTAAACCAATTCTTACATCACTGTAATTATGTAATACTGCTTAGAAGTTATCTGCCATGTGTAAACAGCTTTCCTACACCAACCCAATTTCAATAAAAAACTTAGATCAAATAAAACTTAGATCAAATAAAAAAAAAAAAACATGGATTTTTAGTATCCTTTTATTTAAGCACAAATGCCCACACATCTTGAACTTACAAGGTAGTTCTATATAGAATAAAAATGTCAGTGAAATCTGTATTGAAAACTATGTACAATTAAATGTGGTTCACGGGGTACAATAAGTATGTTTCTCACGTCAGAGTACTATTATAGTTGAGGTTATCTAAAAGAAAGTGTAATATGGACTTGTCCACTCATACATAAAAGTCTGGAACTCTCTCTGGAGTTTATGCAGATGATTTGTACTTGTCATTGCACAATGTGAATTTGTAGGGGAAAAAATAATACACTAACCCTTGGGTCCCATACAGGCAAATTAAGATTGCATTCTTCGGGCTGTTTCAATAGCACTGGATTTGGCCATTCCCTGTTTAAAAAGATTGTAGCACTTGATAAGACTATTGGATATTACCATCTAAACGTATTTTGTTAAACATACAGCATTTGTGAATGTGATTCTTTATTAATTCTGCTCTTTTGATATATATAAACTTTTAGTCCTTTCTGTTGTCATCATACTACTTAAAATACTTCTCTAACTACAAAATTAGCTTAAACATTTTCTCTGCCTCTCAAAGAGCTGTTAAAGCATTATTTAAATAAAAAAGCAACATCTCAAGACATCTGATGTGTTCACATTAACAAGATGAATCCCCTTTGAAAGACAAAAATCCTTGTTTAATACTAGTTCTAACCAAAAACAACTGTGAAAAGTTACTTCTGATTACAGCCAGGGGGATTTCAATAATTATAAAAATTAATTATAAAGTTTCTTTATTTCATCACTTAATGGATGAAACACATGTATAAGTGTAGTAAAACTCTGGGACATGAGCATGTTTTCAAGATGCATTCTATAAATCAGCTAACTTCAACCCTTTATGGAAGAAAGAAAAAATAGGAAACGTGACGTCCTGATAAGGTTAGCTTCTTTAAAATACTGTTTACTTATGTATGTGTAGCATTAAGAGACATTCTGAAATTCTTTAATCTTACCATAAATGATTATGTGTGATTTAAGTGCTATCAAACCCCAGAACAGCAGAATGTGTACAAAAAGTGTGGCACAGTTCTAAATTATAAATCATTTTAAATAGCTCTAATTTTCATACAATTACTAGAAAAGAACAACTCTTTGAAGAAGAAGAAGAGACAGGAATTGGCAGGGTTAGGGATAAAAAATTTATCTTAAAGATCAATTAGATTAAAAACCCTCAACTTTTGGGCCAGAGCAACAAATATGAAAAGGCAATATTCTTTTATCTCACTCTTCTTAAAAGAAATCAGGGCTGGGAATCAGCAGTTAGCGTAATGGCTATGTCGCTGGGCTCCCACGTAGTCGACCGCGGTTCGTGTCCTGGACCCGGTGGCTTAAAACTCACGCCGGGCGCGTGTGCGTGCGTGCCCAAGATCCCGAGAGGAGAATGGATTGCGGCGTGACCATCCCCCCTGGGGGGGGATTTCTCGCTTTCTGTCTCTATGTCTCTCTCTGTCTGCGCCCTACAGTGAAAATCTCTCCAAAAAAAAAAAGAAAGAAAAGAAATCAGGGCTGACAAGTGTGGACATCTTGAAATAAAGAAATTTAACAAAGAATCTCTCCTAGCCTAGGTTAATAACTAATCTCGAAAGTATCAAAAACTGCACTTTTTCGGGGCTGGCAGGTGGCGTGGTGGTTAAAGGTGCTGGATTCCCATAAGGCCGACTGCAGTTCAAGTCCTGGACCCAGTAGCTTGCTTTCTCACTTTTCCTTCTCTGTCTGTGTCTCTCTGGTTAAATTTTAAAAAATTAACTAAATAAATTGAAATTGCACTTTTTCAAGCACTTAATATTAATTTATTCTTAAAAATCTTATAAAATTTAAAATTTTAATATTATACTAAAGATAAGTAAACAACTAAAAGTAAAAAATATTTATGAAAAACAAAGGCCTATAAATTTAGAATCAGAAGAGTGAATTAAAAGAGTGATAGAGGCAGTATGTGTAAGTTTTATCCAAAAGTAACTGATATTCCGGCCTAGCAATAAGGATTTTAGCAGATGTTAAAGGTAAAATTCAGAGTTTATTGGGGGGGTAGGTTCACGCAAGTACAGACAGAATCAGTTTTGCTATTCTGGCAAAAGTAGGGAGTAGAAACAGGGTTTACGTTTGCCACTTTATAGTCAGTGTGACTGCCCAAGGCTACCTACATGGCTATACATCATCTACTTTGACTCTGAGACCAGCTGCAGAAATGTCATAGAAATAAGACTAAACTTCAGTGTCTATAATCAATTTTATTTTAATATAATCTAAACACATACCATTTAGAAAATACCAAGAAAAATTTATGTACAAGAGTTGATGCTATTGCATTTGGATAAAGCTGGCAAGTTCTTGCTACTAGCATAGCCCAGGAAACACCACCGAGGAAACCTAATATATTGGAATAGATGTTGTGGCCTGTTGGTAAGGGAAAAGCAAAAAGATAAGTTAGTGCCGAACAAAAATTTAAACATTTTTAATAAGCTAGCCAATAAATTCTGAACTCACGTTTGGCCCACAGTTTGATAGCTCTCAGAGTTAACCTGAAGTTGTCAATGTTTGGTACTAGATGTAAAATTTCATCTGTTACCCTGCAACCTGATTAATAGGAGCAAAAAAACAGAACATTAAATCATCAAAAGTTTAATGATAATACTTCTAAATGTTCTAAGATTGACATCAAATTAAATAAAAACTTTTATTTGATACAACAGTAATGTTAATTCAACAAAGCGATCACACACACACACACACACACACAAATCCTTAAAGCATTTATCACAAACACTAACCTAAAACAAAGAAACTAAACTATAACTAGTCTAATTTTAAACTTTCAACTTAAAATTAAAACTTTTCTTCTGAAGAGATTCAATTCACTTGGGTTTCCAAGAATCGTACTTTAAAAACAAAGCAACAAGCTATGTTAAATATGAAATTGCTCAAAAGTAGTCCTTTTGAACTAACAATCGACAGCATCACAAAAAAGTATCAGGATATGAGAGTTACACAGTGAAACATAAACCAGTAGCAGTATAGTACAAATGTCAATGTCTTTCTAAGTGCCCAAGTACCACTAATGACAGAAGAAAAAAATCTGTAGACTATTACACAACAATCTATTTTATCCTATTCACTATGGAGTAACAAAAGGATTATAAAAAGCTTCTTCATTACAAAATCTGAGTTAAAAAGATTTAATACAAAGGATCTTTAAAAAGTTCATGGAAAATGTGTTATTACAAAAATTACTATGCCTGGATACCCATTATTTTTGTGCCAGAATAAACATGTACTTTTAATTCCATTTTTCCATGAACTTTGTGAAGTCCTCTCATAATTGACAAAAACTGCAACTATATAAAAAAATGTAGGCTTTAACATACCATTAAGACTTCTTATGCATCTTATATCTAAATTTTTAAGCAGACTGTCATCTCGGAGGTCCAAATCTTCTGGAATAGTCTGCAGTGCTAATCGTGCAAACAAAATATCAATCTAAAACAAAAACAAAACAAATTCTACAGATGCCAGACTATTTTTAAGAGATTTCTATAAAAAAGAAAACTTAATTCTTTTTCTAAAGCCAAGATTTTATCAACATGACAATGTCAACAAAATGCCAGGTTAAATTAATTTCATCACAGGCACCTTAATCATGTTAGAACACTGTAATATGAAATTGAACTTACAAAAATACTTACCTGTCTTTTTTGGTTTTTTAAGGGTTTTGCCATAGGCCATGTATGCCCACCAAAGAGAGAGACAGTGAGAGAAAAAGTGCGAAAACACCCCCTAGGGAAGATGGCCACACCACAACCCCTTTTCCTCCTCTATTCTCCTCCTGGAATTTTGAGCACATGCACACACACCCCCCGTGTGTTTCAAGCTGCTTGCTGGGTCCAGGACTGAACTGCAGTCAGCCATGTGATAGTCCAGTGCCTTAACCACTACAACACCTGGTGGCCCCTAACATTTTTTTTAAGAGGTTTGCTGCAATAGGGCATTTGCACTTACTGTTACATAAATAAGCACTGTGATATAGGATAAACTTTCCAATGAAACAGATTTCGAAGTCTTATAATTACTGCTCTTCAAAAAACATAGTAATGAGCTATGGGAATACAGTTGTTCAAAAGTAGCCCTTTTAAATTAACAGCTTATAGCATCAGAAAAGGTTACGGGGGACCAGCAGTTAGCATAATGGCTATGTCGCTGAACTCCCTGTAGCCGACCGTGGTTCAAGTCTCAGAACCAGTGCCTTAAACTCACACTGAGTATATGTGTGTGCGTGCCCAAGATCCCAAGAGAAGAATGATGGAGAAGGGATTACAGCATGGCCATCCACCCTGGGGGGTGATTTCTCACTTTCTATCTCTCTGTCTCTGACTTTCTGGCGAGTACATGTGCCCAATAGCAAAAAGAAAAAACTCTCCCAAAAAAAGGTCATGGAGGGTCAAGTATTTGTCTCTCACAATTTAGACAGAGGTTATACAATGCACAGAGGAAACTAGAACCCACATGATCAATTGGGGTTCAAGTCCAGATCCCAGGGCTTCAAAAACATTGCAGCATGTGCACACATATGCAGGATCCCAAAGAGATGGAGAACTGGATGAACAAGGAATATGCCATGGAGGGGTGTACCTTCTCTCTCTCGCATGCACTCACAAATGCACACACACTCTCATACCACAACCTTTGCCATTAAAAAAAAAAAAAAGATTATATGTACATAAAACCAGGTTACTCAAAAAGCAACTCAATGACATTTAAAATAAAAAGAATTACTTCATAAAATGTTAAATATGAAAATATAAAAAACTTCTAAAAATAGTATTTTATATAATATGATAGAAAACTAACAACATTAAAGATTTTAATTGGCGGGACCAGCAGTTAGCGTAATGGCTATGTCGCTGGACTCCCACGTAGTCGACCGCAGTTCACATCCTGGACCCGGTGGCTTAAAACTCACGCCGGGCACGTGTACATGCATGCCCAAGATCCCGAGAGGAGAATGGAGGAGAAGGGACTGTGGCGTGGCCATCCCCCCTGGGGGGTGATTTCTCACTCTCTCTCTGTCTCTGTCTTTCTGGCGAGTGCATGCTCCCTACAGCAAAAACCTCTCAAGAAAAAAAAAAAAAAGATTTCAATTGGCCATTTGATTTTCACCTCCAGCCTACATGGTTTACAGTTAGGTTGGGTATTGTTCCCACTATCTGCTTTGTTAGTATGTTCTTTTGGGAAAATGGTGCATCAACTTATACCTTATATTACAGATAGATTGTTCTATTTTATTCTAAAGTAAACTGATACTGACAGTAAATCAAAACTTCAGGAACTCAATATTCTTTTTGTTTGTTTTTGGAGAGGTTTTCACTATAGGGCGCGTGCGCTCGCCAGACAGACAGAGACAGGGAGACAGACAGAAAGTGAGAAATCACTCCCCAGGGGGGATGGTCACGCTGCAATTCCTTCTCCTCCATTCTCCTCTCAGGATCTTGGGCACGCATGCACCTGCGCCCGGCTTGAGTTCTAAGCCACCGGGTCCGGGACGCAAACTGTGGTTGACTATGTGGGAGTCCAGCGACATAGCCATTACGCTAACTGCTGGTTCCCAAGAACTCAATATTCTTTACCAAATTAACATTTTATATATACTTATTAAGGTCAGTCACTTGACTTTTCTTAAAAAAAAAAAACAGAGCTGGGCATCACATGCAGCAATTTTATAGCAGTTTCACTTTTTTTTTTGGAGAGGTTTTTGCTATAGGGCGCCTAAACTCCCCCGAGATAC
>NW_006160193.1:299738-314184 GCF_000334495.1 Tupaia belangeri chinensis | reverse complement strand
GTAGATAAAATAGAGGGGCGGGGGGGGGTGCAGAACAATTATTACACTTCCAGTTTGTAAAACTTTATACTTTCCATTATTCTATCAGTGATGCCCAAGGACCATTATGCACAGAACAAATAAATAACTACGGCTGTTCTGCTTCTCTATAAGCTTTGTTCCCATTACTCTCACCACGCAGTCTGGAAGCAGCCTAGGAGACACAAACACCAGCTCAAGAATATGAGTTTATAAATCCTCCCCAATCAGAACACATTTCAGCACATTTACTATTAGGTTCACACTTTTCTCCAACTTCTTAAGAAATATTTAAATTAAATGAGGTCGGGACCAGCAGTTGGCATAATGGCTATGTCGCTGGACTCCCATGTAGTTGACCACGGTTCGAGTCCCAGACCCGGTGGCTTAAACTCACGCCAGGCCATGTGTGCGTGCATGCCCAAGATCCCAAGAGGTGAATGGAAGAAAACGGACTGTGGCGTGGCCATCCCCCCTGGGGGGGTGAGTTCTCGCTTTCTGTCTCTCTTCGTCTTTCTGGTGAGCGTACGCCCCCTATTACAAAAACCTCTCCCCAAAAAAGGGGGGGGGGAAATTAATTAATTAAATGAGATCAAGGTGAAGTGCTACTTGCAAAAATATATTGTGATATTGCCTTAATGAGACTGAAACTTCACAAAAGTTGCATATGGGAAAACTATCAAAAACAAACAAACAAACAAACAAAAAAAAACCACCATGGTTTATGGTAGTTTCATTGTTTCTGTCTTAGCCCCTAAATTAACTTAGTACTAAAAAAAAAAAAAAAGTATGTTCTACAAAGAATAGGCATTCACACCATTAAAAATCCTTAATTATAAATTAAGATCACAAGCAATACACCAATTATAAAACTTTCTATAAAATCAAGCTTTTAACGTCCGTTGGTCAAAATTAGTGACATCACATAGCAAAACCATCTATATGAGATATACCTTACCTCTATCCCATCAAAACAGAGTTTTATAACGGGCACAAACGCCTCTTCAACAGCCTATAAGAAAAATAAACAAGCTTCATGCCTCTGAAACACACATTAGGCATCTACTAGTCTTCATGCTTTTAAATCAAGGTAATACTTGAAATTGTTTAAACATAATTTAGTATAATGTGTGACATAAAATTAGTTCTCTTTAGCTCTTAAGACACTGGGCTCTTCAATCAGACAAAGTAGATCAGAAATCAAGATCTAATCCTTGATTTCTGCCACTCATCAGATGTGTGATCATGGCCAGATTACTTAATATTTTTTGTTTCCCTCTATTTCCTCTTCTGTGAAGTTTACAGATTTATTATTTTAGGCTTAATGTAAACAAAAGGCAAGCATACATGTTAGGTGCTTAGAACAAACTGTAAGAGCTCAATAAATGATGGCTATACCATAAAATTCACTTGATGGACTAAACTGATTTTATAGCTCCTCCCCTTTCACCCCGAACATTTACGCACTCTTAAATCTTTTACTTCTTCCTGTAATTTCAACTTATCATAGAATGAGGTGAAAAAGTCACTTCGATCAACATGTCTTGGTGCAACACACAACGCATCAATATCGGCACCTAAAAAAAATTAAGCCCATCAACCACTAATTAATATTACAAGAAAATTATTTTGCATCTTATCATGGCAGTACTTGATGTTGAGAATCCATTTAACATTATATTTGTGATCCTCTAAAAAATGCACCACCCTTTAATGAAAATTACCAACCAGTAAAAGAAAATGTAGTTCAAATCAAAAGAGTATGCTTTTTCCTGTAGCATCCTCTATTTCCAGTGACCCACGTTAACCAAGAGTTCCAAAACAGGTGGCTCAGATAGGACTTTCAGAGTGAAGAGAGGGACTTATTCAAGCATATACATCCAGGATCTTTATTTCATCTATCATGGCCACGTTCGTAAGTTAAACAAAAAACATCATATGTGACTAGGGTGTATAGATTTAGTTCTGAACCCTGAATGATACCTATGGAATAAACTTTAGTGACAAACCCTGACAAGAATCCAAAGAGGCAGACCATGGTAAGATATTGATCATTTATTTAGTGTTTAATAGAAGGTCAATGCTGAGTGTACAGAAAGGAGAATTAAAATAAAAAATTTGGATCATAAAAGGGGAAGATCAACAGGGAATCAGATCAACAGTTATTTTCCTAAAAGACGCACTACTCTGAAGGCTGTTTATTTAGAATATCATGAAGGAAGAGAAGGGTGTATAGTGCGGAAGACACATCAAACATCAAAAGCAAAAGTACTACAACAGGGACAGAGTGACAGGAGAGAGAGAAAGGAAAAGTGATCAGAACACAGAGAATACTACTAGCAGATACTTCCAAAACTAAAAGGTCAGTAGTTAATGGTTAAAGAGTAGTCACAGGCTGCCTGAGTTCCACTTGTTCTGCAAAGTAGATGTATGGGAGACCCTACTCAAGCTTTGTTAAAGCCTATGACTTAATCCTATCTGTTATGTGAAAATGGAAGTACTATGAGGAATAAATAAGATAATAAAGACCACAAGTTTTAGTTCAATGCCCCCACCAAAGAGTTCAATTAATGTTCTCTGTCATGGTAACATTTTTATTACATGTTCATTTGCAGAGAAGAAAAAGCTAAAAGTGTAAATAAGAAAATATTCATAGTGATTTTCAATGAATGTAGATATATACTTTTTGTTTTCTGGTTAGTTCTATTTTACAATTTGTCTATAACAAAGGTATGAGAAAAAGAAACCCCACAAGCTTTCCCTAAAGGCTTTACAGCACTTTTGTTCTGGTTTCTAGAGTGATAGCTTTCAGGTAGGAGAGAATGGTACATGGAGAGTACTGCTGGTCAAGAACTCTCCAAGGGGGAAAATATTTTTTATCTGCACTCTCCAGTGCAATAGCCAATACCCACATGTGGCTATTAAACATATAAAATGTGCTTCCACTAAGACACTAAATTAATTTTTTTTTTGAGAGAGATTTTTTTCTGCTATAGGGTGTGTACACTCACTGGAGAGACAGAAAGTGAGAAATCACCCCCCAGGGGGGATGGCCACACCACAATCCCTTGTCCTCCACTCTCCTCTAGGGATTTTGGACACACATGCACACGCACGTGACCGGTGTGAGTTTTAAGCCACTGGATCCAAGACTCAAACCATGACTGACTACATGGGAGTCCGGCAACGTAACCATTACACCATGTGCTGGTCCCTGAGTTTCTAATTTTACCTCATTTTAGTACTGCGTTAGACATTATAGAGATAGAAGAAAACATTACTAATGTCTTTTTAATACATTCAGACTCTCTGAAGTATCTTCTCTTCCATAAAAACCTAATAAGCTGTGTGACACACACACAATTAACTGAGAGGAAAATCTTGTAATTCTCAAGATACGTAAAACATATTTACCTTTTGTGTGTACTCCTAATCTATAAGATCCAAATGTAAAAATTTTTCCTCCAACATTTTCAATTACAGATTGTGGAAGATTCTGTTAAAAAAAAAAAAACAAAAAGTGGTTATTCTGTCAGTGGAGCACAGAGGAAACCATTTCAAATGATACCATATTTTAAAAACAAAACTAGAAACCAAAGTATAATGAAAATGCAAATTTAGAGAGATTCAAATTCTAAAAGTTCCGCAAACATTTTTAAAAAGAAATCAGCCCTTTATACTTTGGTGGACTTCTAAACATACTTTGGAAGTCATGGCATATTTTTCTGTTTCTCTATGCAAAAATTTGTCATGACTTTTCCAATGACCCAATAAATCAATCTAATTTGATTATGTAATTTTCAACTTTCAATATAATGTTATTTTCTGATGACCCACACTATTTTAGAGTTGTTCCACATTTCTGAAAACTACTATGAAGACAACTGTGATAGAAGAAAGCATTCTAATTAACATTAGAATCAGAGATTTTATTCATACTAAAGATGCTACAGAGAATAAATCACGCAGGTAGTGAAACAGATATTCTGATTATTTAGTTGAAAAGATTATATTCAATGATCATATCCCACTGCATGTTAGGCAAAACGTTTAATATCCAAAAGTGACTTGAAAGTCGAGATTTCCAAAATGCTTTGGTGAGGCGATTTTTAAGAGTAACTAACCTCACTGAAGGTTTCGTACTTAGGAAAAGCAGAACCATCAGGAAGAGGGAAATAGCAAAGCATTCAAAATGTACCCTTCTGGTCCTGGCACAACTATAAACACTACGGTGGGCACTAAATGGCCTTGGACATAAATAAAATGATGTGATGTCTATACAGACAAAAAACAATTCTAATGAGTGCTAGATCAATATTTCTTTTGTTTCTAAATACTTAGTATAATAAAGTCTCTATTGAGTTCCAGGATATACATGAGACCATACCACCCCACTGCCCAAGAAAAACACAAATGTCATAAAAGAAATGTTATCTAATACCCCCACCAAAACCCTAAAAACAAGTTCTAAAAATTCAGAGACTTCTTTGCCTTTAAAGGCAGGCTAAACCTTCACTACAGAAAATAAAACATATATGTAATGATACACTTTTTAAGCAAGCAAAGCCTTTGTCTTCCTATATTTAGATATTATAAAGGTATTTACATTTTAAAATCTCATTTGAAACGTGAACCTGATTATTTAAAATAAGTCAGCAAAATACAAGCTGAAACAGACCTACACAGGAACTTATGGAGAAACTACCTTAGAAAACATATCTGTAATTTTCTCTAGTAAGACAGAGAAATCTTTTGGACAAGCACCCTCCAAAAGAACTCTGCAAGGATGTAAACAAACTGTACAAAGGATAGTCCTATAAAACGCCAGTTCTTATTGATTACTCTCACTTTTGAGATTACTCTCACCTACTAGCACTTGAAATATGGCTAAGGATATGAATGTCTAGTTAAATATTAAATAACTACATGTGCCAAGTGATTACTGCATTGCTATTCTTTTAGACATTAATCTTTTTACCTATTATGATCGTTGTAACTCAGAAATTAAGCTTTCTTATTCAGGTCATTAAAAAACATTCAATTGCTGGGACCAGCAGATGGTGATAATGATTTTGTCACAGGATTCCCACATAGTCGACTGCGGTTTGAGTCCTGGACCCGGAGGCATAAAACTCATGTCGGGCACCTGTCTGTGCATATCCGAGATCCCTAGAGGGAAATGGAGGAGGAGGGATTTCAGTATGGCCATTTCCCCAGGGGTAATTTCTCACTTTCTGTCTCTCTGTCTCTAAAGTGAACACACACACTCTATAGCAAAAATCTCTTTAAAAAAAAAAATTTTTTTTTCAGTTTAAATCTTAAAACTACTTGGGAAAGGGACCAGCAGGTGGCATAGTGGTTAAGGCGATGGACATTCCCACATGGCCGACCACATTTTGAGTCCTGGACCTGGTGGCTTGCTTTCTCACTTCCCTTCTCTTTCTCTGTGTATCTCTCTGGTCAAAATAAAATAAATGAATAAATAAAGTTAAATAATTCTTTAAAAAAAAAAAAAACTACTTGGAAAAAAAATCTCCCTGCAAAAGCCACAAAAGACCAAACTTACGAAGCCTCTCCTCTTTAGTCCCATTTTATGACTACCTGCAACTACAGAGTCCGGCTATGAAGAAAAGTACACAGACAAATCTGGATAGGAATGTGCATTAATGTGCTGATGCAAGCAATTTTTCCTCTCAGGAAAACCAGCAGGAAGAACTGTATAAAAAATGATTGGCTTAAGAAATGTACCAGGCAATCATGCACCTGAAACAAAAGTGTGGATGAGACAGAACTATGCTTTCACATTAAGGAAACAAAGTCTGGCCGTATCCACTTGATTAGGGCTTTAAACTAAGTTGTCTTTAAAAAGGGCTTAAATCAAAGCTATGATTTCTACACAAGGTTAACACTTGGCTCAATACATGGTTTAAAAATACTGGGATCAACAGGTGGCATGGTGGTTAAGGTGCTCGACACTCCCACATTGGAAACCATAGTCCAAGTCCCGGACCTGGTGGCCTGCTTTCTCACTTTACTTCCCTTTCTGTGTCTTTCTCTGGTCAAATTAAAGAATAAATGAATGAATGAATAAAAGATTAAAAAAATACATTTTGGGGCCAGCAGGTGGTGAATGATTAAAAAAAATACATTTTGGGGCCAGCAGGTGGTGTGGTGATTAAGATGCTGGATTCCCACATGGCTGTCCATGGTGTATGTTCAAGACCTGGTGGCTTGAAAATCAAATCAATGCATTTTGCAGGCATGCCCAAAATCCCAGGAGGAGAATGAAGGAAAAGGGATTAAGGCATGGCCATCAGCCCTGAAGAGTAATTTCTCACTGTCTCTCTCTCTCTTTGGAAAGTAAACATGCCCTATGGCAATCAATCAATCAATTAATCACTTCACTACTTCAGACATCTTTTGCTCAACTCAAACTATTTATCAGAAATTCTAGTAGTAAGAAATGTAGTACAGGGACAGCCAAATGGTGCCTTGGTTAAGACAGCTAGATCCCATTTGGCCAAATACGTGGTTTGAGTCCCGAACCCAGTGGCTTAAAACTCAAGCCAGGCACATGTGTATACATGCCCAAAATTTCAGGGGAGCAGTCTCTTCTGTATAGAAGAGACTGTGGTATAGCAATACCCTCCCTGCTAGGGGATGATATCTCACTTTCCCTCTCTCTCCCACCCCACCCATCATGGAGTACATGTGCCCTGTATCGATACTTTAAAATAACAATAACAAGCAAACAAAACAAATACAGTATTCAAAATACACAATTTAGGGCTGACCACAGTAGTTAGGTATTGTGCATTGGGAGCCAGATCCATATGGACCATCACAGTTCAAATCCCAACCCTGGAGGCTTGAAGACATGCCAGGCATGTGTCCATGTGTGCAAGTCTAAAATCCTGACAGCACAGAGAAAGGGAGAAAAGGGGCTTGTGGCACAACCACACCCCACAGGGATGGCTTTCTTCTTTTTCTCTCCCTGGCAAGTGCATACATTCTCTGGTAATAAAAATACAAAAACAAATTTAAAATTCCACGATTTAAGATACTCTAGTTGCTCAAGTTTTACCTGGTTGTTTTAAATAAAGGGGGACTTCAAAAAGTTAATTAAAAAGGGAACCAGCAGTTAGCGTAATGGCTATGTCACTGGACTCCCACGTAGTCCACCGCAGTTCGCGTACCGGACCTGGTGGCTTAAAACTCACTCCGGGCACGTGTGCATGCGTGCCCAAGATCCTGAGAGGAAAATGGAGGAGAAGGGATTGCGGCGTGACCATCCCCTCTGGGGGGTGATTTCTCGCTTTCTGTCTCTATGTCTCTCTCTGTCTGTCTGGCAAGCGCACGCGCCCTATGGTGAAAACCTCTCAAAAAAAAAAAGTTAATTAAAAATAAATCTAATACATGAGTTTTGAAGCCAAAAATTTTGAAATCCATGCATAGTTTTTCCATGACATGCATTTTCTATGAACTTTTTGAAGACTCCTATGTTTACACTGTTTTACAAAAAAATTACAAATTTGACTAAAACCAAAAAACATTAACTTTTCTTCTAAGTTGGAAAGTTAGAAGAACTTTCACTGCCCAGTAAGATTTTTCTTCTACCCTTGGTTCTCTTCTCATCAAGTTCTCAATTATATTAAGGTTAAATGTGCATTTTGTGTTACCCTGAAAAAATTACTATTTATGGGTTTTTTTCACTAAGTCAAATGAACTCCACACACAATTTTAACAATACATTTCCTTTAGGAGAAACCCAGATAAAATTCATGAGTTGCGTGTATGAGTATTCATAATAAAGTACTAAGGAAAGCAGAGATTATTATCATTACCAAAAACTAAATAAGCAGAGATATTCAATGTACACGTTTAATACATGAGAACTTTTTAAAAGCTTATTGTTACAAGATTTCTGAAAAAAGCAACGATATTCTCAAATACATCAAACATTTTTAAAGCACCTTTTCAGGAAAGCATTTATTATTTATATGAAGAGCATAAAATAGTTTACCAATAACTAAGTTTCATCTTATAAAAACTGCTTAACTCAGGGCCAGCAGGTGGCTTGGTGGTTAAGGGCACTGAACTCCCACATTACCGACCATGGTTCAAGTCCTAGACCTGGAGGCTTGCTTTCTCATTCTCTCTCTCTCTCTCTCTCTCTCTCTCTCTCATTCTTTCTCTGGCCAACTTAAAACAAAATAAATAAATAAATAAATAAATAAATAAAACAATTGTTAAAAAAAAAAAAAACCCTGCTTAATTCAAGGCCAGCCCATGGCCAACTGGTTAAGGTAGCTGGATCCCACATGGCCAACCAGCAGATTAAAAATTATGTGGATGGGAACCAGCAGTCAGCGTAATGGCTATGTCGCTGGACTCCCACGCAGTCGACAGCGGTTCGCGTCCCGGACCCGGTGGCTTAAAACTCACACCAGGCGCGTGTGCGTGCATGCCCAAGATCCAGAGAGGAGAATGGAGGAGAAGGGATTGCGGCGTGACCATCCCCCCTGGGGGGTGATTTCTCGCTTTCTGTCTGTGTCTCTCTCTGTCTGGCAAGCGCACGCACCCTATAGCGAAAAACCTCTCCAAAAAAGAAAAAAAATTATGTGGGGTACATGTACATGACTGCCCAGAGTCCTGAAAGGAGGAAGAGCCGGTGGGGTGTTTTCTTTCATTCCCTCTCTGTCAAGCACACACAGCCTATGGCAAACTTAAAAAAAAAAAAAATCTACTTAATTCAATTTTTTTCTTTCTTTCTTTTTTTTTTTTTTTTTTGGTGGTGGGGGGGAACAGGGTGTGTGCGATTTCCAGAAAGAGACAGAGAGACAGAAAGCGAGAGATCATCTCCCGGGGCGATGGCCACACCACAATCCCTTCTCCTCCATTCTCCTCTTGGGATGTTGGCATGCACGCACACATGCCTGGCATGAGTTTAAGCCACTGGATCCAGGACTCAAACCGTGGTCGACTACATGGGAGTCTAGCGACATAGCCATTACGCCAAAGCTGGTCCCTGGCTTTTCTTTCTTCTAAAGTAACTAGAACCAAAATATAAACTGTTACCGATAGTCTAAAACAGATTCCACATTTATGTCATTAAATCAATCCAATCAGAACAGATTACAGAAGACAATCACTATGTTCAGGTAGCTGGATATGGCTAATTATTTCACATTCAAAATGGTCATCTTACCTTGCTTTCACTGATTTCTCGTATCCACTCTTTTACCAGGTTATTTAATTTTCCCAAAATTAAAATCCTGTTGATAAAGCAATTACCAATCAAGTTATTTGTTATTCCAGGTCATGATTGATTAAATGAAGTTTTTAATCTGTGTCGTCCTAAATTTTAAGTTTTTAAATGATCAGAAATAAAGTCCATAGTAGTTAGCTAACTACAGATACTGTTAAACTGGGTAAAGCAATCATTCCCCTTTCTCCTGACAATTTTGCACCATAACCAAAATCGTCAATACTCAAAATTAAAAGAATGGAATTCTATATAGAAAAAGTTTCATAATGAGCTAATTACCATTTTTGCCTGAAGGAGACATGTAAATTTCAAATAACCCTTACCTTGTAAGCAACTAGAAAATCCCTCAAACTTAGTTTATTTCAACTTTAAAAAAGAATATGGGACCAGACAGTGGCCTGATTGTTGGCCACATGGCCAACCAGACCATGCAGCCTGAAAAACATGCAGAGCACATGTGCCCAGAAATCCCAAAGGAGGGAGAGGAGGAGAAAGGATCAAGGATGGCATGAACATCCCCAGGGGGGTGCTTTGTCACTTTCCCTCTTTGTCTCTCACTTAAGAGTACACACACCCTCTGGTGAATTTCAAAAAAGGATTATAGAGGCCAGTAGGTGGTGTAGTGGTTAAGACAAGGGACTCCCATGTGGCTGACCATGGTTCAAGTCCTGGAACCTAGCGGTTTGAAAAATCATACCAGGTACCTGTGCAGACATGCCCAAAATCCAAGGAGGAGAACAGAGAAGGGGCTGCTATATGGTCATCCCCCCTAGGGGGTGATTTCTCACTTTCCCTTTCACTGTCTCTCTCTGGTGAGTGCATGCATCCTTTGGCCAAAACCTTTAAAAAAAGAAGAAGAAGAAGAAATTTAAACACACACATTATCTACATACCTGCGCTGCAGTTCCTCTTCCTCTTCAAAAACCCCAAAGGGCTTCAGAGTCTCAATTAGTTTCTGTGTAAGTATGCAGTCAGTCTCCTTGGGGGCTGCTAAGCTGATAGGAGAAGTAATGCCATAGTGCTTCTGTGGCGGTTGTGTTTGTTGTGATCCCTGCGTTGTAACTGGACTACAAATATAAGTGGATAAAATTACTGCCAAAATAAGAAAAGCCCCACACTTTGAAGCAAGTCAGCATGACAGAAAAATATACTGTATTAAAATAAATATCTAAACATAACCTCCAAATTTTACTTTCAAAAACCATTTTGTCTTACAACAAAAAGCAACCAAAGCAAATGGCAAAAATAAATACATTTATTTCTCCTCCTGACCCAGGAATTTTAACTTTGTAACTACCAAATAAAACATAAAAATCCAGATAAATTATACTGAGAAAGAAAATGCAATCCTGAATGTAAACACCTAAGAAGTTTTAAGTGTACAAGTCAAAATCTATTAACACTTCTTTCTAACATACTGATAAAACATACTACAAAATATTTGACCAATACAAGAGATTCCCTAATGGAACTTAGCAACTGACTCAGAATGAATAAACTTCATAGTGAGGCAAATAGCTTAATCTACACAAACACAATGTGAGGGTTAAAAACCATATCCACACTGAGCTTGTCACTGACTTTAAGCGATTTTATACTTCAATAATGATGCTAGTAAAAGGCTCTTTTACTTTTAAGAGAATTTCCAGTTCTATATAATGAACAGAATTTTAACACTACTGGTTAAAAGGCAGAGCATGCTTTAATGCTTAAGAAAGTAATCTTTATTCGTAAAATAATTTTTAAAAATCTTGTTTTCTATTCTCTTCTAAATCGTAACTTAAAAGTGAACAAAGACTGAAAATAAACAATTGCTGATATGCTCTGCGTTCATGCTGGAAAAAAGTATCTTATACACTGTAAAGATGTAGTGATTATTAAAATTAAATTTTAAAAGTATTAAAAATAACAAAGAAAAATGGTTAAGATATTAACAAGTTGAATAATTTTCTACCTGAAACTATAACAATCTGCTTCAATAACTTGCCAAATCTAAGAACGCTATGGAGGTAAATCACATTCTACACATCACAAAGTCCATACTGCTCACTAGCCACTGGGCTATATTCACCTAATCTGCATTTTCTGTGTTAGTCATACACTATCTCAATTTGAACACAGATTCCATAGTAACATTTACTAAATTAATATGAATCAGATTTATCTCTTAGTTATGAGTTCATCCTCCTATTTTATTAATCTAAACCGCACAGCTATACGAAGTTATGCTATAATAATCCTCCACATTAGCACCAAGTATTTTTGGAAGACTAAATTAAAATGTTGTATTTTTCAAACTTATGCACCATCTATGACTAAAATATACACATTAATTGTAACTGAATTCAGACTGTCTTGGTTATTACATGTTTTTGTTTAACTGATACAGTTCTGCAAAACTGTCATAAAAAATGTGGCCCTAGGGACCAGCAGGTGGCATGGTGGTTAAAGCACTGGACATTCCCACATGGCTGACCATGGTTTAAGTTCCAGACCTGGTGGCTTGCTTTCTCACTCCCCCCCATTCCTGTGTGTGTGTGTGTGTGTGTGTGTGTGTGTGTATGTCTGGTCAAAGTAAAATAAACGAATGAATAAAATTAAATAAATAATTCTTTAAAACAATGTGGCCCTAAAAACTGCCAATCATGAGAAACCTTCCCTTATACCACATGCTAATAGATTTCACATAAATTTACTTACTTATATTTACTCTTTTTTTTAGACTTTTGCCAGACTTTTTTTTAGACTTTTGCACATACACTTGCCAGAGACGAGATAGACAGAAAGGGAGGGAAACTGAAAATTCACCTTCCAACAGGAGATGGCCACGCCACAATCCCTTCTCCATTTTCTCCTCAGGATTTTGGGGATGCATGCACACGTGCCTTGTGTTTTTCAAGCTATCAGTTACAAGACTCAACCACAGAGTAAGCTATGCGTGACTCAGAGCCTTAACCACTGTCATCTACTGGCCCTTACTTTTTTATTTTTGCAGGAATGGTTTTTTCCCAACTCTATTGAGAGATCATTTATATACAAAAATAAAAAGAGAGAGCGAGCCAGCTCTAAAGCACAACAGTGAAGTGCTATGCACTGGGAGCCAGATCCCACACAGCCACAGGGTTGGCCTGGCAACTTGAAACACGTGCTAGGCGCAAGTGCATACAAACCATGACAGGATGGAAGAAAGGAAAAAGGAACTGCAGTGTGACTATGCATCACTGGGGGACGTATTCTCTGTCTCTCTGGTAAGCACATGTGCCCTTTAGCAATTTAAGAAAATCTGAACATCAATAATGTACACAATTTGGTGCATTTAGACATATGTATTATACATTTCTGTTTCAAGTTCCAGACCTGTTGGCTTGCTTTCTCACTCCCCCCCATTCCTGTGTGTGTGTGTGTGTGTGTGTGTGTGTGTGTGTGTGTGTATGTCTGGTCAAAGTAAAATAAACGAATGAATAAAATTAAATAAATAATTCTTTAAAACAATGTGGCCCTAAAAACTGCCAATCATGAGAAACCTTCCCTTATACCACATGCTAATAGATTTCACATAAATTTACTTACTTATATTTACTCTTTTTTTTAGACTTTTGCCAGACTTTTTTTTAGACTTTTGCACATACACTTGCCAGAGACGAGATAGACAGAAAGGGAGGGAAACTGAAAATTCACCTTCCAACAGGAGATGGCCACGCCACAATCCCTTCTCCATTTTCTCCTCAGGATTTTGGGGATGCATGCACACGTGCCTTGTGTTTTTCAAGCTATCAGTTACAAGACTCAACCACAGAGTAAGCTATGCGTGACTCAGAGCCTTAACCACTGTCATCTACTGGCCCTTACTTTTTTATTTTTGCAGGAATGGTTTTTTCCCAACTCTATTGAGAGATCATTTATATACAAAAATAAAAAGAGAGAGCGAGCCAGCTCTAAAGCACAACAGTGAAGTGCTATGCACTGGGAGCCAGATCCCACACAGCCACAGGGTTGGCCTGGCAACTTGAAACACGTGCTAGGCGCAAGTGCATACAAACCATGACAGGATGGAAGAAAGGAAAAAGGAACTGCAGTGTGACTATGCATCACTGGGGGACGTATTCTCTGTCTCTCTGGTAAGCACATGTGCCCTTTAGCAATTTAAGAAAATCTGAACATCAATAATGTACACAATTTGGTGCATTTAGACATATGTATTATACATTTCTGTTTCAATCACCACAATCAAGGTAATAAACAATATTGCACAATCCCTTCTTGACTTCTCCATCTGGTAGACTTTGGGCACTTTGGGCATGCATGCAGTGTCCAGTGTGTTTTCCAAGCTGTTAGGGCCAGGCTTCAAACCACACAGCCAGCCATGTGGGATCCAGCTCTCTCAACCACTAGACCACAGAGCCAGTGGGGTGTGTGTGTGTGTGTGTGTTAAGAATATTTAAACAGATCTATTCTCTTAAAATTTTAAGTGTGAAATACCTTAAATATTTAGATGCAGAAAAGCACATTTACCACATATTTAAGCATAATTGTATTCTTTGTGTTGTTCATTGCTTTTGCTTTTTATTTTTGGCCACAGGGCGAGTGCTCTCACCTACCTATAATCCAAATAAACATCCTGTTCATTTTTAAGACATGGCTAAAGTATTCTTGAAAGTTTTAATTCTGGGGCCAGCAGGTGGCATAGTAGTTAAGGTGCTGAACTCCCCCCACACAGCCAACCATGGTTCAAGTCTCAGACCTAGCGCCTGACACATGTGCGTGCACCCGAAATCCTGAGAGAATGGAGAAGAAGGGATTATGGTGTGCCTATCTCCCTGTGTGTGTATGTGTGTGTGGGGGGTGATTTCTCACTTTCCCTCTTATCTGCCTCTTTCCAGAGGATGAACATGCCCCACAGCAAAAATCTTAAAAAAAAAAAAAAAAAGAGAGAGAAAGAAAGATTCTTTCCAGATTAGAGTAAGATATAAATACCAGGGTCAGCCAGGTAGCACTGTGATTAAGGATGCTGTATCTCACACAGCCCAAAATGCAGTTTGAGTCCTAAACACACCAAGTACACACAAATATGCACATGTCCAAAATCCAGAGAAGAGAGCGGGAGAGAGAAAGGACTGTAGCAAGGGCCTCCCCCTTGGGGGATGCTTTCTCACATTCTCT
>NW_006160193.1:292981-299720 GCF_000334495.1 Tupaia belangeri chinensis | reverse complement strand
CTGTCTCTCTGGCACCTACAGCAAAACTAATGTGCATACACACACACACACACAATATGCATGTGTGAACACATAAACATGTGTATTTATATGCACGCACAAATACAATATATGTACCCCAAATCAGACATGGTCATGCTGCAATTCCTACTCTTCCACTGTTCCATACTCTCTGGATTTTGGACGCACACACACACGCACCAAGTGTTACTCAAGCTGCCTGAGGTGTGTATATGGGATACGGCTCCCTTAACCAGTAGGCTACACCAATGCTGAAAAACAGGTTCTTTCCTTCTCTGTGCTGGGATGTCCAAGACGTGACTCACTAGGATCTTCAGGTGCATGGGAAGAATAATGACATTTTTGTGAAATCAATGGGTGACTGAGGGCTGTTTATTTTGGTCAATATTTGTTTCAAAAGTTTAAGCATTCTGGACCAGTAGGTGGTGACAGTTAAGGCAGCTGGATGCCTCATAGCTAACTTAGTGGTTCACTTAGTGGTTCAAGTCCTGGAACTGCTGGCTTGAAAATCACACTGGGCACATGTCATGTGTGCCTAAAATTCCAAGAGAAGAATAGAAAAGACTGTGGTGTAGCCATCCCACCAGGGAGTGATTTCTCACTTTCCCTGTCTCTCGTTCTATCTCCATCTCACTCCAGCAAGCACACACACCCTATAGCAAAACCTTAAAAAAAAAAAAAGTTTAAGCATTCAACCTGATATGTACACTGTGAACTATCAAGAATCACCTTGGTGGGACCATCAGTTAGTGTATTAATGGATGTCGCTGGACTCCCACGTAGTCAACCGTGGTTCGAGTCCCGGACCCGGTGGCTTAAAATTCACGCCAGGCGCGTGTGCGTGCGTGCCCAAGATCCCGAGAGGAGAATGGAGGAGAAGGGATTGCGGCGTGGCCATCCTCTTAGGGGGTGATTTCTTGCTTTCTGTCTCTTTGTCTCTCTCTGTCTGTCTGGCGAGCACAAGCGCCCTATAGCGAAAACCTCTCCAAAAAAAGAAAATGAGCACTCACCCATCACAACAGAAGTGAAATTATTAAATAATTTTTAAAGTAATCTGGTAATATTCATCAAAATTAAAAACACATACACCAATTTAAGGAGCTTATGTCCAGCAGTTTTACTTCAGCAGCATATCTTAGAAATACTAGAGAAGACTCAAACTGAAAGCCTTGAAATTACACGACCTATTCTTATTCACCCACAACACACTTTTTTCAGCATATTACATAGGGCTCTGTGGGCGCAGTGGTAATGTGCTGCTCAAGAGAAGCCAGATCCGTGTGACAACTGTGGTTCAAATCCCCAGCTCAGTCAGCCTGAAACATGCTGAACACATATATGAGCAAGGTTCCATGATCTGGAGGAGTGGGGAAGGGGTGATGTGACTACACCCTGTGAAGGATGCTCATTTCTCTCTCACACCCACACATATACCCATACATGTATGTAATGTGTGTATGTGTGTAACATAAACATTCAAAATGCCAGCCCCTCCTGGAGTAAGGGAGCAGAGCATTAGAATTAGAGAGGCCAAAATAGAGGCCCAAATTTCTGTACAATAAGTTTGAAATGAATTGTGACTATGACAAGGCTATCTCCTAAAAAAGGGGTATGCTTTGTGCCCACTCTATTCATTTGTAAATTACTTCTCCACCCCACAGCTTCTAAAGTCTGACCTTTTCTCATAGGATTAACACAAAAAGACATTCAAGGTTGCTTACTAGCACACTAGGCAGTAAAACCAACTGGAAATCACCTACCTACCTATCACATCATGAGCCCAATTATACAACAATACTATGCTACATAGGAACAGAGTATCCTAGTACATATAATAACAGCACAGCAAAATATCCACAATACATCAGGTGGAAGAAGCTGCAGAACATAACTATGATAATAAATAACATTTACTGAAATCTCAACATATTCCAGGTAGCATGTCAAGCACTTTACATCGTCTCATTTGTTCCTAACAACTCTATTATTACCTGCCTCCATTTTAGAGATGAAGAAACTAAGAGAAAAAGGCCTTAACTCACCGAATCAGAATAGGAACCGAAGAAACATTATGATGCAATGGTGAAATAGACACTCTGCAAGGCTAACCCACAAGGCAAGATTCTGGGCTCCCGTCAAGAAAGACCTCCCTGAGTGCACCAGAAATGCACATGCCTATTATCCAGAGCTAGCTGAAGGTGGGGATGGATCATTGGGGTTCATTCTCTCTCTCTTTCCTTCTCTATTTCATAGAGAAAACTTAAGGAAAAAAACAAGACTATGAACCCAGGTATCTGACCACATAATCTATAATCGTAACCTCTGCTGAGGCGCCTCTGTCTCTCACAATATGTAGCCGTAATTTTTTTAAACTATTTACATAAAACCATTTCTATACATGCGCAGAAACACAATCATGTAGAACTGAGAGAATTTCAGTATGCATTTTATAAACTTGCTTCAATTTGTAAAATTACTTTTTAAATATGAATGATCAACACAAAAATCTATAGCATCTTCTTTTTTTTGGAGAGGTTTTCGCTATAGGGCGCGTGCACTCGCCAGAAAGACAGAGAGACTGAAAGCGAGAAATCACACCCATGGGGGATGGTCACGCCGCAATCCCTTCTCCTCCATTCTCCTCTCGGGATCTTGGGCACGCATGCACACGCGCCCAGCGTGAGTTTAAGTCACTGGGTCCAGGACTCGAACCGCGGTCAACTACATGGGAGTCCAGCGACATAGCCATTATGCTAACTGCTGGCCCCATCTATAGCATCTTTATACACTAACAATGAACAAACAGAACTGCAGAAAATCCCATTTATAACAGCTGCAAAAAGAAAAAAAGATACCAAACCAAGAAATGAAAGACCTCTACAAAGAAAATGATAAAAAACTGAAAAAAAAATTCAAAATTACACAAAAAAGTGGAAAGACATTCCACTTTAGTATAATCAAAATGTCACTCTTACTCAAATTAATCTACAAATGCAATGCAATCCCAATCAAACCACCAGAGATATTCTTTACAGAAATAGAAAAACAATCCTAACATTTGTCTGGGAAGCCAGCATATGGCACAGTGATTTAGGCATTGGGCTACCTACCACATGGCCAACTTCTGCTTGAGTCCTGGACCTGGAGGCTTGCTTTCTCACTTTCCCTTTTTCACTCTCTCTGGTCAAATTTTAAAAATAATAACAACAATAAAAAAATTACTTTTTAAAAAATTTGACCAGAATCATAAAAGGTGCCATACTGCCAAAGCTATACTGTGCACAAAGAATAAAGTAGGAGGTATCTCACTTCTTGACCCCAAAATATACAAAGCTGTAACAAACAAAATGTCATGGTACCAGCACAAAAACAGGGAAGCAAACCAAGAACAGAACTGAGAACCCAGAAACTATACTGTGCACAAAGAATAAAGTAGGAGGTATCTCACTTCTTGACCCCAAAATATACAAAGCTGTAACAAACAAAATGTCATGGTACCAGCACAAAAACAGGGAAGCAAACCAAGACATGTAGCCAACCACAGTTTGTAAAATCCACACCAGGCATGTGCTTAAGATCCTAAGAGGAGAATGGAAGAGATGGGACTGCAGCGTGGCCAACACTTTCTGTCTCTGTTTCTCTTTCTCTGGTGAGCGCACATGCCCGACAGCAAAAATCTCTAACAACAACAACAACAACAAAAAAAAAAATCATAGAAAAAGAATCTAAACATAAAACCTCAAACTGTAAAACTATCAGTGGAAAACACAGGAAAAATTATTGGAGTAGGCAAAAATTTCTTAAACAAGATCCCCAAAGCACAGGCAATAATCCCAAAAGTGGACAGGTAGAACCACATCAGGCTAAAAAGCTTCACAGCAAAGCAAACAAAATCAAAGCAAGGAAACAACCTTGGGAGAATATATTTGTCAACTATACCTCAGACTGATAAACCAAAATATACAAGAAACTCAAGCAGCTTACCGGCAAAAAAATAATCCAGTTAAAACATGGGCAAAGAAGCTGAACAGAAAACTCTCCAAAAAGATACACGAATGGCCAAAGAGTATTATGAAAAAATGTTCAACATCTCTTATTAGAAGGCAAAAGCAAATCAAAACCACAATGAGATACCATTTAACCCTGGTAAGAATGGCTAAGGCTTAAAAAAAAAAAACAAAAACAAAAACAAAAAAAAAAAACATTGAGACTAGCAGATGGTGAGGTGGTTGTTAGGTTGCTGGACTCCCACATGGTTGACTGGGGTTTGAGTCTTGGTTCTGGCAGCTTAACTCATGTAGCATGGCCATCCCCCCATGGGATGATTTCTCGTTTTCTGTCTCTAAGGTTCTCTCTGTTTCTCCGGTGAGTGCACGTGCCCTTATAGCAAAAAAATACTAAGAAAAATACATAAATAAATAAGTAATGTTAAGTACTGGTGAGGCAGCAATAAAAAGGGGACCTTCCCACACTGTTGGTGAGAAAATAAACTAGAACTAGTACAGCCACTGTGCCGAACAATATGGAGGTTCCCCCAGAAACCTACAAAGTTAACTACCACATGACCCTGTAATTCCACTCCTAGGCATCTACCCAGAGGATAGGAAAACCCTCAGTTGAAAAATCACTTCTGCATCCATGTTTATTGACACATTATTCACAAATGGAATAATGCTAGGACATGGACTCAACCCAAATATCCAAATATAAGATGAGTGGATTGAAAAAATGTGGGACATGCACTCTATGAAATTCTACTCAGCCAGAAAAAAAAAAAAAAAACAAAAAAACGAGACCCTTACATTTGTTACAAAATGGTTGCATATGGAAGGGTTAATGCTAAGAGAAGCAAGCCAGACTGAAAGACAGGCTTTGTATGTTCCCACTTAATACACATCAAATGGGACCAGCAGATGGTGTAATGGTTGTTATCACTGGACTCCAACGTGGTTAACCCTGGTTCAAGTCTCAGACCCAGTGGCTTAAAATTTACAGAGTGTGTGCACGTGCATGCCCAAAATCCCGAGAGGTGAATGGAGGAGAAGGGACTGCAGTGTGACCATCGCGGGGGGGTGGGGGGGGGATTTCTCGCTTTCTGTCTCTGTCTCTCTGGCAAGTGCATGCACCCTATAGCCAAAACCTCTTTAAAAATAAATAAATACACACACACACACACAAATGTCCACTCTATAGCAGAAACTGAAAAGACTAGAAGGTGTAAGAACAGAGATAGCAACTGTAGATAACTAAAGACAGTACAGGAGATAAGCAAGATGGGGTAGAAAATAGGGGGTAGGACAGAAGGGATCAGAGAAAAAAACAAATATGTTTAACAGTCGCAAAAATTAAAGTTACCTGCTGATGATAAAGTATACGGTAATGTCTTTGACTTGACAAATACACACTGTATTCATGCTAATAAGGAAAATCACGTTGCACATGTTCTTGTAAAGAAATACAGTGACTGGGACCAGCAGTTGGTGTAATGGCTATGTCGCTAGACTCCCATGTAGTCGACTGCAGTTCAAGTCCCGGACTCAGTGGCTTAAACTCACGACGGGCGCGTGGGCGTGCGTGCCCAAGATCCCGAGAGGAGAAGGGACTGTGACGTGGTCATGCTCCCAAGGGGTAATTTCTCGCTTTCTGAAGAGCGCATGCACCCTATAGCAAAAACCTCTCACAAGAAAAGAAAGAAATACGGTGATTAAATGTCAATTTAAAAAGAAAACAACCTCAAAAACTTAATGATCACGCAAAAGTTACAATTCTATCATTCACCTTATATTCAAATAATGATAGAAAGGAGGCTAAAATCACCCCCTAAAATTATTCCTTGGCAGCAACAGGCACCAAACAAATCCCCAATTTAAACAATAATTACCTTTTGATCATTAGCTAAAAACTCAAGTTTATGCTAATCAAACATTCTATTTTTATACCAGGGAACACGTGCAACGGAGAGAGCGAGAGATTCCAGAAAGCACTCAATGGGCATGGTCCTACTGCAGCCCTTGCTCCTCCAAAGCTCCAGTCCCTCAGGATGCTGGGTTTATGCGCACTCAGCCCGTGTGCATAAAATGGACCTGAAACTAGAACCCCTAATCAACGGTGTGGGATTCAGCTTCTTCTGGGCAGCACCTACCAACTGCACTATGTGCCAGCCCAAAACACACTACTGTACAGTGAAATAACCCAAAAATTAAATGGATGTTTCAATGCAATACACTGTGGTTAGAAATAGTAAATCTTGTGATTACATCACTGGAAGCCCACGTGGCCGACCATGGTTCAAGTCCTGGACCCAGTGGCTAGAAACTCAGGCCGTGTGTGTGTGTGTCCAAAATGCCAAGAGAAGGATGAAGAAGAAAGGACTGCGGTGTGGCCATACCCCCAGGGGGTGATTTCTTGCTTTCAGTCTCTGTTTCTCTCTGGTGAGCACATGTACCTTACATCAAAAATCTCTTTAAGGAGGGAACCAGCAGTTAACGTAATGGCTATGTCGCTGGACTCCCACGTAGTCGACCGCGGTTTGCGTCCCGGACCCGGTGGCTTAAAACTTACACCGGGCGCGCGTGCGTGCGTGCCCAAGATCCCGAGAGGAGAATGGAGGAGAAGGGATTGTGGCATCACCATCCCCCATGTGGGGTGATTTCTCGCTTTCTGTCTCTATGTCTCTGTCTGTCTGGCGAGTGCACGCGCCCTATAGCGAAAATCTCTC
>NW_006160193.1:282264-292740 GCF_000334495.1 Tupaia belangeri chinensis | reverse complement strand
CTATAGCAAAAACCTCTAAAAAAAAAAAAAAAAAGTAAACCCAAAGCAATCCCACAGATCCAGAAACTGTTATGACAGCTAAGATGATCAAACATCAACCTAATATTCCTAAAAGCTCTTTTTATCTATTTTTTGTGAGCAAATATAGTACTTATTGGACTAAATTAATGTAACTCTCAATATATGTATCAAAGACAATGCGAAAATCAGAATTGGCAAGGTGCATTCTCTGTTCTCTGTTTTAAGATGTAGTCTCTGTTCTCAATGACAATCTCAAGTTCAGTTGAGGGATTCAGATCCTTAAACAAATAAATGCAAGTAAACACTTGAAAGAGATATCAAAGAAACAAAGAATCATGGCTGTACCAGAAGGAGGTTAGAGAGGTGTGCACTATGACTGGAACAGAATGAAGAGAGGGGCAGTTCAGTAGATGATTAAGAAGAAAGGGCAAGAACATCATCACATCACCAATGATATTTTCCAAATAATTATTTTTTATTTAAGTTTCTGCCACAGGGTGCATGCACTTGCCAAAGAGATCCAAGACAGAAAGAGAAAAGGAGAAAGTACCACCCAGTGAGACATGGTCACACTGCAATCCCTTCTCTTCCATTTTTCAATCCACTTGGGATTTGAGGTATGCATACATAAACACTAGCATGTTTGTCAAGCCATTGGAGATAGGACTCAAAACAGAATTGCCCATATGGAATCTGGCTCCCTTAACTACCATTTCAAGGAGCTGGCCCTTCCCAAATAATTAATAATTGATTATTTTGTATCCAAATGTATTAAAGATCAGACTGTTGATGAAGCCTGATTCCTGATATGGGTCACATTAATTAGATGTGACCACACTGTTAACAGGGTCAACTGCCTTATAATTTATAGCTCACATCATCCAATAGAAAATGCTTTATCGTTTCTATAACAAAGATAGAACTAAAACCTTAACTTGATTTATAGTCTTCATTTGGAGCAATCAGATAAACTACAATGACTTATTTAACATAACCAACTCACTACTGTATAATTTGCTGTTTAAAATTTTAAGCATAATGTGTTCCTCTGGGTTAAGCAAGGAAAAGAGACAGGGACAGAAAAAGAGTAAAGAATCTAAAGCATCTCAACACATGGTAAGTATTAATTCTTAGCAGAAACAACAGAATCTCCTCTTTCACAATGGGTTTAGCAAATAATGAGGGTAGCTTAGTGGCAACCATATGTATTTGCTCACTAAGAAATTATTCTAAGAATGACTAGTTGGCCTGCCTATCAGAACATGTTCTGTGTATGTAGAACTAAACATCTTCAGAACACAAGTATTTTCTTTAAAATGTATTACAGGTGGACTACACTACCCAGCCAATACTTAGTAAAAGGCAGCATGGACAGAAACACAAGGTGACGTAATGCTTAAGGGGAATAATGTATGATGAAGCCCGAGGCCAAACTTTGAAAACTCAAGGTTAATTATGCAGGGAAAAGGTAATTATTCATTACTACACTGACCAGATCATCTTTGCTCCCTTCCAAAATAAGAGTACTTCCCTTACCTTTGTTTTGTTGACTAGCTGGGAGAAGTTAGAAAACAAACAAATAGTTTATTAATCAACCTGTCAAATACAACTTGAAAATGGGGCCCACATAGGTGGCATAGTGGTTAAGGGCATGGGACTCCCACATGGTCAACCTTCGTTTGAGTCCCGCACCTGATGGCTTCCTTTCTCACTTTCTCTGTCTCTCACTCTGTCCTTCTCTGGTCAAAATTAAAACAAACAAATAAAAACAGTTAAATAAAATAATTCTTTAAAAAAAGAAAAAAGAAAGAAAATGAACAATTGTAAATAAAGAACTAAAGAACTTTAAAACGTATAAAGATCATAAAATACAAAGAATCAGAAAAAATAGTCAAATATATTAAATCAAGCTGACTACATGAAACGGTAGTAAAGTGCTGCTTGAGAAAAGCTAGATCCTGGAACTTGACTACTACAGGTTTGAATCCTGGGCTGGTCAGCCCGGCATGTACTCAGATGGCCAGGATCCAACATCCAACAATCTAAGAAAGGGAACTGCATTGGATCAGACCCTGCAAAGTGTTTGTCTCTCTTGTCTCTCTCTCTCTGTCATGTCCACATATTCTCTATCATGAATAAACAAAATGTAATGTTTTGTGGGTTTTTAAGTTATTTATTTATTTTAATTTGGGGGTAGGAAGAGAGGTTTCGCGGGGGGAAAGCAAGCTGCCAGGTCTGGGACTCAAACTGTGGTTGGCCATGTGAAAGTTCAGCTGCCTTAACCACCATAACACTTGATGGCCCCAAAATAATCCTTTAATAATAAATTATAGTATGATATACATTAACTCCAAGAAATACAATTTAAGTATTTCTGATGACCAAAATGACAGGAACACTATTCTTAACCCAAAAACTATTTCTAAATGCCATAAAAATGTAAGAATCTACTGGGTTGTCAGAAAAGTCACAATGGTTTTTTTTGTTTGTTTTCCTATGAAAAAAATGCATCATGGGACCAGCAGTTAGCGTAATGGCTATGTCACTGGACTCCCATGTAGTCGACCACGGTTTGAGTCCTGGACCCAGTGGCTTAAACTCATGCCAGGTGCATGTGCATGCGTGCCTAAGATCCCGAGAGGAGAGAGGAGAAGAGATTGCGGTGTGGCCATCCCTCCTGGGGGGTGATTTCTCGCTTTCCATCTCTCTGTCTCTCTGTCTTTCTTGGCAAGTGCGCACGCCCTATAGAAAAAAAAAAAAATCATGACTTCCCCAATGATGATCCAATATATAGGAAATTTACCAGTAAATGTGAGATATAAATGTTCTACACAAAAACTTGACTTGGAAAATAGTTTAAATCTACTTAAAACATGGCAACAGACTCCAAATGAACAGTCTTCCAGAGATAGGATCCAAAGCTGATTTAAGGCCCAATTTACAATTTAGCACCTTTAAGCCCTTGGTCATAGGACTCTGAGTCTCAATTTAACCTTCTTTAAGGGGAACCAGAGCCTCTTGGCAAAGCCGCTACTTCATAAATCATAAACTGAGATTATATACTTGTATTTCGGTTTTGCCAGAGGGCACATGCGTGCTGGAGAGAGACAGAGACAGAAAGATGAAGAAAGTGAAAACAAACCCAATGAGGCATGGTCACACCACAATCCCTTCACCTTGTCAGAAATTTGGCATATACATACCCAGAGAGGTTTGGTTTTGTTTTGTTTTGTTTTAAAGGCTTTTGCCATAGGGCGCATGCACTTGCCAGAGACACAGAGGAAAAGTGAGAAAAAACCCACTGGTTGCAATCCCTTCTCCTCTCCTGGGATTTTGGGCACTCATGCATGCACAGGCACCCAGTGTGACTTTCAAACTGCCAGGTCAGGACTTGAACTGTAGTTGGTCATGTGGAAGTTCAGAGCCTTAAACACCACACCACTTGCTGGTCCCACCCAGCCCGTTTTATAAACCATAGTGCCAGCATTCAAACTACTCAGATGGCCACATGGGATCTAGTGTCCTTAACCACCAGACCACAGGACACATCCTGTACATTTACTTAAAAGCCATTAGGCCAGCAGGTGGCCTATATATTGGTAAATTTCCTATATATTGGACCATCATCAGGAAAGTCATGATACTTTTTTTTCATAGGAAAACATATGTCATGACTTTTCCAACAAAAGGCCAGCAAGTGGCATGGTGGCTGAGGTGCTGGATTCCCAAATGGCCAAGCATGGTTGGAGTCCTAGACCCGGAGGTTTGAAAGTCACAACAAAGAGTAAATAAATAAATGATTAAAAGACAAAAGCCATTATTAGGTAATGAGAATACTGAACATATATTAATAGACTAAAAGAGATACCAACCCCACCAAATAGAAATGATTAAAAATCCAAATGACTGGGAACCAGCAGTTAGTGTAATGGCTATGTCGCTGGACTCCAACGTAGTCGACCGCGGTTCGCGTCTCGAACCCGGTGGCTTAAAACTCACGCCGGGTGTGTGTGCGTGTGTGCCCAGGATCCCGAGAGGAGAAGGGATTGCGGTGTGACCATCCCCCCTGGGGGGTGATTTCTCGCTTTCTGTCTCTCTGTCTCTGTCTGTCTGGCGAGCGCACGTGCCCTATAGCAAAAACCTCTCCCAAAAAAAAAAAAAATCCAAATGACTAGGAAAGCTCTGAAATTAGCTGTTTCTAAATAATTATTTTTGTTTTTAATTTGCTATTGTCATCAGAGAGAGACAGAGAGAGAAAGGGAACGTAGGAAAGCAAGCCACCAAGTCCCCCACATGGCTGAACGCAGCTTGAGTTCAGCACCTTAACCACCACACCACCTCCTGGTCCCCAAAATTAGCTTTTATAAACTTTTCTAGATACAACTGAAGGTGAAACTGAAATGTAATTTTAACTTCATGCTGACTTAACCGAAGAATGTAGTATTCTTATGAGCCAAAACACTTTTAAAAGTTATCAAATCAGGAGGCTTTCATCTTACAAATTATATAAAGTATTTACTCATTAAATAACAAAAATTCCATTACATTGTTAAATTTTTGTAATACAGTAACATTTTCTAAAACAAAAAAATTAATAAAAATAGCATTCTTTCACATTTTCCTAGATCTCTTTAATTCTGCCTAAACCAAAGATGGCTGGATTCTCGTATCTGCTTTCCCATCCAATCTATTGTGATAAATTGATCTGGTTGGAGCATACTAAGAAAATCCAGAACTACCTGTGTACCACTATGGATGGGTCAAAGACCTTTCTTTAAAACTGTAAGTGTGCAGTGGTGAAGAAATAACTAATAAATTGACATTATAACTAGAAAAGAGGAGTATTTTCAAGTAATTATGCATAGTCAGGTCAGGCAGTGGCGTGGTGGTTAGATCCCCACATGGTCCTATGTTTAAGTCCCCCACCCTGCAGCTTGAGGAACACAACAAGCACGTGTGCACATACGTATCCAAAATCCCAAGAAGAGAATGGAGTAGGAGACTGCAACATGGCAATCCCCCCATGGAGTGCTTTACTTTCTCACTCTCTCTCTCTCTTCTCCATCCTTGCCAAGTGCACACACTCTATAGAAAATTTTGTAAATAGTCCTTTGATACTATACCAGAACTGCAAAAGTGATAGTTTTCTTTTTTTCTTCTTTTTTAATAGAGTCTCTCTGTAACAATTTTCTTATCTCAGCTTCTTGAGTCACTGGCATAACAGGCACACAACCACCACACCCAGTGTCACAAGTGGTAGTTTCTCAAAGATCAGTTACCATATGAAAGCTGAAACTTTATCAGGTCAGCCAGATGATGTGGCAGTTAAGGCGGTTGGATCCCACACAGCCAACTGCTCAGTTCAAGTCCTGGGCCCTACAGCTTGAAAATCACGCTGCCCAAATCGCACAGGTATCTATGTCCGTATGCTCAAAATCTCACGAGGAGAAGGAATTGCAGTGTGACCATTCCCTGGGGGTGGGAGGTGATCAATCTCTCTCTCTCTCTCTTTTTCTGGAAAGCACACCTGTCCTATAGCAAACTTCAAGAAGAAAAGAAAAGCTAAAACTTTATCAATAAACCCTTTGTAATTCGTTGTATTAAAATGTGGTCTATCTTGCACTCTAAATGTACCTATTTCCAACATGATCTTATTACATTACAATTGGTCATACAGAAAATACGGATTCACTGGATTATGCCTATCTTCCAATTAATACACATCGCTACAACATAAAAAAACAATATATTTTTTAATATCACCACCAACCTCATCAGAAATATCTTTAAGTATTTGGAAGCTGTCACAATGGCAGAAACAAGCTTTCCAAAGATTCTAATTTTTGCTTGAAAGTTCAAATTTTTCACAGGCCACAAATACTGTGAAGTTGCTTTCCTTGAAATGACAGGCTCACTTCATTCTCAAATAAATGCCTGCTAAATACTCAAGTATGAATATCCACAGTTCATCACTTGTTTTTTCAGATAAAAATGGAGCTCTATGGGGGAAAAAAGCACCAGTTTAGCTCACAGATCAAATCAGACAAGTCTTCCATTTTATACATTTGAACTTGTTCTTACTCAAAACCATCATTTTACTTTTCAGTATGCACCTTTATATAGTTCCACAGTCTGAACATATGAAAAAGATAAAACTCAAAATTTAATAAAAGTAACTTTTTTTTTCCTAGGTTTTTTTTTTTTGAGAGTTTTTTTGCTATAGGGGGCATGTGCTTGCCAGAAAGACAGAGAGAGAGAGAGACAGAGAGACAGAAAGCAAGAAATCATCCCCTAGGGGGGATGGCCACACCGCAATCCCTTCTCCATTATCCTCTCGGGATCTTGGGCACACACGCACACGTGCTCGACGTGCCCAGCATGAGTTTTAAGCCACCGGGTCTGGGACACGAACCGCGGTCGACTACATGGGAGTCCAGCGACATAGCCATTATGCTAACTGCTGGTACCCAGAAATAGTATTTTTGACAGGGACTCACCATGTTGCAAACTTCCTACCCCCACCTTCCAATTAGGTTGGCCCAGGAACCAAACAGGTGCCTCCTATGCAGCTTCCAGCCTCTCAAGTACTACCACCACAGCTGGACCAAGAACTCTCTTAACTGTGAGTATGTAGGGGTAAAGAAATAAAATGCCTAAGTACTATATGGGGGTCTTCTGCCTGGAGAGAGTTCCTAAGGTACAAGCTACATTACTTATCATTGCTTTTTCTTTAGGTTTTTGTCACTCATCAGAGAGAGAGAGAGACTGTGAGAGGGAAAGTGAGAAATCACTCCAAAGACAGATGGCCACACCGCAATCCCTTCTCCTCCATTCTCCTCCTGGGTCCTTGGGGAAGTACACACACGTGCCCAGCTTGAGTTGCAACCTGCGGATCCAGGGTTCAAACCATAGTTGGCCAGGCCATGTGGGAGTCCAGCACCTTAACCACTATGCCACCTGCTGGCCCATTTACCATTGCTTTTATATCATCCATGAAAGTGTCAACAGAATAAAAAAAAAAAAAAAAAAGACGTAACATCTCAGTAATCTGAGTATTATGAACCCCCTGAAAGGATCTCTTACCCACTGCCAAGAATCCACAAAACACACTGAGAATCACTGCTCCACAGTATCACTACCCATCGGCAGTTCTACCTGTGATGACCACATAAAACCACTCCAACCTTTCTTATGACAACCACAAGTATTTGGAAAGAAAGCTACTGTCTTCCCCCATAAGATTTGCTAAACAACTCAGCCAGTAACTTCAATAAAATTCTCTGGATGTAGCATGAATCCTTCATCACTGATACTGGTTACTGAAGTGTGACAGCTAGATCTGAACTATGTAAATAATGATCTGACCAGCACACAGTATGGCAAAAATGTAAATAGTTTCCATAGGGCACTATTTGTTGAATTAATGCAGTGGTTTTCAACCAGGTTTTGCACCTCAGAGCACATCTGGCAATATCTGGCAACATTTTTGGTCCTCATTACCAGGGAGTTAGAAGAGCAGGACTCTTGGCATTCACCAGGTTGTCAGGAAAATCATGCCATAATTTTGCATAGAAAACCAGAAAAATACATCATGCCTTTCCCAACAACCTAATAGTATGTAGAGGGCAGAGATACCACGGAATACCCTACACTACACAGGACAGGAAAGAATTATCTGGCCAGAATATCAATGATATCTAGGTGAGACATCTAAGACTATCAAAACTGAGAAGCTCTGAAATCAGAGCTCATATATCATACCAGCCTTTTCAAAATTACATATGAAATTATATACGAAATTTAGACAAAATATAGACACCTGACCTCAACATTTTATAATGACCTAAACTTCAACTAATCTGATTTAATCAGTTCTGACAACTCACCCCTGATCCATGACCAACATTATTCATTCATCCCAATTTAACAGGATAGGCACACCAAAAATGAAAGCGGAAGTCAAGCATGATATAGCTAAGAATTCACAATTCCACACATCAAAGAAACACAATTAATGACACCAGAACATAAAAAAAAAAAAAAAAAGAAAGCAAATAATGAGGGAGAAGGCCTACTTGCTTTAACCAGGTCTTTAAAAACATTACAGTATACTGGGGCCAGATGGTGGCACAGTAGTAATGCAACTGGACCACATGGAAAAGGCTCTGGTTTGTGTCCCAGGACCTCCTTGAGCACAAGGCGTGCCTGTCATCTGAAACCATCTCAGCTGTGGATCATGGCCTGATGATCCTGTTGGGATGCCCTCAGAATAAACTTAAAAGAAGTAAAAGACAGGAGCCCAGCAGTCATGCAGCAGTACTGCGACATTCTGAGAGAGACCCACAAGGAAGGTTCCAGTTTTGTGTCCAGGGACCTCTCAGAACAATCCAGGCACAAGCACACCCATGATCTGGGGCCAGTTGAAGCCATGGATGGATTACAACATGAAGACCCTGTTGAGGGTACTCCCACCTCATTTCTCTCACTTTCTTGCTCATGGAAGAAACTATTTAAAAAGAAAAAAGTTATTTTAAAAAATTATAGTATATTACAACTGAAGAAGAGCTAAAGAAAACTGGCCATAGATTAAGAGTTCAAATTTCAAGAAACAAAACTAGAAAGCAGACATCAGTGTATAAATTTGCTGTATGGATGTGGTGGTCTTCTATTCCATACATCTGAACTAACTCTCAAAGAATCTGAAGCATGTGGGGTCTCCAATGAAAATGTATACCTTACTTCCCCCAAAGAATGTTGGAAAAACTAGGTTTAAAGTACTATTAATTCCTAGAAGACACAAATTACATTATTTCTTCATTGATCCACTTAAGATGTACCTTTTCTATCATTTTTAATAGTGACATGGGGGCCAGGAGGTGTGTCGTGGTTAAGGCACTGGACACTCCCACATGAGCAACCATGGTTTGCGTCCTGGACCTAGTGGTTTGCTTTCTCACCCCCTCCCACCCACACTGCCCCCTCTCTCTCTCTGGTCAAATTAAAATAAATGAATGAATAAATAAAAATTAAATAAATACTTCTTTTTAAAAATAGTGACATAATAATCAGGAAGAGAATTCTCTTTTTAAAAACAATAAAATGTGAGCTAACACAAAATCATCACAAGGCATCACTGCAAACATAGGTTTATCTGAATTATTATTTAACTTTAAAGCACCACAAAAACCTTTAGATTCCATTCTCCTAGTGCCTCTTTTTACCATACCATGACAAGATGAATAAACAGGAGGCCTTTGTTGATTCTAAAATCTGAGATCTGTACCTTTAATAAAGCCTAACAAATGTTCTCCACACAGAAAAAAAAATTGATAGGCCTCAAGGAAATGACAGGGGTGGCTGAGTGGTGTCTGAAGCAGAGGGAGCCAGGAAATTCTCTTTTAAAATATTATGCAAAATGTGATAGAAGTGGCCTGTGTCAGAGTCACCTGAAGGGGAGAAACGAACAGATACACAAATATATAAAACTGCAAATCTATACATGCAAAAAAGAAACAGCCTTTACTAAAAATAATGATAATAACCTGAAGTACTGCACTGTATAGAAATCATTAGGACTTTTAAGTTGGATTTAATGTAAGCGAAACCTTGCAATGACAAGCTTTGTTTAGGGGCTACAATGATGACAACTCGGTCCCTTGTTTGAGAGGGCTTACACTTCAATCTTCAAAAACAGAAGAAATGCAGTCTCATTATTCAGGCCTCTCTACACTGCTGAGCATACGCAGGAAAACAACTGTAACCTACGTTATGATCCCAACAATGAGCTCTCAAGTTACATCTGTGAGAGAGGGAGATAGGGAGAGAATATGAAACTTTTTTAGAACCCTCTAGGAGAAAGTACTCGATATGGAATAGTTTCAAGCCTACGATCAGAAAAACAGAAGCATCAGCAGGGATGGAGGACACAGAATGAAATCCGGTTACCCCACCGAAACAAACCAGGGAGAGCGGTACCCGGCACAACGTGTTTCACCGGAGGGCCGGGTGGGACCCCGGGGGGAGACTGGGCAGGGCGTCCGGCGGGCGTAGGGAGGCTCGCTCGGCCGCGAAGGGAGCTTACGCCGTTCTAACCCCGGCTCCTGCACACGCGGACGTGGGAAGCGGAGGTGGGACGTGGAAGTGAGCTAACTCGGGCGCACGATATGGGCACCCTGGAAACGCGGGGCGACCGCGCGGACGTAGCCCCGGAACCGAGCATCGACACGGGCCCCAGCGCGAACGCCGCGCGGGGCGAGGCCCTCCTTCCCCGAGGGTGGACGCCGGGGGTTCGGGTTCGTTTTGGGTCGGGGTGCAAACGCGGGAATAGTAGGGTCAGACGTTCCTCCAGCCCTCCCGGAAGGGGGAAGGCCCCCGGCCCGGCGGCTGCCGACCCACCAGGAAGCGCTGGGGGACGCGGGAACCCAGCAGAAGGGGAAGTGCAGCGCGAACGCGCGG
>NW_006160193.1:280946-282223 GCF_000334495.1 Tupaia belangeri chinensis | reverse complement strand
TGGGCATGATCCACTGAGGCGGGAGGGAGGGGGGGGCCTGCCTCAGCCCTGGGTCCAACCCCACTCCGCACCCGCTCCCGCCGCTTTAAGCGCTTCTCCTCCTTCCCCTTCGTCCTAACATGGCGCCCGAGCGCTACCACAGCAACGTTCTAGAACCGCTGACGCCATCACGCACGTCGTGCGCGCGCCTGCGCACCAGCCGCCCGGCGCCGTGAAGCCTCACGGGAAGCGTGGTTCGTGCCGCGGCCGGCGGCGGAGGGGTTGCCTCTGTGTGTCTGTCACGCTACGCGGCGGCTCGGGGGATGTCGGGTGGGAGGGATCCCGAGGCCCGGGACCTGGACGTTCTGGGGGCGGGCGGAGGCGATGCGGCCCGGACGGCTCCAGGAGGGGCTGCGGGGAGACCTCCGGCCCGCCAGGCGCCGCTTCCGGCGTGTCGTGAGGTTTGCCTTTCTCGACGCCTGAGGTCGCGGCGGAACGCCTGCTGTTCCCGGAACCCGGTCGGGGGAGGCGTTTCCAGCACCCACACGTGCATGGCGTGTGCTACCCTGCAGCGCCGCGCACGGAGTCGAGCCTCTGGAGCCCGAACCAGTTACTCCGCCGCCTCGCGCCTTGCGGCAAGGTGGGAGGAAGACCTGCTTCTTAGGTCAGTAGTTGTTGAACGTGGCGCCGCAGAGAGGGACTCAGCAGAGCCTGGCGCAGAGGGCGCGGTGATGGCCCTGGGACTCCTTTCCCACCGCACTGAGTTTCGCCGAGACGGCGCTTTGGACTGTTTTGTGCACCACTGTATATCTGAAGCCTGTGCCCAGGCGCTCAACACTTAGTTGAATGAAGAAATTTGCAGGCTAGGGCTGCCGAGACAGCGGATTCTGGAACACAAGCTGGTTTTACGTTGAACTATGGTGCCTCGGGACTTCTTGATAACGCTGCCGTTTGGTAGAAATAATGGTGGTAACCACTGAAATTTTAGTAAAGCCTGTTTTGACTCTTAACTAGCCATGTTTCTAACCCTTCATCTATTTGGGGTCTAGGACTTGGGAGTCTACGTTCTCCCCTCTCCCCCCAAAAAGCAAAAGCTTGAGCCAGTTTGATCCTCTGATACTCCTCCCTTTAGAGTATGTTCTAAGTTTGAAAGTGTCACACAGGGCCAGACAGTGGTGTGTTGGTTAAGTCAACTGGATCCTAAATGGCCACCTGTGAGGTAATCCCTGACCAGAGGCTTGAAAAACACAACGGGGGAGGGGGACAGCAGGTGTCTCGGTTAAGGCACTGGATTCCTA
>NW_006160193.1:259579-280915 GCF_000334495.1 Tupaia belangeri chinensis | reverse complement strand
CTTACCACAGTTTGAGTCTCGACTGGGGCTTGAAAATCACTGGCCCATGTACTAGTGTGCCTAAAACCCCGGGAGAAGAGAAGGTATTGCAGCGTAGCCTTAACCCCTGGGGGGTGGTTTCTCACTTTCCCTCTCACTATCTCTGCCTCTCCTAGGGTGAGCTTAAGCACCCTATTGCCAAAAAAGAAAAATAAAAATTTTAAATCACACAAAGTGACAGGGGAAAGAAAGGAAAGAAATCAGGTAAGTAGGGGGAGATTACATGAATCAAAATTCAAAACTATATTCATATGCCACTTGTAAATCCTCAGGAAATTTGACAAAGGATATTTCCTGTTTGTTTCTTAACAGATCGTCTAGTAGGACTAGTGTTGTAGGACTAGTGACTCAGAATGGGAAAAGCAAAGCTCTAAACCCTCATTGTCCAGTGGTATACCCATTTGCCGCATGGGTATACCACAAGTACCGTGGGGCACTTGAGTTGAGGCTTGTCCATCTGAGATGTGCTCCAAGTGCAGAATACACACAGATGTTTTAAAAAATATCTAATTCCATTTATTTTTAATTTGACCAGAGAGAGAGAGAGCGAGAAAGCAAGCAAGCAAGCCATTCGAACCTCAGTCGGCTATGTGGGAATCCAGCGTCAACCACCACGCCACCTGGCTGCCCCAAATACACATTTCAAAGATCTTAATACTGAGAAAAGAATGATACTTCAATGAGACCAGCAATTAGCATAATGGCTATGTCGCTGGACTCTCACGTGGTCGACTGCAGTTCGAGTCCCGGACCTGGTGACCTAAACTCACGCTGGGCGTGTGTGTGTGCGTGCCCAAGATCCCGCGAGGAGAAGGGATTGCAATGTGGCCATCCCCCCTGGGGGGTGATTTCTTGCTTTCTGTCTCTCTGTCTCTGTCTGTCTGGCGAGCACAGGTGCCCTATAGCAAAAACCTCTCCAAAAAAAAAGAATGATACCTCACTAGTAATTTTTTTATATTGTCTACTTGACATATTTTGACTGTTACGTTAAAGAATTAAATTACTTTCACTTTTTTAACTTTCCTAAATGTGCTTACTAGACTTTCCTAAATGTGCTTACTAGGCCCTCATTTCTGTTGAAAAGCACTGCTCTAGAGACAGATTTATATTTGATTTTCAACTCTTCCACTCTTGTCATCAAAGGTAGCTTTGGTTGCAGACCCAGTAGCAGATCTCTCTTTAAAAAGTTGAAAATTTGAGACCCACAGAAATGAACAAGGTAATAAGGCAGTGGTCTTAAAAGTTGTTCATAAAGGGGCCAGCAGGTGATATGGTGGTTAAAGTACTGGACTCCCACATAGTCAACCACAGTGTAAGTCTTCGATCTGGTGGCTTGAAAATCATGGGCATGTGTATGTCCAAAATCCTGAAAGAAGGGACTGCAGCCTGGCCATCCTCCCTGAAGAGTGATTTCTTACCTTCCTTCTGACTCTCCTGTGAGCGCATGTACCCTATAGCAAAAACCATTAAAAAGAAAACATATACGTATATACATATATAAGCTGATGAAGAAAGGAAACTTTTATCAGCTCATGCTGTCTTCTGCCAGGCATCTCAGAAGTCAGAGAAAAGGACTTTAAACCTCCATGCTTTCAGTCTATAGTCATTCCAAACCATATTTGTTTCAGCCTTCCATAAAATGAGGCAGCTAGATAGCACAGCTAATGAGTATTCATTTAGTCCCTAGAATGCTCTAGGTACTGGGTTACTTAAGACATTTACAAGAAAATGAACTTAGATTAGAATTGAGGTAGGCTTCACATGAGTTGTGACAAGAAGCGCCCTGGCAGAGGGGCTGGAAGGTAATAATTCTTTACACAATCAGCACCACGGAGTGCACCACGCACTGGCAGGGGGCGGATCACAGCCTCAGGACCCTGTTAGGGTGCCATCCCACTCTGTCTCTCTTGCTCATTGAAGACATAAGCTTAAAAGAAATATTAAATGTTAAAAGAAAAGGCAGGGTTTGGTAAGTAAACAGAAGAAAAAGTCATGTCAAGTAGCCAAAACAATAATTTTTTTTAATGGAAAAGTGCAAATAATTTAAAGTTATTTGAGGGGCCAGGTGGTGGCACAGCAGTAAAAACTGCACTGCAAGGCAATCCCACAGGTCCAGAAACCTCCCTGAGTACACTGGGCGCAGGTGCACCCGTGATCCAGGGCCGGCTGAAGGCTGCAAGCAGATCGCAGCATACAGAGCATGTTGGGATTGCTGTCCCTCTAGCTCAAGGAAGAAATTAAGGTCAAATTAAAAAAAAAAATTATGTAGAGACAAGGAGACTTTTGAAGTGACTACACCAAAGATATATTGAGGGGAGTGGTGGAAAGAAAGAGTTAAGTGAGGCAGAAAATAAGAGGCCATCATTCAACAAAAGTTTAATGTGCACCTGTCTTACACCATCACTAAGCTAAACTGGAGGCTGAGGAGAGGGGACGTTCCACTGAAAACTCCCTGACCTGCAGAGACCATACAGAAGGGTCTGGGAGTTCAGACAGTCCATTAAGCAGATTGTGATAAGGTCCGTGAGTAAAATTATCCGAGGACAGACCTGTCGCAGAGATCCATTTCAGATAGGGTGATCAAACAGAACAAGGCTTCTCAGAGGAGCTGACTTTTTTTTTTTTTAATTAATTATTTCTTTGGCATTCATTCACTGAACATGATCATAGCATACAAGATGCAGTTTCCCATCCAGATACACTGTATGGTGGCTTAGTCTGACATGTTATCATCACAAATAATTTTCCATTTCTTGTTTCATATATATGTATATATATATGTATCCACATTTCTCACCCTCTGCTATATCCCACCCTCCTCCCACTCTATCTCTGGTATGTGCAGTTACTTTCCATTCCTTTTTTCCTCCCCTATTTTATTGGTTAACAAAATATCTTAATTGATCTAAATACTTTCAGTAGCAAGTTCAACTGATACATAAATATTTGTGAACAAATGTTTGACTTTAGGCATAAAATTGTGAGTAGAATGAATAGAGTATAAAATAGCACCTAGCTGCTGAGGCTATAAAGCTTACTGTGGTCATTAGATATTTTTTAATATGTTTTTTTAAAAAAGATGATTTTAGCTCTAATAAACCAAAATAAAAAAATGTTAAGAGAACTTTGCTTAAGACTTAAAGTCAGGGGACCAGCAGTTAGCGTAATGGCTATGTCGCTGAACTCCCACATAGTGAACCGCGGTTGAGTCTGGGACCCGGTAGCTTAAACTCATGCCCAGCGCGTGTGTGTGCGTGCCCAAGATCCCAAGAGGAGAATGGAGGAGAAGGTATTGCAGCGTGGCTATCCCTCCTGGGTGCGTGATTTCTCACTTTCTATCTCTCTGTCTCTGTCTGTCTGGCGAGCGCACGCGCCCTATAGCAAAAACCTCTCAAAAAAAAAGACTTAAAGCCAGGAACCAGGTTAGGATTCTGTTCAAGTAGTAGTTACCTGGGTCTGTCCACAATTCAAGAGAAGAAAAAAATCCTTATCTCTGGACTACAAAGCATGGATCAGTATTGTCTTAGTCAAAAGCCATAAAGTTCTATTTCATCAGCTCAATCTCATGTACTTAATCTAACTTCTGTTGTGGTACAAACTCTGTTTAAATTCTGTAAGATAATATTCAACTCGGGGCCAGCAGTTGGCATAATGGCACTATGGCATTGCCCTTAGCTATGTATTTTAATTTGACTAGAGTAGTGGGGGGGGGTGAGAAGGGCCCCCCTCTAATCCTTCTCTCTGTCTCTGTCTTCTCATTTTTTTGTAATTTATCCTTTTTAAAATTTTTTAAGGTAAAGTATTCTCTTGGCTGGGACCAGCAGTTAGCATAATGGCTACATCCCTGGACTCCTATATAGTCAACTGTGGTTTGAATCCCAGATCCAGTGGCTTAAACTCACACCGGGTGTGTGATCCCGAGAGGAGAATAGTGAAGAAGGGATTGCTTCAGGGCCATCCCCCCCAGGGGGTGATTTCTCTCTTTCTGTCTCTCTGTCTTTCTGTCGAGCACACAGGCCCTATAGCAAAAAACCTCTCCCCTCTCAAAAAAAAAAAAAATTATCAGTTTGGCCAGCTCCATGGCACAGTGGTAATGTGCTGCTTGAGAGGGGCCTGATCCCACGTTGAAACCTAGGTTCGCATCCCTAGTCCAATCAGCCTGAAATACACTGGGCACAGGCACAAGTGCCAGGAGCCAACAGACTGGAGGGCTGGAGGAAGGGGATCACGGCTTGACGAGATCCTGTGAGAAGCGCTCCTTCCTCTTTTACGTGCACATGCATGATTATGAAGAATAAAGAAAATATTAAATTCCCCCTTTTGGATTTTTATTGTTTTGTTTTCAACAATGTGTCTTGTCATTTGCATGAAAGAAGCCCAGTAGCATATCAAGAGCTATCCCCAAACCTGTGCTTCCTCCATGCTCTGCTGCTGTCAACAGCTCAGGCATCTTCCAGGCTCAAGCCAAAATAAGAAGTCAATATCCTTGATTCCTCCTTTTCCCTTTGTCCTCCCAGATCCAATTCATCATCTAGCTCTATTGATTGCACATCCCAAACGCACCTGAAACCCATCCTCTTCTCTCCATCGCTGACACCACCCTAGTCCTAGCCACTGTCTTCTCTGGCCTAGGCGGTTGAGCAGCCTGTGTACTTCCTCATGTCCCCTCTTGCCTTTCTCGGGTCCTCCAGGTAACACGTGCCCTTGTACAATACCTGCAGATGTCATGGCCCCAGCCTAATGCCTTCCTGTAGCTCTTAGAAGAAAGCCAAACATTTCCGTGGCTTAGAAGGCTGCATGATCTGCCTCTTGGTTTTCTCTCTAACCTTGTCTCAAACCCTTCCTCTTTCCTTACTACTTCCACTCTGGCTGCCCCTTGCCTTTTTCTTAGTCATGCTCAGGTCTGTTCCACCTCAGAGTCTCCATGCTTGTTCATCCTCACCTGCAGTGTTGCCATGTCCTGCCAATGGAAAGACCTTGCATTACCTGCGTCCTTATCTCTGCTTGTCTCTTCCCTCTCCTCTTAAACCCACCAGGACTCCATTTGGGGGCCCCACCCTCATTTCTTTAATCCTAATCACCTCCCAAAGAATCCACCTTTCGACATCATAGGTTAAGTTTTCATCCTCTTAATCCTGTCACAACCAAATTTCAACACATGGATTTGGGGGGCATGCTCAGATTTTGGATGGGGGAAAAAAAAAAAAAAGATAGCCAGCCTTCAGAAAGCTTAATTATGTAATAATGTTTAATGGATCAAACCAGAAGCTTCAAAGTTGCCTTTAAGAGAGTAAATGGGGCCAACTGGTACATGATGGTTAAGGTGGCTGGATCCTACATGGCCAACTGCACAGTTCGAGACCCAGATCCAGCAGCTTGGAGAACACTTTTGGCATATGTATGTGCATTTGTACCCAAAATTCCAAGAGGAAAATGGAGAAGGGATTGTGGTGTGCTCATCTCCTATTAGGGTTGTTTTCTCATCTCTCTCTCTCCCTCTCTCTCTCTCACTCTTTTTCCAGCAAGCACACATGCTCTGTAGCAAATTTTTAGAAAAGCATAAATGCCCCTAACTTACAAATCCAAAAGAGTGAGTATGTCACTGTATCTGAAGAGGAAATGCATCAAGGAGAGACAGAAAGATTATCACTGTCTATCCAAATGATGTCCAGAAAAGTAACCCCCCCACACACACACACACAGGAAGTAGCAGAACATTGAGCAGGAATAGAGGGGTGGATCTGCCAAGCTGAAGAGGCCAATTCCTTGTCCTGGTCCTGGTCCTGGTTTTACATTCCCAGCATGTCTGATCATTTGGCTTCTCATAAGATCTCTTCCAGGAAGAGAGTGTACTGGTAAAGTGGGTGTAAGTATCAGCCTACTTGACTATTATGTTTATTTTTTCTTACCAGATGTGGCCCCTAGATCATGGGCATCCAAACTGTGAGCCAAATAAACCTATGTTTTCAAAATCATCCAGTTTGGGACCAGATGACATAATAGTTATGTTGCTGGACTCCCACGTAGTCGACCATGGTTTGAGTCCTAGACGTGGAGGCTTAAAACTTATGCTGGGCACGTGTGTATGTGCCCAAGATCCCAAGAGGAGAATGGAGGAGAAGGGATTGCAGCATGGCCATCCCCCCAGGGGGTGATTTCTTGCTTTCTGTTTCTGTCTCCAGCAAGTGCAGGTGCCAGATAGTAAAAAATCTCTTAAAAAAAAATATCCAGTTTGGGGCTAGCAGATGGCACAGTGGTTATGTCGCTGGACTCCCACATGACAGACAACAGTTGGAGTCCCAGACCCAGTGGATTAAAAATCATGCTGGGGGCGTTACCAGCAGTTGGCGTAATGACTTAATGACTATGTCACTAGACTCCCATATAGTTGGCCGTGGTTCGAGTCCTGGACCCGGTGGCTTAAACTCACACCGGGCGTGTGCGTGCCCAAGATCACAAGAAGAGAATGAAGGAGAAGGGATTGCAATGTGGCCACCTGGGGATGGCCACTTTCTGTCTCTGTCTCTCTTTCTGGCAAGCACCCATGCACCCTGTAGCAAAATCCTCTCCGGAAAAAAAAAAAAATCATGCTGGGTGGAACCAGCAGAGGGGGTAATAGTTATGTCACTGGATTCCCACATAGTTGACCACAGTTAGAGTCTCAGACCTGGCAGGTTAAAACTCATGCCATGTATGTTCAAGATCCTAAGAGGAAAATGGAGGAGAAGGGATTGTGATGTGGCCATCCCCTCTGGGGGGAACGAGAGGGTGGTTTCTCACTTTCTGTTTGTCTGTCTCCCAGTGAGTGCACATGCCCTATAGCAAAAATCTCTAAAAAAATAATATTGGGCACAGTGTGTGCATGCCCAATATCCCAGGAAGAGAATGGAGGAGAAGGGATTATGACATGGCCATTCCCATGGGGGGTAATTTTATAATTTCCCTTTCATTATGTCCCTCTCTCCTTGGCGAGCATGTACACCCTAAAGCAAAAGACCCTAAAAAAAAAAAAAAATCATGTTTTAGGGATTTTCTGTTATTAGCACAGAACAGAATAAAACAGTCTCAAAACCAGAATATATAAAGAACTATTACAATTCAACAACAAAAAAGATGAACAAGTCATACTAAAAAAATGGTCAAAGAGCTTGAATACACCTTTCTCCAGAGAAGATACCCAGTCAGCAAGTATATGAAAGGATGTCACAATATGATACCACCTCACACCCACTAGCATCGCATTTTAAAAAAATAAAATGAGTACTTGGAAATTAACAAGTTTGGGTGAGGATGCGAAGAAATGGGAGTCCCTCATGGATTGAAACAATGTAAAATGGTGCAGCCGATGTGGAAAACAGTTTGATGGTTCCTCAATTAAACACAGAATTACTGTATGAAAGAAATTCTAGTTGTCTACCCAAAAGAATTTATTGATGTCCAAACAAAAACTTGTGTGTGAATTAATGTTCATAGCAGTTTTAGTCTCAGTAACCGAAAGGTATAAACCACCTGAAAGTCCATCAACAAATAAGTGTTAGACAAACTATGGTATATCCATACAGTGGAATAGTATTCAGCCATAAAAAGGAATTAAATATTGGTAAGCACTACAACATGAATGAACCGTAAAAATATTATGCTTAGTAGAAAGAAAACAGACACAAAAAGCTACATATTGTGTGATTATATTTATCAATATATAAACTACCCAGGATAGCCTACACAGCAGATTCATCACTGCTAGGAACTAGGTGGAAGGGATAATGTGGTATGACTGCTTAATGGGCTTCCATTTGGAGTGATGGAAAGTCCTCCATCCAGATGGGGATAATGAGTTTACACTCTTGTGAATGTACTGAGTGCCTCTGAACTGAAGTTTAAAATGGTTACAATTTGTAACCATTTCATGTTAAATTAATTTTACCATGATTTTGAAAAGACAGTGCAGTTGGGGACCAGCAGTTGGCATAATGGCTATGTCGCTGGACTTCCAATGTAGTCAACCGCAGTTTGAGTCCCAGATCCGGTGGCTTAAACTCACAACGGGCGCATGTGTGTGCGTTCCCAGGATTCCAAGAGGAGAATGGAGGAGAAGGGATTGCAGTGTGGTCACCCCCCCCCCAAGGGTGTCTTTCTGTATCTCTCTGTATCTCTCTGTCTCTGTCTTTTTGGCCAGTGCACGTGCCCTATAGCAGAAAAAAAAAAGACAGTGCAGTTATATTATGTTTTGTTTTTGGTTTTTTTTGGTTTTTTTTAGGTTTTTGCTATAAAGCATATGTGCTCACCAGAAAGGAAAGACAGTGAGATACAGAGAGAGGGAATATGAGAAATCGGCTCACAGGAGATGGCCATACCACAATACCTTCTCCATTCTCCTATTAGGATCTTAGGCGCTCCTGCACACGTACCCTGTGTGAGTTTCTTTTCTTTATTTATTTATTTTTTAGAGGTTTTTGTCTTAGGGTGCATGTGCTTACTGGAGAGAATGAGACAGAGACGGTGAGAGGGAAAGTGAGAAATCACCCCCCAGGGGGATGGTCATGCCGCAATCCCTTCTTCTCCATTCTCCTCCCAGGACCTTGAGCATGCACACACACGTGCCCGGCATGATTTTCAAGCTATCGGTGGATTCCCACATGGCTGTCCAGGACCAAAACTATGGTCAGCCATGTGGGAGTCCAGCAACGTATTTGCTACACCATCTGCTGGCCCCATCCCTCTGTGATTTTCAAGCTACCAGGTCTAGGACTCCAACAGGGATGGACCATGTGGGAGTCTAGCCACTTTAACCACTGCACCACATGCCGGCCTTAGGCAGCATTTTTTAAAGGGAAAAATATAAATGTCATCAAAATCTAATTTCTCACTAAGATAATTCTAAGAATTGTATGGGATGTTTAGAGCTATTAAAACCATATGGTTTGATAGCTTAAGTATTAAATTAGTTTGTTGAAATATTTAGCAACTTACTAATTATCACAGCTATTAGAATTACTCATCCTTGGGACCAGCAGTTGGCATAATGGCTATGTTGCTGGACTCCCATGTAGTCGACTGGTTCAAGTCCTGGACCCGGTGCCTTAAACTTACACCAGGTGCGTGTGCATGCGTGCCCAAGATCCCGAGAAGAGAATGGAGAAGGGATTGTGGTGTGACTGTCCCCCCCCCGGGGGTTGATTTCTTGTTTTCTGTCTTTTCGGCGAGCGCAAGCGCCCTATAGCAATAAACCTCTCAAAAAAAAAAAAAAAAAAAAAGACTCATCCTTTTGCATGAATTTTTTCCACTACGATGTTTATAGTTCTCTCTGACTCATTGGCTGGGATCCTGACCCTAAATTCAAAAGCAACCTTGTCGAAACTAATCACATCTGACTTACTGTGACTCAAAAGGGCAAAAATCTATTATAATTTATTTCCATTTCTGTTATTGGGGCCACAACAAGTATAAACTCATTAGCCTCGATGTTAGAATAATGTACATTCTGATTTTTTTCATGTTACAAATTAAATTACTCTAAGCATTATAAGCAGAGGCAGAATCCTTAGAACTGACCTAAGAATGAAATGTTAAATCAATATTTGTCCCATGAGCTAAACACAGGTGCCTTATCAATTTACCTTTCAAATACAGTTTTAATGATGTAGTCATTCATTGATATGCAGCTTTTCATAGAACACTCATTTACAAGAAAAAAAATTGTCCAAAAACCAGGAAAGCATTTTTAAAAGCAATGTTTCCAATTACAATGTTAAGTTGATCTCTAGCTCTGTAGTTATAAAGTGTAAGATCTTTGGGTTTCACTGCATCTCAGGATTGTTCCTGAAAAGGTATTCAGCCTATAATTAAAAGACAGGAAAAAAGGTAAGTCAATAATCTACAACATATCTGTCACCAGTCATATACGTGCACTACTAACGTTTACAGTTGTATTTGTTCGTTCGTTTTTAATTGGCTATAGAGCACATGTAGTCACCAGAAAGAGAAAGGGAGAAAGAGGGGGCAAGTGAGAAAGCACCCTCCACATGGGGGATGACCATGCCACAATCCCTTCTCTTCCATTTTCCTCTTGGAATTTGGGGCACTCATGAGCACATGACTAATGTGTTTTCCAAGTTACTTGAACCACATATTCAGCCATGTGGTATCCAGCCTCTTTAGCTGCTGTGCCACTGGTTGGTCTAATGTTTACAGTTTTAAAAGTATGTAAATGTGGGGGCCAGCTGGTGGTGTAATGGTTACATCCCTGGACTCCCACGTAGTCATCCGCAGTTCAAGTCCCAGATCCAGTAGCTTAAAACTCACACCAGGCGCATGTGTCTGCATGGGCATGCGTTCCCAAAATCACAAGAGGAGAATAGAGAAGGAATTGTGGCATGAGCATCCCCTTTGATGGTGGTGGTGGTGGTGGGGGGTAATTTCTTGCTTTCTGTTTGTCTCTCTGGCAAACACTCATGCCCCATAGCAAAAATCTCCATAAAAAAATCTTTTTAAAAAAAAGTATGTAAATTTTTCTACTTTCAAATGAATAATAAAAATCTTATTATAAACTGTTAGTGTATTAAAAGCTACTTCCCTGATAACCAGGCATATCATTTCTCTACCTCAACTAGTTTTCTATTAAGATTAAGGAATATTTTATTTTTATAAAATTTTTGAGAGGTTTTTGCTATAGGGCGCATGTGCTCACCAGAAAGAGAGACAGAGAGACAGAAAGCGAGAAATCACCCCCCAGGGGGAATGGCCATGCTGCAATCCCTTCTCCATTCTTCTCTCGGGATCTTGGGCACGCATGCACATGCGTCCAGCATGAGTTTTAGCCACTGGGTCCAGGATTCCAACCATGGTCAACTACATGGGAGTCCAGCGACATAACCATTACGCTAACTGCTGGTCCCTGTTTTCATAAATTTTTAAGAAGTAAGGGCTGGGATCAGCAGATGGCATAATGGTTATATTGCTGGACTCCCTCGTAGTCAACCGTGGGTTGAGTCCTAGCGCTGGCGGCTTAAAACTCATACCCTGGGCATGTGTGCATGCATGCCCAAGATCCCAAGAGGAGAATGGAGGAGAAGGGATTGTGGCATGGCCATTTCCCCTGGGGAGTGATTTCTCTCTCTCTGTCTCTCTCTGTTTTTCTCGCGAGTATACACACCCTATAGCAGAAACCTCTCAAAAAAATTAATACATTTAAAAAAAATAAAGGGGCCAGCAGGTGGCATAGTGGTTAAGGTGCTGGACTCCCACATGGCCAACTATGGTTCAAGTCCCAGACCAGGCAACTTGCTTTCTCGCTTTCTACCTCTCTCTCTCCCCTGGTCAAATTAAATAATAATAATAATAATAATAATAAATTGCTTAAAGGGCTGACCCCACTGTATAGTAGTGATGCACTGCTCAGGAGCAGCTGGATCCACATGGCGACCTTGGTTTGAATCCCTGGTCCCATGCCCAGGATCCATCAGGATGCAGGACTGCAGTAGGGAATCCGTGTGACCAGACCAGACCCTGTGGAGGTGTTCTTGTCTGTCTCTCCCTTTTTCTCTAACGTGCATACACATGATTTATCATAAATAAAGAAAAAGGATTTTTTTAAAAGCTTTTGCCTTAGGGCACATATGCTCATGGGGAGAAAGAGCGAGAGAAATGGAAACAATGAGAGCGAAAGTGAGAAATCACCCCTCAGGAGGGATGACCACACCACCATCCCTTCTCATCCATTCTCCTCCCAGGATCTGGGGAATGCACACCCTCGCCCCCGGCGTGATTTTTAAGCCACCAAGTCCAAGACTTAAACCCCCAACCATGTGGGGGTCCAGTGAAATAACCGCTATGCCATCTGCTGACCCCAAAAAGAGTGTTTACATTGAGAAAACTTAAATCTCTTACCAGAAAGTCAACAGGGTCATCCGGTCTGACCTTACAACATTCATTCAGACCTTGCATGAGAGTTGGCATCACGTAGGTCATTAAATAGTTTCTCAGAGGAATAGACTGAGCCTCTAGTAACTCTCTTTCTTCTCTTTTCACTTCCTCTAGTCGTTTATTCTACAAATAGAACAGTTGGGGGTGCATTAAGTATATCGTCAGAGAGTGGAGACATCTCACCCCGGAGTGCGCACTAGACACTGCTAAAAATGGTCACCGCCTGATGCTAAGGAGGACTCTTCCAGTCAGCAGAGAAGAGGTGCAAGTCGTGTCATAACAATTGAGTAGTCCCTTAGAAAACAATAGTCTGTAATGAGTTGATGCCTGTTCATTTCAAGCTGCCCAGAAGAAGCAAAGTGAGAAAAATGAAAAGGAGGGGCTGGTATCGTGAGAGTGCTACTTAAAGCCTGGAGGTTATCGGTACCACGACATGTGCTACTCCTGCTTCGGCACACAGTCCCTCGCTTAGGGTTAATAATTCCAGATTTCCTTTTATTTTTTTTTATTTTTAAATCGTTTTCTCCTTTAAAAAAATTCCTGGGGCTGGCAGGTAGAATGGTGGTTAAAGGCACTGGATTCCCACATGCCTGACTAAGGTTCGAGTCCAGGACCTGGTAGCTTGCTTTCTCACTTTCTCTCTCTCTCTCTCTCCCTGTCCCTTTCTGGTCAAATTGAAATAAACAAATGAATAAGTAAGTAAATAAATAAAGTTGAATAAAATAATTCTTTTTTTTTTTTTTAATTCCTATAGGGCATGTGTGCTTGCTGGCAAGATACAGAAAGAGAGAGGTGTAGAACCCTCCTGCGTTGGGGGTGGGGAGAGTGGAGACCATGCAGCAGTCCCTTTTCTTCCATTCTCCTCCTGGGATTTTGAGCATGCATGTACACTCACTTGGCATGTTTTTCGGGCCACCAGGTCCAGGACTGAAACCATGCAGTCAGCCGCCTTAGTCACCATATCACCTGTCTGGCCCCAACATTGCCTTTGAGAAATCTCCCTTCTCAGCCTAGTCTTTTGGTGTGGGTGAGACTTAAGCCTATTGATCCTGCTTGCCTCCTGGCTGTGGATATTCATTAACGATGGTTGAGCCTGGGACCAGCAGTTGGTATAATGTCTATGTCGCTGGGCTCCCATGTAGTCGATTGTGGTTCAAGTCCTGGACCCTGTGGCTTAAAACTCACACCAGGCACGTGTGCATGCAAGCCCAAAATCCCAACAGGAAAATGGAGGAGAAGGAATTGCGTTGTGGCCATCCCCCCGGGGGTGGATTGCTCACTTTCTTTCTGTCTCTCTGTCTTTCTGGCGAGTGCACATGCTCTATAGCCAAAATCTTCCCCTCCCCCCCCAAAAAAAAAGAAACGATGGTTGAGCCTAAGAGTAAAGCCAGCCATGGAGGGTAGAACAGAGAGGGAAAGCCCAGGTCCTTGGTAACAGCATCTGAGCCACCATATCTAGCCTCTCCTAAAACCAGCCCTACCCCTGAACCTTTCTGCCATATGAATCCATAAGTTTTCTTTATGTTTAAACCACTTTGAGTTTGCTTTTCTGCCATTTGCAAGATTAAAAACCATAACTGATATTTGTTTGATAGGAAGCTTTTCCTCAGCAAGGCTCTACACTCAGAAATCAAAATGGAAAAAGACTGATGGATTTGATTACATGTAAAGTCTTCAAAACTTTCATAGAAAATATGTGCTATGGGCCAGCCCACGGCCTGGTGGTTAAGGTGGCTGGATTCCACATGGCTGACCTCATAGTTCAAGTCCTAGACATGATGGCTTGAGAAATGCTGGGTACGTGTGCATGTGTGCCCAAAATCCTGACAAGAGAGAGAGAGATGGAGGAGACGGGATTGTGGAGTAACCATTCCCTATGTGGGATGCTTTCTCCCTTCCTCTCTGTCTTGTCTTTGATGAGTGCAGATTCTCTGGCAAAACAAAAACAACAAAAATTGTAATGTGTATTATGGAAAAACTATGCATGGATATACATTTTTTGTGCCAAAATAATTCCATTTTCCATGAAATTTTCAAGTACCCTTGTGTAAGTTTACAACTCTTGTGTGACCAGAGATAAAAAACATAAATAACATTTAAAAAAAAAATTGATGGGGCTGGCCCCAAGCCTAGTGGTTAAGGAAAGCTGGACCCCACATGGTCTACCACAGACCACAGTTCAAGTCCTGGCCCTGATGGCTTGAAAAACAAGCTGTGTTTATGTGTTCCCAAAATCCCAACGGGATGGAGAAATGGAGGAGAAGGGATTGCAGCATGACCACACCCTATTAGGGAGGGTGCTTTATCCTTTCTCTCTCTCCTTCCCTATATCTCTCCATCTCTCTAGTGAGCACACATACCCTCTGGCAGTGTATGTGTGCTCACTAGAGATATATGTATCAAAGTTTAAATCATGTCTTATCTGACCCAGAGAATCTCAGGAATTATGCTCAGATTAATCAGGCACTCAGAGATGTGAAGATGTGTGCATAAGGGCATTCCTCTTTTGTCCCTCCCTCCCTCCATCCCTCCCTCCCTTCTTAATTCCTCCCTACCATCCATCCACCCTGCTCTCCTTTCCTTCCTTCTACAGGTATTTCTTGAGTGCCTGTGACACTGCTCGGCACTGTTCTAGGCACTGGAAATAGAGTAGTGAACAACATAAACCGAAATCCCTGTCCTGGTGGAACTGAAATCCTGTGCAGGGAAAAGGCAGGAAACAAGATGAATATATGAAATACAACTGGCCCTCTGGGGCTGCAGGTTTAAGCAACCACAAAAAGAAAATGTCACATTGTTGTTGATGTGTACTATGTAGTTAGGCAGTTAGGGGGTTATGATTGCCTCTCTACTGAACATGTACACTTTTGGGGGGGTCATTATTTCCTAAACAATTTAGTATAACAACTATTTATGTAGCATTTGCATTGTATTAGGTATTATAAGCAATCTAGAGATAACTTAAAGTATACAGAGACCGTGCGTAGTTAGGTGCAACGCTGTCATTGTACAAAAGGGACTAAAGCATCTGTGGATTTTGCAGTCTGCAGGGTCCTGGAACCAATCCCCGTGGATCCTGAGGGATGACAACTATAATGTATATGGCATGTTAGATAAAGTAAGTGTGAAGAGGAAATGGTTAACGTGTAACAGGGGAGATGACATGGAGGGAAGGGCAGGGGTTGAAACTTGACATACAGTAACCAGAAGAAGTTACGGTGGAAAGATGACTAGTAAAGAAGTGAAGCAAATGATGGGAACCAGCAGTTAGCGTAATTTATGTAGCATTTGCATTGTATTAGGTATTATAAGCAATCTAGAGATAACTTAAAGTATACAGAGACCGTGCGTAGGTTAGGTGCAACGCTGTCATTGTACAAAAGGGACTAAAGCATCTGTGGATTTTGCAGTCTGCAGGGTCCTGGAACCAATCCCCGTGGATCCTGAGGGATGACAACTATAATGTATATGGCATGTTAGATAAAGTAAGTGTGAAGAGGAAATGGTTAACGTGTAACAGGGGAGATGACATGGAGGGAAGGGCAGGGGTTGAAACTTGACATACAGTAACCAGAAGAAGTTACGGTGGAAAGATGACTAGTAAAGAAGTGAAGCAAATGATGGGAACCAGCAGTTAGCGTAATGGCTATGTCGCTGGACTCCCATGTAGTCGACCACGGTTCGCGTCCCGGACCCAGTGGCTTAGAACACACGCCGGGCGTGTGTGCGTGCGTGCCCAAGATCCCGAGAGGAGAATGGAGGAGAAGGGAGTGAGGCGTGACCATCCCCCCTGGGGGTTGATTTCTCACTTTCTGTCTGTCTGTCTGTCTCTGTCTGTCTGGCGAGCGAACACACCCTATAGCAAAAAAAAACTCTCAAAAAAAAAAAAAAAAAAAAAGAAGTGAAGCAAATGAGGAAGTTAGTTGTGTAGGTGGCACAAAAAGGCCGATGGGGCATTGCTTGAAATTGGAAAATACTAGAAGCAGCCAGGACATAAAGTATCTTGGGACTGCAGTAAGGATTTTTGTCTAACTGTGACAGACAGCCTGCGAAGAGTTACATACAGAGGATGGTGATGTGCATTTGCACTGAGGAAGGGGGCCACCTGACGACCGCATGTGAAGAGACTGGAGACAAAAGGGTAGAGTCAGGGAGACCAGCAAGAAGGCACAACATTCTGCTGGGGGGACAGCGCCCAGCAGATGGCATAGTGGTTAAGACTAGACTCCCACATGGCCCACCATGGCTTGAGTCCTGGACCTGGAGGCTTGAAAAGCATGTGAGGCTCATATATGTGCGTGCCCAGAATCCTAGGAAGAGAATGGGGAAGGGATTGCATGTAGCCAAACCCCTGGGGGACAGGGGGTTCTCATTTTCACTCTCACTGTCTCTCTCTCCGGCATAATTCTGCTGGGAAACATTTACCTTGATCATAAGAAATGGAAAGCTGTGGGTGGGTTTGAGTGCTATTTTTGGAAGCAGAATAATAAGATTCAGTGAGGTGCAGAATGAGGAGGGGTGGAATGGGATTGACCACCTAAGTTCGATGGATAAATGGGGAAAAATCAAAACAGATCTCAAGGTCAGCATGCAGTAAAATGTTACCCATTTATCGACCAGTAGCACAGCAGTGACAACATTCTGTAAGACTGATCCACCTGAGAGGGTTCTGGGTTTGCATTAAAAACCTCCCTGGGGCCGGCAGGTGGTGTGGTGATTAAGGTGCTGGACTCATACATGGCCGACCAAGGTTTAAGACCCAGACCAGGTGGCCTGAAAAATCATGCCAGGTGCTTGTGCCTGCGTGCCCCAAATCCTGGTTATGAATGGAGGAGAAGGAACTGAGGCATGGACATTGCCCTGGGAGGTGATTTCTCACTTTCCCTCTCTTGCTCTCTCTCTGTCTCACTCTCTCTCCAGCAAGCACATGTGCCCTCAGTCAAAAACTTAAAAAAAAAATAATAATTCCAAAAAGTTCTCTCTGAACACAGTAAGCACATGTGTGCTGGGCTGGCTGGGGCTGGAGGTGGATCACGGCATCAGGAACCTTTTTTTTTAATTAATTAATTAATTATTTTGAATTTGACCAGAGAAAGGGAAAGTAAGAAAGCAGTCACCAGGTCCAGGACTCAAACCATGGTTGACCATGTGGGAATCCAGCGCCTCAACCACCACGCCACCTGCCAGCCCCAGCATCAGGAATCTTTTGAGGGTGCCTGTCTCTCTCTTTTTCACATATGGAAGGAAGAAATAAATGGACTTACCAAAGGTCACACATATCAATACTCCTGACAACGGCTAATCTTTGTTATTAATACTCAGTAGAAAACCATGGACATCTTTTTAGTGGTACATATGACAGAAAGTTAAGAAACGACCGACTCTAGGGGCGTCTCCACGGCATTTCTCCACAGCAGGGTGGGAAGTAGGACTGATCTGAATGGCGTTCCCAGCCCCACCCACAGGCTCCCACGCACACGTGCGCGCTCACCCACTCCTCCCAGCGCGCTATCTTCTCTGCAGTCTCCATGGCCTCGTTGTGCTCGCGTTCCGCTTCCTCGGCAGCCTCCTTGGCCAGCCGTTCCTCCGCAACCCTCCGCTCCTCTTCTGCCTTTTCTTCATCTGTTAAGCCATAGTTTCGAGGCTCTCCAATCTCTTTGATGAGCTGTTTGATAGCAAGTCTGTTCTGAGCATCTTCAAGTTTTCCTACATCTTTAAATGCCACAAGAGAGGAGATGAACACATGCTTACATTCTAGGCCTGCCTGCAGTTGGGGAAGTTCTTTTTTTTTTTTTTTAAGAGAGAGAGTCTTTGCTATTGCTATAGGGCATGTGTACTTGCCAGAGAGACAGAGAGTGCAGAGAAACAGAAAGCAAGAAATCACCCCCTCCCCAAGGAGGGATGGCCACACCATAATCCTTTCTCCTCTGTTCTCCTCTTGGGATTTTTGGCATGCACGCATATGTGCCTGGCATGAGTTTAAGCTGCAGGGTCTGGGACTTGAACTGCGGTTGACCACGTGGGAGTCCAGTGATGTAACCATTATGTCACCTGTTGGTCCCAGGAAAGTTCTTTATCACTGTAAACTTGTGATAGTAGATTATGTAAATCACCTTGAGCCTTCCTTTTCTAGTTCCCAGAATGGTGTCCCACAGTCCGGAGTCTGAGAGTCATGGGAGGAAGGTGTGGGGTCGTGTTCGGTTGGGTCTGTGAGTGCTAATGAGCACTGATTTGAATGGATGCATGAGGGAATGGGTCACCTGAAAAGTAATGAGTGCTCCATCCCTGGAAGGATTCGAGCAAGGACTGAGACACTTCCTTCAGAGTTCCCAAAGAGGAAAGTTCTGAACCTGCTGGAAGCCAGGCAGGGTGACCTCAAGGTTCCTTCTGTTTTCTGTTTCTGAGAATCAGTGCTTCTGAGATATGTTTTCAGTTCATAAAACACTAACTATCTCAGTTCATCTACTTGAATAGGAAGAAGTCCAAACTCCAGAATACCTGCCTAATGTTAATATGAAGACCAAAGAGAAGAAGAAAAATAGATCTTGGGAACCAGCAGTTAGCGTAATGGCTATGTCGCTGGACTCCCACGTAGTCGACCTCGGTTCGTGTCCCGGACCCGGTGGCTTAAAACTCACGCCGGGCGCGTGTGCGTGCGTGCCCAAGATCCCGAGAGGAGAATGGAGGAGAAGGGATTGCGGCGTGACCATCCCCCCTGGGGGGTGATTTCTCGCTTTCTGTCTCTATGTCTCTCTCTGTCTGTCTGGCGAGCGCACGCGCCCTACAGTGAAAATCTCTCCAAAAAAAAGACTCCCACATGGCCCACCATGGCTTGAGTCCTGGACCTGGAGGCTTGAAAAGCATGTGAGGCTCATATATGTGCGTGCCCAGAATCCTAGGAAGAGAATGGGGAAGGGATTGCATGTAGCCAAACCCCTGGGGGACAGGGGGTTCTCATTTTCACTCTCACTGTCTCTCTCTCCGGCATAATTCTGCTGGGAAACATTTACCTTGATCAGAAGAAATGGAAAGTGCTATTTTTGGAAGCAGAATAATAAGATTCAGTGAGGTGCAGAATGAGGAGGGGTGGAATGGGATTGACCACCTAAGTTCGATGGATAAATGGGGAAAAATCAAAACAGATCTCAAGGTCAGCATGCAGTAAAATGTTACCCATTTATCGACCAGTAGCACAGCAGTGACATCATTCTGTAAGACTGATCCACCTGAGAGGGTTCTGGGTTTGCATTAAAAACCTCCCTGGGGCCGGCAGGTGGTGTGGTGATTAAGGTGCTGGACTCATACATGGCCGACCAAGGTTTAAGACCCAGACCAGGTGGCCTGAAAAATCATGCCAGGTGCTTGTGCCTGCGTGCCCCAAATCCTGGTTGTGAATGGAGGAGAAGGAACTGAGGCATGGACATTGCCCTGGGAGGTGATTTCTCACTTTCCCTCTCTTGCTCTCTCTCTGTCTCACTCTCTCTCCAGCAAGCACATGTGCCCTCAGTCAAAAACTTAAAAAAAAAATAATAATTCCAAAAAGTTCTCTCTGAACACAGTAAGCACATGTGTGCTGGGCTGGCTGGGGCTGGAGGTGGATCACGGCATCAGGAACCTTTTTTTTTAATTAATTAATTAATTATTTTGAATTTGACCAGAGAAAGGGAAAGTAAGAAAGCAGTCACCAGGTCCAGGACTCAAACCATGGTTGACCATGTGGGAATCCAGCGCCTCAACCACCACGCCACCTGCCAGCCCCAGCATCAGGAATCTTTTGAGGGTGCCTGTCTCTCTCTTTTTCACATATGGAAGGAAGAAATAAATGGACTTACCAAAGGTCACACATATCAATACTCCTGACAACGGCTAATCTTTGTTATTAATACTCAGTAGAAAACCATGGACATCTTTTTAGTGGTACATATGACAGAAAGTTAAGAAACGACCGACTCTAGGGGCGTCTCCACGGCATTTCTCCACAGCAGGGTGGGAAGTAGGACTGATCTGAATGGCGTTCCCAGCCCCACCCACAGGCTCCCACGCACACGTGCGCGCTCACCCACTCCTCCCAGCGCGCTATCTTCTCTGCAGTCTCCATGGCCTCGTTGTGCTCGCGTTCCGCTTCCTCGGCAGCCTCCTTGGCCAGCCGTTCCTCCGCAACCCTCCGCTCCTCTTCTGCCTTTTCTTCATCTGTTAAGCCATAGTTTCGAGGCTCTCCAATCTCTTTGATGAGCTGTTTGATAGCAAGTCTGTTCTGAGCATCTTCAAGTTTTCCTACATCTTTAAATGCCACAAGAGAGGAGATGAACACATGCTTACATTCTAGGCCTGCCTGCAGTTGGGGAAGTTCTTTTTTTTTTTTTTAAGAGAGAGAGTCTTTGCTATTGCTATAGGGCATGTGTACTTGCCAGAGAGACAGAGAGTGCAGAGAAACAGAAAGCAAGAAATCACCCCCTCCCCAAGGAGGGATGGCCACACCATAATCCTTTCTCCTCTGTTCTCCTCTTGGGATTTTTGGCATGCACGCATATGTGCCTGGCATGAGTTTAAGCTGCAGGGTCTGGGACTTGAACTGCGGTTGACCACGTGGGAGTCCAGTGATGTAACCATTATGTCACCTGTTGGTCCCAGGAAAGTTCTTTATCACTGTAAACTTGTGATAGTAGATTATGTAAATCACCTTGAGCCTTCCTTTTCTAGTTCCCAGAATGGTGTCCCACAGTCCGGAGTCTGAGAGTCATGGGAGGAAGGTGTGGGGTCGTGTTCGGTTGGGTCTGTGAGTGCTAATGAGCACTGATTTGAATGGATGCATGAGGGAATGGGTCACCTGAAAAGTAATGAGTGCTCCATCCCTGGAAGGATTCGAGCAAGGACTGAGACACTTCCTTCAGAGTTCCCAAAGAGGAAAGTTCTGAACCTGCTGGAAGCCAGGCAGGGTGACCTCAAGGTTCCTTCTGTTTTCTGTTTCTGAGAATCAGTGCTTCTGAGATATGTTTTCAGTTCATAAAACACTAACTATCTCAGTTCATCTACTTGAATAGGAAGAAGTCCAAACTCCAGAATACCTGCCTAATGTTAATATGAAGACCAAAGAGAAGAAGAAAAATAGATCTTGGGAACCAGCAGTTAGCGTAATGGCTATGTCGCTGGACTCCCACGTAGTCGACCTCGGTTCGTGTCCCGGACCCGGTGGCTTAAAACTCACGCCGGGCGCGTGTGCGTGCGTGCCCAAGATCCCGAGAGGAGAATGGAGGAGAAGGGATTGCGGCGTGACCATCCCCCCTGGGGGGTGATTTCTCGCTTTCTGTCTCTATGTCTCTCTCTGTCTGTCTGGCGAGCGCACGCGCCCTACAGTGAAAATCTCTCCAAAAAAAA
>NW_006160193.1:243199-259205 GCF_000334495.1 Tupaia belangeri chinensis | reverse complement strand
TTTTTTTTTTTTAAGAGAGAGAGTCTTTGCTATTGCTATAGGGCATGTGTACTTGCCAGAGAGACAGAGAGTGCAGAGAAACAGAAAGCAAGAAATCACCCCCTCCCCAAGGAGGGATGGCCACACCATAATCCTTTCTCCTCTGTTCTCCTCTTGGGATTTTTGGCATGCACGCATATGTGCCTGGCATGAGTTTAAGCTGCAGGGTCTGGGACTTGAACTGCGGTTGACCACGTGGGAGTCCAGTGATGTAACCATTATGTCACCTGTTGGTCCCAGGAAAGTTCTTTATCACTGTAAACTTGTGATAGTAGATTATGTAAATCACCTTGAGCCTTCCTTTTCTAGTTCCCAGAATGGTGTCCCACAGTCCGGAGTCTGAGAGTCATGGGAGGAAGGTGTGGGGTCGTGTTCGGTTGGGTCTGTGAGTGCTAATGAGCACTGATTTGAATGGATGCATGAGGGAATGGGTCACCTGAAAAGTAATGAGTGCTCCATCCCTGGAAGGATTCGAGCAAGGACTGAGACACTTCCTTCAGAGTTCCCAAAGAGGAAAGTTCTGAACCTGCTGGAAGCCAGGCAGGGTGACCTCAAGGTTCCTTCTGTTTTCTGTTTCTGAGAATCAGTGCTTCTGAGATATGTTTTCAGTTCATAAAACACTAACTATCTCAGTTCATCTACTTGAATAGGAAGAAGTCCAAACTCCAGAATACCTGCCTAATGTTAATATGAAGACCAAAGAGAAGAAGAAAAATAGATCTTGGGAACCAGCAGTTAGCGTAATGGCTATGTCGCTGGACTCCCACGTAGTCGACCTCGGTTCGTGTCCCGGACCCGGTGGCTTAAAACTCACGCCGGGCGCGTGTGCGTGCGTGCCCAAGATCCCGAGAGGAGAATGGAGGAGAAGGGATTGCGGCGTGACCATCCCCCCTGGGGGGTGATTTCTCGCTTTCTGTCTCTATGTCTCTCTCTGTCTGTCTGGCAAGCGCACGCGCCCTACAGTGAAAATCTCTCCCCCCAAAAAAAAAAAAGATCTTGTTGGTAAACAGTGAGCTCCCCACGAGTCCGGAGCAGCACGTGCTACAGCACTCTTGTGGGCATGCACACAAGGTGTCTGCAGGGCACAATGTACAGTGTACAGGGCACTTCGACACTGAGCCTGGTCGGGCCCTCCTCTGGATGCCTGCTTGCCCTGCCCCTATCCACAGCCACTGCTGTGCCCACCCTGTGTTGGTATGACCTTGACCTAGACTCAAAGCCCGGTGGTTTTTTTGTTTGTTTGCTTGTTTTTTGGAGAGGTTTTTGCTATGGGGCATGTGCGCTCACCAGAAAGACAGAGACAGAAAGCAAGAAATCACCTCCCCCCCCCATCCCGGGGAAATGGCCATGCCGCAATCCCTTCTTCTCCATTCTCTCGGAATTTTGGGCATGCACGCACATGCGCCTGGTGTGAATTTGAGCCACCGGGCCCGGGATTCAAACCACTGTTGACTACATGGGAGTCCAGCCACGTAGCCATTACGCCAACTGCGGGTCCCACCCCGTGGGGTTCTAACATGGGAAGAGAGGAACAGGGCCAGCACACTAGTCGGTGAGCAGAAGCAAGCACTTCAGAGCAAAACAATGCCTGTGGTTCCAGCTGCTCAGGAGGCTAAAGCAGGACAATCCAAAACAGCAAGACTCTGTCTAAAAAATATATAAATAAAACAAAACAAAACAAAGCTAAAAACTCCAAACAAAGTCATGGCTGCAGCCTCTTCATGGCCTGACCGCTGCTATTTGAACATATTTCTCAGCCAGTTGCAGTGTACCGGAGTAACAGCATGCTCCGGGACCTGAGGCCTTGTGAGGAGGTCACAGGTTTGCATCTCTGGCCTCCTTTTACATCCCGAGTTCACAGCACACCCTGATTCTGGACTGTGGCGTGGAAACCCTGTTGGGAGTACCGTCCTTTCTTTGTTCCATGGACAAAATAATAAACTTCTATGTATTTCTTCCCAATTCCTCTGAGTAATTACAACCTTGATCTCACTAAGCATGAGTTTTAAGCCACAGGGTTTGGGACTCGAACCACAGTCAACTACATGGGAGTCCAGCAACATAACCATTACACCATCTGCTGGTTCCTCTCCTGTTCTCTCTTTTTTTCTTTTCTTTTCTTTCTTTTTTTTTTTTTTTTTTTTTTTTTTTTTTGAGAATTTTTTCTTATGGGGCGCGTAAAGGGAGAAATCACGCTCCAGGGGGGATGGCCACACCGCAATCTCTTCTCCTCCATTCTCCTCTCGGGATCTTGGGCACGCACGCACACGCGCCGGGTATGAGTTTTAACCCCCCAGGTCCGGATGCAAACCGCGGTCGACTACGTGGGAGTCCAGCAACATAGCCATTACAATAACTGCTGGTCCCTCTCCTGTTCTTTCTATAAATTATATTTTGGGCTTTACTGAGAAGATAGCAATCACAAATTTTCTGAAATTTGTTCACCATTCTTTCCTAATGCTCTAATTACATAGTGTAAACTAATTTTCATAAATTTTTTTTAATTGCCGAAGGCAGGCCATCCCATGACCTGATGGTTAAGGCAGCTTGATCTCACATAGCTAACTGTGCAGTTCAAGTCCTGGACCTGGCTTTTAAAAGACACTAGGTACATATGTGTGCATGCCCCAAAATCCTGAAGGCGGGGAAAAATGGAGAAGGGATTGGGATGTGGCCATTCCCCATGTGGGGGTGATTTCTTACTCTCTTGCTCGCTCTCTCATGAGCACACATAACTTCTTTTTCCTTTTTTCTTTTTTTTTAATTGCCAGGAGGGCACATGTGGTCACCATAGAAAGTCAGAGAGAGAGAAAGGACCCCTGGTGAGACATGGCCATGCAACAGTCCCTTCCCCATCTCTCCATCCTGTTGGGATTTGGGACACCCATGTATATACACCCAGCATCTTTTTTCAAGCCTATGGAGCCAGAATTTGAAACACGACCAGCAATGTGAGATTCGTCGCCTTTAACTACTAGACTACAGGGCCAGTCCAAGAATGTTTTACAAAGAGCTCACACTTATAATCTCTTTCAAATATCAAGCAGGATTTTGGGCACGCATGCACATGTACCTAGTGTGTTTTTAAAGCCACCAGGTCCAGGACCTGAACTGCAAGGTCAACTATGTGAGATTCAGCTGCCTTAACCACTATGTAACCATCATGCCATCTGCTGGTCCCACATCTGACATGTTCAAACCTCCAGGGCTGGAATTCAAACCATGATCCGCCATGTGGAATCTTTTTTTTTTTTTTTTTTTTTTTGGAGAGGAAAAGCTTTAGGGCGCATGTGCTTGCCAGGAAGACAAAGAGACAGAGAGGCAGAAAGCGAGAAATCGGGGAGATGGCCACACTGTAATCCCTTCTCCTCTATTCTCCTCTTGGGATCTTGGGCACACATACACAGGCGTGAGTTTAAGCCACTGGGTCCGGGACTTGAACCGCAGCTGACTACATGGGAGTCCAGCAACATAGCCATTACACTAACTGCTGGTCCCCCACCACACCACATGGAATCTTAACCACTAGACAATGGACCCAGCCCCTAATTTCTGTATCAGCAGCTGTGGAGTCCTTAGCTTTTCATATCAAATGTGTCTGACATGCAGGAACACATTCAGATAAAAGTCAGCCCCAATCACTGCTGAGGATGCAAAGCGAAAAAGCATTTACAGAATGACAAACTATTACTACACCTATTAATAGCACAGGTTCCACACCTGCACATCAGTAGCAATTCCCACTTCTTCAATGTACCAGACACTTGCTATCTCTTATCTCTACCAGAAATCCAAAGCCTGATATTTTCCTATTTCATAAATGAAGAAACTGAGAAAGAGGGCCAAGTGATGTAGTGGTTAAGGCACCGGACTCCCACGTGATCAACTACAGTTCGAGCACCAGACCTGGGAGCTTGACATTCATGCCAGGTACATGTGCGTGTGCCCAAAATCCCAAGAGGAAAATGGAGGAGAAGGGACTACAATGTGGCCATCCCCCCTGGGAGGTGAGGTCTCACTTTCTCTCTCTGTGTCTATCTCTCCAGCAACCGCATGTGCCCTATAGCAAAAGTCTCTCTCTCCAAAAAGACAAAATGAATAGAAAACCAGGGCAGAGGCAGAACTATTGGGTTGTTGGAAAAGTCATGGCATAGTTTTCTGTTTTTCTATGCAAAAATGCATCATGACTTTCCCAGCGACCTAATAGAATCAGCTGGCCTGCCTCTCATGAACACTATCCCGTAAGTAAGCATCCCGGTTCCCCAGGGCCCAGATGCTGTCCCACCTGGCTGCCGTGGGGAGAGAGGCCCTGCAAGGCCCAAGGATCAGTTTAGCCAGTAAGTGTCCACCAGTCAGGAAGCGGGTTGTTGCTCGCTAAACCCAGAGAAGGAGTACTAAGTTCAGAAACCCAGAAAGTGCAGGGCTCACTGGGGGAAGGGGAGTAGAAATAGCTCTGGAAGTTGAGACTTGAGCCAGAACTGCTAAGGGTAACGGTGAGGCTGGTGTGCGATCACATCCACCGAGTGCTGTTGTGTGCTGAGCTTTGAGTTCCAGCACTGAATGCAATGCAGTCATTTGCTTTTCTGGGTCACTGTGGTGCTGAGCCGGCCGGTATAAAGGCCAGGAGGTGGCCTTCGAAGAGCCAGTGTTCAGCAATGCAATGGGGATAGAGTGTTGCCCCCAAGGAACCTGGGAGAATGGCCTGAAACAGCCCGAAGCAAACACATTTTTGAAATGCCCTTTGAAAAATATACCCCCAAAAAAGTCAGTTTGGGGCCCCTAGGTGGTGTGATGGTTAAGATGCTAGACTCCCACATGGCCGAGTTCCAGTGGTGTGAGTCCTGGGTCCAGCAGCTTGAAAATCACAATGAGTGTCATGCATGTATGCCCAAAATCTCGAGAGGAGAATGGAGAAGAGGGATCGTAGCGTGGCCGTCCCCCACAGGGGACGGGTGACTTCTCACTTTCCTTCTCTCTGTCTTTCTCTGTCTCTCTGGTGAGCGCAGTTTTTAGGGCCCAGCAATTGGCATAATATGTGCATGCCCAAGATCTGAAAGGAGAATGGAGGAGAAGGGGTTGTGGCATGGCCATCCCTCCTGGGGTGGTGATTTCTCGCTTTCTGTCTCTTTGTTTCTATCTTTCTGGTGAGTGCACGTGCCCTATAGTAAAAACCTCACCAAAGGAAAAAAAAGTATTATTTATTTAATTTTTATTTATTCATGCATTTATTTTAATTTGACCAGATAAAGTGAGAAAGCAAGCCACCAGGTCCAGGACTCGAACAGTGGTTGTTCATGTGGGCTGCTGGCCCCCAAACTGGCTTTTTTAAAACATTTATTTGTTTATTTATTTACTTACTTAATTATGGAGAGGTTTTTGCTATAGGGCGCATGCACTCACCAGAAAGACAGAGAGAGAGAGAAAGCGAGAAATCACCCCCTAGGGGGATGGCCATGCCGCAATCCCTTCTCCTCCATTCTCCTCTCGGGATCTTGAGCATGCACACACACGCACCCGGTGTGAGTTTAAGCCACCAGGTCCGGGACTCGAACCGTGTTTGAGTACATGGGAGTCCAGCAACATAGCCATTAGACCAACTGCTGGTCCTAATAAATAATTCTTTTTTAAAAAAAATTAAAACAAAAAAACCAGTTTGTCCTTTGACTTCATAGTATCTCTGTGTGTTTTCATATAATGACAATGCCATGCTGCCATGAAATGCCTGAGTGAAGTGGTCCCCCAAGACTAGCTCTCTGTCTGGGGGGTTCGCAGGCCTGGCTCTCAGCAGTCACACTGCCCCGGAGTTGATTTCATACCAATGAGGATTGGGTGAATTTCGATTTCATCAAAATAGTTGAAGACAGTCTCGTCTTCTGTATTGTTGTCCCGGTAGTTGCTCAGGGCCCGGAGGAATCGGTCCTGGCTGTAGTGGGTCCCTGCCACGAGGCTCTCAGGAAGGTTCATCACTCGCTCCTTCAGAAACTCGTCCGAGGCGTCCAGCGAGCAAACGAATTCTGGGGAGAAGGACAGGCTCTGGAGAGGGCTCACTTGCAGGCGCCAGTGAACGGGTGGGCTGGGGCTGACCTGACCGCTGGGTGCTACCTGGAACCTGGGGGGTGCCACTGATGGCCTGTCAAATTAGCCTTTCTGCTGCCTCTCATGGAGAACAAATACTTACAATCACATTTCCAGAGATCACCCTATGAGAGCCACCTGGTCAGGATTTTGTGGGATCTGTCATTTTTCCTCCCGTCCCCCCTTTCTCCTCCCTTTTCTATGTTCCTTTTAGAAAGAGCAGCAGAAATGGCAAACAGCTAGTCCCTGGTCACCTGCGCTCTCAGCTTCTTGTCAGCTCGAACCTTGCCGCTCCTCCAGCACATTTATCGTAGCTCCCTGAGAGCCAATGCTTTGACGGCTGGCTGAGGAAATGAATAAAGAGGGGGATGCCCTGGGATTCTAGTGCCTGTGACTCCAACTCCTCACTTCAGACCACTGGCTATGAAACCTCTGGTCCACGCGGCCTGGTCAGCGGTCATCAGACGTCCAACCCACGGTCGTGTTAATGACGGTGATCATTCCACCCACCTATGATGTTCTTTTAAACTCTGAAAGCGACTGTGTCTCCAGCTTCGAGTTCAAATTCATTAGCTATTTGTCAAGCGAATGAAAGACTAAGGTGCCAATCAGTGAAGCAAGGTTTCCAAGGAGAATTGCTATTTTTTTAGAGGTTTGTTTTTGTTTTTGTTTGCTTTGCTTTGCTTTAAGGTATGGGCCCTCCCTTGCTTGAGAGAGAGAGAGAGACAGAGTAAGTGAGAGGGAAAGTGAGAAATCCCCCCCTAGGGGGGATGGCCACGCTGTGATTCTTTCTCCTCCATTCTCCTTCTGGGATCTTGGGCACACACACACAGACATACACACACACACACACACACATGCCTGGTGTGAGTTTCCAGCCACCGAGTCCCCAACTTGAACCAAAGTCAGCCATGTGGGAGTCCAGTGACATAACCACTACGCCCCGTGCTGGCCCAAGAGTTGCTTTAAATATTCATGTTCAGGCTTTCTCAATAACAGGCCCACAGTACACTAGTGCCCAGATCATTTGTTGGCCAGATGCCTCACAGATAGCTCACTACCCTCAAGAGCACACAAAAGGGCCAGACGAGGGACCAGCATGTGGTGCGCCCAAAATCCTGACGGGAGAATGGGAAAGAAGGGATTGTGGCATGGCCGTCTCCCTTGGAGGGTGGTTTCTCACTTTCCTTCTCCTTCCCTCTCTCTCTCTGTCTCTGAAGAGCACACATACTCTATCACAAAATTACCAAAAAAAACATTTCCTTTCTCTATGATTGAGAGAGAATTTCAGGATTTTCATTATCTCGAGATAACTATTTAGAACATCTACTGTTTCCTGACTAACTCTGGACAGCAAATAATAGATTTCTGCTTGGTAAGATTGTATATAACAAGGTTGTTACTGGAATCACATGAAAATCCAAATTAAATTGTTAAACTGTCTTAACAATTTTTTCATATTTATCAGGTACAACCTTAGACCAGCAGATGGTATAATGGTTATGTCACTGGACTCCCACATAGTCAACCATGGTTTGAGTCCTGGGCCTGGCAGCTTACAAATCAGTTGGGCATGTGTGCGTGCATGCCCAAAATCCCGAGAGGAGAATGGAGAAGAAGGGATTGCAGTGTGACCAGCACCCTGCAGGGGGAGGGAGGTGATTTCCCATTCTCTCTCTCTCTCTCTCTTTCTCTCTCTCTCTGTCTCCCCAGTGAGTACATGCATTCTATAAGCAAAAAACTCTCAAAAAACAAAAACAACCCAAAAACTTGTTTCCTTCGGAGCCAGCAGGTGGCAGAGTCTCTATCTCTCTGGCAAGTGTACGTACCCTATAACAAAAATCTCTTTAAAAAAAGGGCCGTTTCCTTCAACTGAGATGAACAGCAGTGGTGAGATATGATGAATGATCAGCAAGCATAATGCCACCTAAATCTGAGTTACCATGGATTCACGTTCATCACTTAAATCAAGCCTGGATGCTTGGATTAATCATTATGTTGGTATCTTATGATCTTTTGAAAAGTTTATTTTAATTTATTCCATGAGAGAGCAAGACAGTACCCCTAACAGGGTCTGGACACCATGGTCACCCCCAGTTCCATACAGATCATGGGCAAGTGCATGCCCAGGGACCTCAGGCAGGTCTCTGGAGGTGAGCTGGTAGCCTTCTTCTGTGAGTCTGCTCTCTTGATGTTCTGACATCTTGGGGGACCTTATAGACCTAGGGAGAGACTCTCCTCCCAGAGCTGGCTAGTTCTGAACCCCAGTAAACAATTCATTTGGAAGCACACCTTCCACCTGCAAGCTGTCCGCCCCTTCTGTCTAGCTCTCACACACCAGGCCACTATGTTCCCTGCTCTTCCCATCCCAGGGCCAGGTACCAGCCAACCAGCAGCCTCTGCTGTGGCTTTATCAGTCCCTCCCACACAGTTCACTCTGACCCCGCCTTGCCTTTCTCTGGCTCCCCTGTGACCTTGCTATGGTATAGCATGCCCCCTTCTCTCAGGAACTGCAAGTAAATCTTTTTGTTAATGGCATTGACCTCTTCATGCCATCACTCAGACATCTCCACTGATTAAAACCACATAGGTGCAAATGAGATAATGCTTCAATTTATCCCAGGAAGATAAACATAAAAGCGATTTCTAGAAAGAGTAATTGACTAAGAACAGACTAAACACTCCGAATAGAGTGTCTTAGATATGTTTGGAGAGTGTCCAAAAGGAAGAGCAGCCTAGTGCACTGTGATTAAGTCATTCATTTTAAAAATGGGGAGATTCATTCATACCTTTACCTTTGTGTTTCTTGTCCTGTGGAATTTTTTTTTTTCTAGAAGGCATATTTTCTTGCCAAGAGAGACAAAGGGAAAAATAAGAAAGCACCCCCATGGGGGATGGCCCTACCACAATTCTGTCTCCATTTCTCTTTTCAGGACTTCAAGTGGGCATGCACACACACCCAGTATGTTCTTCAGTTCACCAGCTCTGGGACTCAAACTGTGCAGTTGACTTTGTGGGGTCTAGCCATCTTAACCACCGTGCCCCTGGCTGGCCCTGGGTGGGTTTTAGTCCTTGTGTTTTTAGAAGTCAGTGATTGAGAACCCCTGAGTTGGTATTTGAGCATTCCCATTTTCCCTAGAAGTACACCTGGATCAACGTTCGAGCCTGAGCTTCTGGAGCAGGTAAACCAAGGTGCAGTTGCGCCTCACAGGGTGGTGTTCACTGAGCTCGTATCTCATGCAGTGCCTGTCACATGACGAACTGATCATCCGCTGGCTTTTATCCAGTGGCCTCACAGAGAACATCGTGATTTACCATGGCATTTGTAATGAATTAATATTTCAATGAATGAGTATTTGATAACTCTTACCGATTGGACAGACCTGCTTATTTATCCGATTTTTTGTTTTAATGCCAGAGGGTATATGTGCCTGCCAGGGAGGAAAGCACCCTCCTGTGGGGTGTGGTCATGTGCCATCATCTTTCCTCCATTTCGCCAGCTCTGGGACTGTCAGGATTCTGGGCACACATGCAAACATACCTGTCATACTTTTCAAGCCACCAGGCCCAGGACTTGAACCACGGTCAATCGTGTGGGACCTGGCTTTCCATTTATAGTGCTTAATCAGACCTGGTTATTTGTAGTAATCAACCTTACTTCTTTGACTTTTTCTGGGGTGTATACCTAAATTAGTGAGATATGTGAGACAACTCATCTGATATGGTTTGAATGTATTTCCAAAAACCATATGTTAGAAACTTCATCCTCAGTGCACCAGTGGTGGGAAGTGTTTAGGTCATGAGGACTCCATTGTCGAGAATGAATTCACTGGGGCTGGCAGGTGGCCTGGTGGTTTAGGCACTGGACTCCTACATGGCTGATAGTAATTCAAACCTGGCAGCTTGCTCTCTCACTTTCCTTTTCTCTCTTTCTGGTCAATTAAAAAAATTAAATAAAAAAAATAATTCTTTAAAAGAAAAGAATGAATGAATTATAAAAAGCCTTGAGACTGTGGGTTCCAGCTCTTGCTCTTTTGTCCTCACATCCTTCTCCATGTGCCCCTTGATCTTGGACAGCCTAGCCTCCAGAACTGTAAGAAATGAGTTTCTGTTCTTTATAAATTACCTAACCTCAGGTATTCTGTACAGCAACACACAAGAGACTAAGACTCAGCATTCCGGCCCTTAACCTCCCCATCAGAAATACCATTTCTTTCTGTAACTAAAAATGCTATCTAAACTTCAATGATCTGACCTTTCTTTGAGTCTCATACATCATGTATGACTTCATGTACACATGAATGTTAATAAGCTTATATGCTTTTTTCCTTACTAAAAAAATGACAGTACCCCTTTGTCATTTCATGTTTCTGCAATTGGTTTCAGAGTTTTCAGGCAAGCAATAAGAACCTATCCCTTAGGAAGACTACTATCTGGTGTTATGTCTGCTTCCAGATGTTTCTCTGCATGCTATCCCTGCACCAAGTAGGGGAGATGATTACAGTTGCAAACTGACTCCCTTGAAGACTTCACAGCAGTGATCAGGCCCTTTTTATTGATAGTTATAACATTGCATTAAGTTGCAGGAAATAGCTGTTCTTATATTGATCATATGACCCACAATTCCCTATGATTGCATCTCATGGCAGCTAACAACAGTAACAGCAACAGAAACGTTTTTTAATTGCCAGAGAACACATGCATTGGTCAGAGAGAGACAGAGAGACAGAGGGAGAAGGAGCAAGCACCCCCTGCCCCAACAGGACTTGGTGATTCTGCAGTCCCTGCTTCTCCATTTCTCTTGGTATTTCAGGCATGCATACACATGAGCCTAGTGTTTTTCAGGCCACCCAGGCTGGGATTTGAACCACAGTGAGACATGTGGAATCAGCTCTCTTAACCACTAGGCTATGGGACTAATTTCAAAATAAAACTTTTTTTTTTTCCCCTGTAGGATGTGTATTCTGGCCAGAGAGAGACAGAAAGGGAGAGGAATAAGTACACCCCATGGGAAACAGTCATGCTGCAATCCCTTCTCTTCCATCTCTCCCTCCTTTCAGGATTTTGGGCATGCACACACATGTGCCTGGTCTGTTTCTTAAGCCACTAGGTCTGGGACTTGAACCACACAATCAGCCATGTAGTATCTGGCTCTCTTAACCACCAAGCCACAGAGCCAGCCCAACAACAAAACTGTATATTTTTTAATTTGACAGAGGGTACATACACTCACTAAGACAGAGACAGAGACAGAGAGAAAGCACCCCTCATGGGGGACAATCACTCTACAGTCTCTTCTTCACTTTCTTGTTGTGATTCTGGACATGCACACACATGCTCAGCATGTTTTCCAAGCTGCCAGATCTAGGTCTTGAACTGTGCAATCAGCATATGGGATCCAGCTGCCTCAGTCCCATGCCACCAGCTGGCTCAACAACAAAAATTAAAGCTCTTGGGAAGGTCAGAAGAAATACATGTTTGGTGCTCAACAAATCTTGATGCGTGGGACAAGTTGTTTATGTTTTGCTTTCAAGAGTACATCTTGACATTTCTGTGTAAATACATGATAGATTAAACTGCTGTGGAATTGGGGCCAACAAAGGGTGTAATGGTTACATCACTGGACCCCCATGTAGTTGACCACAGTTTGAGTCCTGGACCTGGCGACTTGAAACCCACACCGGGTGCATGTGTGTGCATGTCCAAAATCCTGAGAGGAGAATGGAGAAGAAAGGGTTGTGGTATGGCCACCTCCCGGGGGGATTATTTCTCCCTTTCTATCTCTGTCTGTCTCTTTGGCAAGTGCAGGTGCCCTGTAACAAAAATCTCTAAAAGAAAAAACAAAAACAGAAAACACTGCTGTGGAATTAACAGTGAACCAAAAAGTGTTTTACCTGTCCAATTTTGTTCCAGGATGGCAAATGTCTTCTGGAAAAGAAGAGATTGCATTGCTAGCACCAGCAGCAGAGCCGGGAATGATCTGCGGTACCCCTGTCCTTGGCTTCTTACCAACTGACTCAGAAGGAAAGCCGTCGATAGGTTTGCTACCTTGCATTTCATTTCAGGGAGAAGCAACGGAAAGGAATCTGCTCCCAAAGACTTCTACCCGTTTCATAATGTTCATAATATCTCTGATGTTTACCCCCAATGCACTCACTAGTTTGCGAGTTTGTGACTGTGTTTTAAATTATTTTCCTAAAAAAAAGAAAAAGATCTACTTTATTAGACCCAAAAAGATTGTTTCAGGATGAAAGATATATTGAATGGCATTCCTTTAAATGTGGTCTTGGAGTAATACCTTAAACTTACCTGGGATAATTAACTTATCAATGGGAAACATTTTGCCTCTGACTTCCTCCTCCTCCTCCTCATCTTCCTCTAATAAAACAAAATAGATATTGTCATATTCATTAACATATTACTGTGGATTGCTGCAAAAAGCACCTTAACTAGTGATCACTAATGACAGTCAGCCATAATTAGAACACGTACTTTAGAAATATTTTCATAACTTAAATGTCCATTGAAGGATGAGTGGATAAAGAAAATGTAGCATAAATACATAAAATGGAATTTCTGGGTCTGCAGGTAATGTGAACATTAAGCTGCTGAATCCCACATGGCTGACTCTGTGGTTTGAGTCCTGGACCCAATGGCTTGAAAATTACACTGGGCACAAGTATATGCATGCGAGGAGAATGGAGAAGGGATTGCGGCATGGCAAACCCCTCTGGGAGGCAATTTCTCACTTTCTGCCTCTCTCTCTGGTGAGCACATGCACCCTATGGCAAAAGAAAACAAAACAACTCCCCCCCACACACACACACACAAAGAAGGAATTTCTGCCCTAGTGACAACATGGATCAATCTTAAGAACATTAAAATAAGTCAGTTACAGAGAGTCACACACTGCATGATTGCACTTACACAGGTATCCCAAATAGTCAAGTTTGTAGAGTAAAAGAGTGGAATGGTGGTTTCCAGGGGCTCAGGGTTGGGGTGTGGGGGGAAGGAGAGTTACTAATCAGTGGGTATAGAGTATTTTTTTTAATTATCTCATTTATTTATTTACGTGTTTGTTTATTTTAATTTGACCAGGGAGAGACAGAGTGAGAGTGGGGGTGGTGAGAAAGTGAGAAAGCAAGCTGCCAGGTCCGGGATTCGAACCATGGTCAGTCATGTGGGAGTCCAGTGCTCTTAACCACCACGCCACCTGCCAGCCTCAGCATAAAGCTTTAACCCAGCGAGGTGAATAGCTCTAGAGATGTGCCAAACAACACAGTACCTACAGCCAACAACTTACAATTCTGCTGAGACGGTAGCTCTCACATCAAGTGCTTGTGTCAGAATAAAATTAATTTATGAACAATTTTAAAAGACCATGCACCTAATAAAAGATGCATTAAGATGAGGAAGAAAGGAAGAATCTCTTTTTTGTTTCCTTTTAGTTGAGTGATGACTCTCTGCACACTGAAGTTCCAACTTATCTAAACACACACTCAGACTTACGATTGAACAAGTCTTTTGCTTGATCATAGGTCTTGGGGAATCCATCCAAAATGTAACCTTGATTCCTGCAAGGCATAGATTTCAGCTTTTCCTTTATAAATCTAATTATGTATTGATCTTCTAGTCGTCCTGATAGAAAGAAAAAAATTACTGTAGAGTCCTATTTAGAGATGATGTTCCGTTATCTAGAAAGTCGTGTATGTCAAAGGTACTATGTAAATCCTTACTTAAACCCTTCAAGTGTGTGGTTTTAGGGCCAGCTGGTGGCATGGGGGTTGGAGCAGCTGGATCCCACATGGCTCAATGTGCGTTCCAGCCTGAACCCAGCAGCTGGGCAAGTGTGCGTGTGTGCTGGGCAAGTGTGCGTGTGTGCCCAAAGTCCAGAGAAGAGAATGGAGAAGAGATTTCAGCAAGGCCATCTGCCCCGGGAAAGGGGGTAGGGGTGAGGTGCTTTACCACTTTCTCTGCTCTGACTGTCTCTGGCAAGCACATGTGCCATCACACACACACATGCACACACACACACACACACACTCACACAAAGCAGGTACTCAACAGAACGAGGCAGTGGAACAATGGTAATGCAGCTGGACCCATGTGAGAAGGTCCTGGGTTCATGGCCGAGGTCTCCCCATGTCCGTGGAGCATCCACCAGTGTACCCTTGACCCAGCTGGCTGAGGTGGGGGTAGGTCACACGGCGTGAAGACCCTGTGGGGAGCTTCTGTCTATATCCTTCTCTGTTTCTGATGAAAGAAATAAATACAGAAACTTTTTTAAAAAGTAGATGCTTAATAAATATTTGCTGGGTTTGAAGAACAATCGCATTCGACCTGACCCACGAAGCGCTGTTCTCTTTAAAGCTGTAGCAAAGGGCATGGCTCTTTTCCCGGTGGCATTTCTCACCCTGACCCCCACTGGACAGTTCCCCTCAAGCCCTGGGCCCAGGGTTCCTGGAATTGCTGGGGAGGTGGAGGAGAGAGGAGTTCGTTCTAAAGCTGACACAGCACTTAAAGGACAACACGATGCAACTTCACTTCAACATCCACCTGTCATTCTACCCGCAGCTGTGGACAGCCATCCTGTTCAAGGTGCAGCCCCAGCCTCGCAGTGAAGGGTGCCACGTACACACGAAGTAACGTAAGTTGGGCAAGTCTGAGACACTGAGCTCTGAAGCTCTTTCCGGGGCAAGGTCTATACTCTTAGTTTATCAGGCAGCCTGTAATCTAAAATCATGTTGGGCCTCTTTTTATCACTCTATTAATAACAAAATGGTCTAATTAAAATACCTCTCCTTTCCTGTTCCTTTCAGCATCACACGGATCATTAGGTAGGGATGGATTCAGAAAATAATTGTGTCTTTCAGAAATGTAAATACTATGGCTGAGACAAACAGTCAAAGGTATTATTTACCATAATGAAATTCCTCTAAGTGATTTTGCATTACTTCCCAGTTAGGTTCACAGTGGTGCAAAGAAATAAAGACAAATAAAAGGTGTCGGGCCAGCCGGTGGCAGGGTCGTTAAGGCGGCTGGATCCCGCAGGCCGACTGTGCATTATGGGTTCTGACTCGGCTGCTTGGATTACATGACTGTGCCCTACTGGGACGGGCTCTATCCCCTCCCTATCGCTGTCTCTCTGGCGAGCTCACACACACTCTGCCAATAAAATTTGTAATTAATTAAAAAAATTAAGTGAGCACAAAGAATCTGTAATTAGTGTCCTCCGCGGCTTCCCATTTTGGCTGTACCGTGAGGCCAATGGGTGAGGGATTGTGAGGACAACATGGAGGTCCTCGCCGCAGGATGGCGACACTTGTCCTGGGTCATTGGAACCGCGTGATAGATGACCAGTGGGGCCGTGTGAGAGAGAAGTGCATTAGCCTGGGTGTCATCAGGCCGTGGAATTCCTATGTGTGTCTGTGCAAGGGGTCAAAGGTCTCGTTTTGTTCAAACATGACCAAAGTCCATGTTCTATTATAGTTTCACGAGGTAAACACGAACAGGAAGCAGCTTTGGATATACGGGGGCGGGGAGGGCACCTTCCTAAAGTGAAAGGAGACTGAGTGGGATGGCTGCGTTGGCACAAGCCAGAGCGCCCTGCTTGGTGGCCAAGGCCCAATGGGAAGCCTGGGTTTGGTTTCAGCCAGGAGTGGGGCTCACTGGGCACTGCATCTGTGGTCCCCGCTGCCTGGGAGGCTGAGGCAGGAGGACCTAGACAGGAGAAACCCCATCCAACACCTCCTTCTCTTCCCCCCTCTTTCTCCTCCCCCTCTTTCTCTCTTTGCCTCCTCATTTAAAAACAAAGGCGGGGGAGAGGCAGTTGATGGACTATTCCAATCTTGCGGGAGGTGGGAGGTGGGTGGTGGGTGGTGGGAGGCAGTGG
>NW_006160193.1:216452-242709 GCF_000334495.1 Tupaia belangeri chinensis | reverse complement strand
CCTGTTCGGCCTCCCTTGCACCTGGGGGAAGAAGTTTCTCCCACTCAGAACAGGCCCATCCTGAGCTGGGTCCTGACTGTTCTCCGCAGGCACTGTCCCTTCTGCACTTCTTGCCAGCACTTCACCCCAGCCATTATCATGTAAGTCTCTGGCCATCAAAAAAGCGTTCGATGTCCACGGTTTGTCTGGTTCTGTAAGCCGGTACAGAAGACGCTTGTCCTCTAGGGCCCGCACCGTTCATAGCTCCGGGCCCTGTGGGTTCCAGCCAGCCATCAGGGTTAAGAAAATCCCATTCCTCCACCCTCAGTGTGGCCTTGTCAGATTTCCCTCCCAAGTGTCTTCACGGTGGAATGTCTTATCTGTCTCTCTGCCCCGAAGGCGAAGGCGAAGGCGAGTGCAAGGACTTTCAGATGCTCTAAAACATGACTCTCACATGCCCACAGGCAAGGCAGAGGCAGCACTCTGTAGGTATCCTGTGTTTTCTGTGTATCTTCCTTCTCCTCCTGGAGTCTGCCTGGGATTCTAAATTCCATCTCACCTCCACCCAGCCCACACCAAAGCAGATGAGATTCATGTAAGCGGCTGGTTTAAGTGGACTCAGGTGTAGGCTCAAACCCGTTTTCTCCATCCCAGGAAACTGGATTAAACTGGCCTGGGGAAGAAGAGAGAGCAGCACAGGGGTCAGAGACCTTGACGTGGAGGGGGAGTGACAAACCAGGAGTAAGGACCAGGACAAGGGAACTGTCTTCAAGTCGAGAAGCCTTGGACAGGAGCACACCCCCTGAGTAGAATGCAGGTGACGCTGACACCTATGAGGAGGTGGGGTGAAGCCAGGAGGGGAAACTGGCCCCCAACCAGGGTGGAGACAGTGTCTGGGAAGAGGAAGCCTTGAGGGACAGTGCCTCTGTCTGTGACCCAGTCACAACCTGCCCCAGCCCAGCCCCAGAGGACCAGAAACGGCCGCCAATGAGAGGGAGGAGTACAGAGAGGAAGAGAGAGGGGAGAATGCGCCCATGGTTGAGAGGTGGCAAGGGGGACCCTACACTGAATAAGGGTCCCAAGTATTGGTTCTGTGTTGGACTGGTCTGCAGAAGATACTAGAATAACTACTTGGACAGAGGACTCAGTGGTTCTAAGTGTAAACATGAAGTGACTCTGTTTTTTATTTTTCTCGTAACTACTGCTGACTGCTTTGCTGCTGGGTAGCAAGTTCCGTTGGAGAAACCTCAGTTTAAAACCCAAAACTCTGAATTTTTTGTTGTTGGTAGTTTTTTGTTTGTTTTGTTTTTAGAGAACAGGAAAGTGAGAAAGCACCACCAAGGGGGCGGGGGGGGGAGGTGGTCATGCCACAATCCCTTCTCCTATTGAACGTTTGGGGCACATACACATCCTCGGGCATGGTTTTGTATCCGCGGGGTGCAGGGCCTGAACTGCATGGTCTACCACGTGGGATCCAGCTGCCTTAACCACCAGGTTGCCAGCTGAGCCAGAACGGTGCTTTTGTTTTCTGGTTTTTGGTTTTTTAGGTTTTCGCCATAGGGTACATACACTTGCCAGACAGTGAGCGGGAAAGTGAGAAATCACCCCTCTGGGGGAATGGCCGTGCCACAGTCCCTCCTCTTCTGTTCTCCTGGGATTCTGGGGAAGCACACACACCCGCCCAGTGTGGTTTATACGCCGCCAAGTCTAGGACTTGAACCATGGTTGGCCGTGTGGGAGTCTACAATTACCAATTAAAACTATTTTCCCACTTATTTGTATTTCTTCCTGCATGGCCCACATTATCCATTTAGGTTTCCTTATGAAGATTTAATAATTTTCTTCTCCACTGCCTGAGCATTTTATACATTAAGGATATTAACTCTTTGTCGTATGTATTGGTGGCAAATAGTCTTTCTTGGTTTGTTTTTCCCTTTTAATTAGTGATGTTTGGTGCTTATTAAATACTTGTGAACACACATTTGATTTATCTCAAAACTTAGAAAGTGCTGGGCCGGCAGGTGGTGTAGAGGTTAAGGATCCCACATGGCTGACTGTTTCCAATCCCAGAGCCAGCAGCTGGATAATCATGTCGGGCGCATGTGCGCATACCCCATATCCTGAGAGAAGAGAGACTGTGGCGTGGCCTTCTCCTGGGGGAGTGCTTTCTTGCTTTCTGTCTGTCTTTCCCTCTCTGTGTCTCTGGCAAGTGCAGGCACCCTATAGCAAAAACTGAAAACGAATAACCCAGGAAGTTCTTTCCTATCCTACCATCAGATAATCACTAAAAGTTAACAAGGCCTTTTCTTTTCCTGGAGGGTGAGATTATGAATGAAACTTGTTATTATAATTTCTGTTCCATACCCTTTTATTAAAGCTTCTTTCTTTTATGAGGGTGAAAACAGAGAAAAAGACGAGCACCCTCCACAGGGTCTCCCACCGCTATCCTCCCGCCTTCCCAGCCAGCTTGGATCATGGGTGCGCTTGGCACGTGCAGGCTGACGCAAGCTGAACACACGCTCTCCGCACAGATCCCCGTGGCTGAGCGGTGCACTTCCGCTGTGCCAAACCCGCCAGCTGCTGTACTTTCCCAAGCAAACAGGTGGTCTTTTATGACCAGCCGTTTCCAGCAGCCGGGTAACAAGCGGGCGCCGCTCTGCGCTGCTGCAGTTACCTGAGTTCTGTTCCATGCTTTCCTTTATGCCGTCTAAGAGCTCCTGCGCGTCTTCCACGTTCTCCTCCTCCTCTTCCTCTTCGCCTTCCTCTTCTCCTTCCCCTCCGTCCTTAGGTGCCACAATGGCCTCCTACATAACAGGGATATTCAAACCAGATGATGCCCGCATTGATCTGCTGCTCAGGAATCATCCTGCAAGCGAGCCTGGGAAAAGGCTGGTGCCCAAACAGAGGCCCACTCAGGGACTGCGCAGGGCTGGCAGGGGAGTCTGCAGAGATGGGTCAGAGCCTCCAGCTTGTCCTCACTCTGCTTTTAGAAGAACAGTGTATTTGTGCTAATGCTGAACTGCTTAAGGGTCTACCCTCATCTAAGGTATTAGGTTGTCTCTTACTTGAACAAAACACATTTTGTAAAAATTAAGACTTTTAACAATCATTTTAGGGGCCAGTGGGTAGCGTGGTGTTTAAGGTGCTGGACACTCCCACGAGGCCCACCACGTTCAAGTCCTGGACCTGGTGGCTTGTTCTCTCTTTCTCTCTTTCTGTGTCTTCCTCTGGTCAAATTAAAATAAATGAATAAATAAAATTAAATAAATATTTCTTTAAAAATAAATACAATAATAATTAATGGAAAAGTACCTCAGCATCTACCACTCTGAATAAAATGATAGAAAGTAGTCAGTAAGAGACAGTCTCTGAGAAAATACAGCAAAAATAAAAACCCTAACAATAGGGACCAGCAGATGGCATAGTAGTTATGTTGCTGGACTCCCATATAGTTTTGTGGTTCTAGTCCCAGACCTGGTGGCTTAAAACTCACGCTGGGTGCATGTGCATGTGTACCCCAAATCCTGAGAGGAGAATGGAGGAGAAGGGATTGCAGTGTGGCCATCACCCCTGGGGGGTGATTTCTTGCTTTCTCTCTCTCTGTCTCTATCTCTCCAGCAAGCACATGTACCCTATAGCAAAAATCTCCCCCCCAAAAATAAAACAAACTCTAACCATGTTCTGGTCAACAGAGAGAATATAAGGTATGTATTTTTATTTCTTACAATTATTTTATGTATTATTCTTACTTTTAAATTTTCTATAGGGCATGTGTGCTTACCAGAGAGATAGAGAGAAGGTGAGAAAGCAAGCCACCAGGTCTGGGACTTGAACTGCAGGTTGCTATGTCCAACACCTTAACCACCACGCCACCTGCCGGCCCCTAGCAGGTATGCTTTGAATAGCTGTTGGAGGCAGACAAAATTTCAAGCGCAACCCAGAAAAGATGTCTCCATCTTACAAAGGAAAGCCCCATGGGATTCTGTGTTTTCAAAACTGGAGCCAAAACAAACCCAAGTAAAATAACAAACGACTTTGCAGATTGACACATAAAATTAGTGGCATGTTTTCTTAAGACTTAGAAAAGCATTTTTAAGATATAAAAAGTCCCAGCGGAGCAGTTAGAGGAGTTACCAGTTTCGCTATGGCTTCAGTGATGACGTCCTTCAGTTTAATGTGGTGCAGTTTGTAATGCTTGCACAGCTCCTCCGCAATGCTGGACTTCCCCACCGCGGGGGGGCCAAGCATACACAGCTTGATGGGCTGAAAGAGGAGAATAAGCAACACAGAGGGTGACCTCTAAACTTGGTGAGTAGGAACTGAGTCTGTAACTAGAAACAGAGAGTGTTTTATTTCAGAGAGAAAAAGCATCTCCCCCAATGGGGCATGGTCACGCCAACATCCCTCATGTTGGGATTCTGGGCATGCACACACATATATGTGGTGTGTATATGTGTGCACGCGTGTTTAGAGAGACTTTTGCCATAGGGCAAGTGTGCTTGCTGGAGAGACAGACAGACAGCGAGAAATCAGCCTCCCAGGTAGGATGGCTGGCCACACTGCAATCCCTTCTCCTTCATCCCCTCTCCAGATTTTGGTCATGAACACACGCCTGGCACTGGCACGAGTAAAACTTAAAAAGCCTCTGGGTTCAGGACTTGAGCCACAGTTGACTAGGTGAGAGTCCAGTGACATAACCATTATGCCATCTGCTGGTCCCTGTCTGGTGTGTTTTTCAAGCTGCAAGAACTAGGATTTGAACCATATGGTCATCTATATCGATCCTGCTCCCTCAACCACCAGGCCATGGGGCTGGCCCACGGGAAATATCTGTGTGTGTGTGTTTTTTTTTTTTTTTTTTAAGAATTATTTATTGGGGGAGCTGGCAGGTGGCATGGTGGATAAGCGCGCTGGATTCCCACATGGCTGACCACGGTTCAAGTCTCGGACCTGGTGTCTTGCTTTCTCACTTTCTCTCTCTCTCTCTCTCTCTGTCTTTCTGGTCAAATTAAAAAATAAAATGAATGAATAAATAAAATTAAATAAAAAAGAATTATTTATTGGGGGGGTGGCGGCAGGTGGTATTGTGGTTAAGGACGCTGGACTCCCGCATGGCTGACCATGGTTTGAGTCCCGGACCTGGTGGCTTGCTTTCTCTCTCTCTCTCTCTCTTTCTCTCTGTCTGTCTCTCCCTGGTCAAATTAAAATAAATAAATCAAGTTAAAATAAAATAATTTTAAAAAAGAATTATTTATTGGGGACCAACAGGTGGTATGGTGGTTAAGGTGCTGGACACTCCCACATGGCTGACCATAGTTCAAATCCTGGACCTGGCATCATGCTTTCTCATTTTCCCTCTCTCCCTCTCTCTCTCTGGTCAAATTAAAAAAAAAGAATGAATGAATGAATTCTTTAAAAAATACTTATCTATTTGATTTTATTTCTTTTTATTATTATTTAATTTGACGAGAGAGACACAGAGAGAGAGGAAGAGTGAGAAAGCAAGCCATACAAGGTCCAGGATTCAAACCATGTTCAGCCTTATTTACCATCACCTTAATCAGCACACCACCTGCCTGCCCCTATTTTTATTTTAAGAAATAATTTAATTTATTATTATTGTTTTTCATTATTGTGTATATTATTGTTTATTATTATTATTGTTACTATTGTTTATTATTATTGTTTTTAAATTTGCTATGAGACACATGTGCTCACCAGAGAGAGAGAGAGAGAGAAAGTGAGCCAGGCTCAGGACTCAAACTGCAGCTGGCCATGTGGGAGTCCAGCACCTTAATCATCATGCCACCTGCCAGCCCCAGGAAAGTACCTTTTTTTTTGTAGAGGTTTTTGCCTTAGGGTGAATGCACTCACCAGAGAGAGAGACATAGACAGTGAAAGGGAAAGTGAGAAATCACCCCCCAGGAGGATGGCCACACTGCAATCCATTCTCTGTTCTCCTTCTGGGATCTTAGGCATGGGCACGCACACACGGGTGGCCAGCAGGAGTTTCAAGCCACTGGGTCTGGGACTCAAAGTGTGGTTGGCCATGTGGGACTCCAGTCCCCAAAGTACCTTTTTTTCATTTTTAATTTGCTATAAGGTACGTGCACTTGCTGGAGAGAGACAGAGACAGAGAGAAAGAGAGACAAATATCCGAGACGGTGTATATGTTCACTGCCCTGATCTGATGATTACGCATTGTCTACGTGAACTGAACTACCAGGCTGGACCTCAGAAATGTGCAGAGCTATTAGGTCATCGAAAAAGTCATGACGTATTTTTCATATTTTTCTATGCAAAATGCATCATGACTTTTCTGATGACCCAATATTATATGTCAATTAATTTTTTTTGAGAGATTTTCGCTATAGGGCGCGTGCGTTTGCCAGCCAGACAGAGAGAGACATAGAGACAGAAAGCGAGAAATCACCCCCCAGGGGGGATGGTCACGCCGCAATCCCTTCTCCTCCATTCTCCTCTCAGGATCTTGGACACGCACGCACACACGCCCGGCGTGAGTTTTAAGCCACCGGGTCCGGGATGTGAACTGCGGTCGACTATGTGGAAGTCCAGTGACATAGCCATTACGCTAACTGCTGGTTCCCTATGTCAATTAATTTTTTAGCAGGCAGCAGGTAGTGCGGTGGTTAAGGCGCTGGACTCCTACATGGCCAACCACAGTTCCAGTCCCAAACCTGGCTGCTTGAAAATCAAGCCGGGTTCATGCGCATGTGTACTCAGAATCCCAGGAGAGAATGGAGGAAGAGGAATTGTGGTGTGGCCTTCCCCCGTAGAGGGTGATTTCTCACTTTCCTTCTCACTCTCTCTATCTGGGGAGTACGTGTATGGCAAAAACCTTAAAAAAAATAAAAAGTAAATATTATCATCAGTGTGATTACACTACAAGTTTCATTTGCTTTGTTTGGATTAAACAGGAAGTGGTTGTAGTTACCAGTAATCCTCTGCTTTGCTTGTACTCTTTAAGGATATTGTTGATATTTTCCACAAATCCTGTCTGGGCAACCCATCGGATGTTAAAATTTTCCTTCACAAAGAGCGCTTCCATTCTTAAGTTGACCAGCAAATGGTCAATATTTTCTTGCTAAGAGATAAAGGAAAATTCAATTTGACAGTTATAACAGGCTAAAATCACGACAGTTATTAAAAAAAAAAACATGTATGCATTTGCTAAACATAAAAGTTAATTAATCCAACACTAAGTATTTACGGAGCACTCATTGTGAGAGGTGAGGCCCTAAACACTGCACGTCTACCCTCTTCTGGCTGGCAGCACCCTGGCTCTCATGGTTGGACAAGCAGCTCAAAGACAAGGATGATACTGAAGAAGAGAGTCTTATAAAAAATGGTTAATTGCACCTTCTTTTTGAATAGGGCAATTTCATGGTTCAAAATTCTAAGAGCATGGACCAGTAGGTGGTATAGTGATTAAGGTGCCAGACACCCATATCCTGACCATGGTTTGAGTCCCAGACCCAGCGGCTTGAAATTCATGCCAGGCATGTGTGCATGCGTGCCCAAAATTCCAAGAGGAGAATGGAGGGGAAGAGATTGTGCCATGGCCATGGCCCCTGGGGGGGTGACACACCTTGTTGCTTATGTCTCTCTGGCAAGTGCACATGCCCTATAGCAAAAATCTCTATAAAAAAATTTCCAGAAACAAGAAGTAGAGGAAAGTACTCCCTCTGGTCTCTGACCACCACCCACTCAGTTCTTGCTCCTCAAGGCAACCAGTGATAGCAATCCTTACAGAAATATGTTCAGGTGCAGTGTTCAGATGTCTGCTAGAAAAATGTCATCCGAAGGCAAGATTCAAGAGTGCTCTGGGGACCAGCAGTTGGCGTAATGGCCATGTCACTGAACTCCCATGTAGTCAACCACGGTTAGAGTCCCGACCAAGTGGCTTAAACTCATGCTGGGCGCATGTGCATGCGTGCCCAAGATCCCAAGAGGAGAATGGAGGAGAAGGGATTGGTGAGAAGAGGTCAGTGCTCGTGAGAACTGGTTATTATAACAGAGAGAAAACGCAAGCTGCTGGCTCTTCCTCTCCCCTCACTGGCCAGCCTCTGTGCTTCTGTTAGCCGTGCTATAGGCCTAAGGCTTTGGACTTCCCGGCCACCAAAACTGTGAGTTTGTAAATAAACTGTCTTTATAAAATCACCCAGGCCCAGGGATTTCTGTTAGCAACGCAAAAACAGACCAAGATATTTAGGAAAACAATGAACAAACAAATAAACCCCTCTCATATACTAACTGTCAAGTCCTTGGTTAGGAAAGCATTTTCTTTGGGTACTCTCTGGATTTTCCCAGGACCGGTATTTTTACTGATGCACTGTTAGGGGAAAATACAAATATTATTTGGTTTACCAGTAAGGTTTTATATAAAACACAAATGAATGTGAACATAACTAAATACAAAAAGTATAGCATTTGGAAAACAGAGGGTAGCTGACCAAAGGTTTCCTTTAATTGTTCCAAAGATTTTAATAATCACCACTACATTCCAAGTACTGGAAATAGAGGAGTAATATGCAGGGTTCTGCACTCAAAAAGCTGCCAGTTTGGGGACCAGCAGTTAGCGTAATGGCTATGTCACTGGACTCCCATGTAGTCAACCGTGGTTCGAGTCCTGGACCCAGTGGCTTAAAACTCATACCAGGCACATGTGCGTGCATGTTCAAGATCCTGAGAGGAGAATGGAGTAGAAGGGATTGAGGCGTGGCCATCCCCCCTGGGGGGTGATTTCTCGCTTTCTGTCTCTGTCTCTGTCTGGCGAGCGCACGTGCCCTATAGCAAAAAACCTCTCTCCACAAAAAAAGCTGCCAGTTTGAAAAGGGAGACAGACAATTACCACGTGGAACGTTTGCAGCTCAGCAAATGAGATTGACTGCTGGGGTCTTGCTAAACATTATGGGAAGCCATTGTTTACAACTGAGCTCCTGCGCCAGGCCCCAACAGACCAGAGACAACCCAAATGGAGTCACTCACGCTAAATGCCACGTGATCAAACTGAAACTTTAAGGAAGCAGATAGATTCCCAGACAGACCAGGTTTTCCTGAAAACAGGAGAGTCCAGTCTACCTGAGTCAGCATGGTAAGGAAGTCCCCTTTGCTTTAACCCTTACCCAAAAAGATGTAACCTGATGTTAACCAATCAGGGTTTTTTCCCCTCTATTTTTCTGTTTCTTTGTCTCCACCTTATAAAACTATCTGATCTACCAAGCAGTGGGAGCACTCACTCTATTTTGTAAAAGAGAGACCTCCTGGGTTCATGAATATAAACCAATTTTATCTATAAGTTTATTGTGATTTTTGTCTCTTGACAGTCTGAATGTTTGTGTGCCCCTAAAATTCACACATTGAAACCCTAACCCCCAGATTATAAAATCACCCACGCCCAGGGATTTCTGTTAGCAATGCAAAAACAGACCAAGATATTTAGGGAAATAATTAGCAAACAAATAAACCCCTCTAACATACTAACTGTTAAGTCCTTGGTTAGGAAAGCATGTTCTTTGGGTACTCTCTGGATTTTCCCAGGACGGGTATTTCCCAGAACTTCGGTATTAGGAGCTGAGCCCTTTGGGAGGTGACTAGTCATGAGGTAGAGCCCTCAGGAATGAGATCAACCCCTTATACAAAGGTCTGGGAGAGCCCCCTTGCCCTTTCCGCCCTGTGAGAACACAGACAGAAGGTAACATCTATGAAGCTAAAAAGAGGACCTTCACCAGACACTGAATCTGCCTGAATCTGACTTTGGACTTTCCAGTCTCCAGAACTGTAAGCAATAAATTTCTGTTGTTATAAGCCGTTTAGTTTAAGGTTTGTGTTGTAGCAGCCTGAAGAGACTGAAACATTTTGGGGAATACAGAAGAGAAGCATCTGGGGACCAGCAGTTGGCGTAATGGCTATGTCGTTGGACTCCCATGAAGTCAACTGTGGTTCGAGTCCTGGACCCAGTGGCTTAAACTCATGCCAGGTGCATGTGCGTGCGTGCCCAAGATCCCGAGAGGGGAATGGAGGAGAACGGACTGCAGCATGACCATCCCTGTGGGGGGTGATTTCTCACTTTCTTTCTCTCTGTCTCTGTCTTTCTGGCGAGCGCACGTGCCCTATAGCAAAAACCTCTCCAAAAAGAGAGAGAGAGAGAGAGAGAAGCGTCTGGCCTATCTGATCTACCAAGCAGTGGGAGCACTCACTCTATTTTGTAAAAGAGAGACCTCCTGGGTTCATGAATATAAACCAATTTTATCTATAAGTTTATTGTGATTTTTGTCTCTTGACAGTCTGAATGTTTGTGTGCCCCTAAAATTCACACATTGAAACCCTAACCCCCAGATTATAAAATCACCCACGCCCAGGGATTTCTGTTAGCAATGCAAAAACAGACCAAGATATTTAGGGAAATAATTAGCAAACAAATAAACCCCTCTAACATACTAACTGTTAAGTCCTTGGTTAGGAAAGCATGTTCTTTGGGTACTCTCTGGATTTTCCCAGGACGGGTATTTCCCAGAACTTCGGTATTAGGAGCTGAGCCCTTTGGGAGGTGACTAGTCATGAGGTAGAGCCCTCAGGAATGAGATCAACCCCTTATACAAAGGTCTGGGAGAGCCCCCTTGCCCTTTCCGCCCTGTGAGAACACAGACAGAAGGTAACATCTATGAAGCTAAAAAGAGGACCTTCACCAGACACTGAATCTGCCTGAATCTGACTTTGGACTTTCCAGTCTCCAGAACTGTAAGCAATAAATTTCTGTTGTTATAAGCCGTTTAGTTTAAGGTTTGTGTTGTAGCAGCCTGAAGAGACTGAAACATTTTGGGGAATACAGAAGAGAAGCATCTGGGGACCAGCAGTTGGCGTAATGGCTATGTCGTTGGACTCCCATGAAGTCAACTGTGGTTCGAGTCCTGGACCCAGTGGCTTAAACTCATGCCAGGTGCATGTGCGTGCGTGCCCAAGATCCCGAGAGGGGAATGGAGGAGAACGGACTGCAGCATGACCATCCCTGTGGGGGGTGATTTCTCACTTTCTTTCTCTCTGTCTCTGTCTTTCTGGCGAGCGCACGTGCCCTATAGCAAAAACCTCTCCAAAAAGAGAGAGAGAGAGAGAGAGAAGCGTCTGGCCTGTGCAGGAAGTGGGGGTGAGAGGCAGGGGGCAGATGAAGATGCCTAAGTGGAATCTTAAAGATGAGTTGGGAGTGGCAGGGGAAGGGCAGAAGGTCACGCTAGCTCGGCTAGTTGGGATACAAGATGGGATTTTAGCCAAGGTGACCTGGACTGGGAGAGGTAGCCCTCCCAGACCTGGAGCTCCCGGAAGTGACAGTGGGTTGGTGAGTCTGACCATGTGGATACTTTGGAGCCAATGTCTGCAGACACATTTTAGCATTCCAGTGTCACCTGTGTGTGTCTGAGGTGTGACAATCCCTGTGGTGGCCTTTCTTGGTTCCTTCCATGCATACACAGGAGAAAGGCTACCTGGAAGTAATTTCCCAGAGCGTATACTGCAGATGTAGAGAATGGGTTTAGGATATTCCATTTTAGGAGACTTCAGGCCTCTTAGCAAAAAACTGGTTCCCAAACTTTACGTTAGGTGGTAAAACTGTTTTAGGGACACGATGGAAGTAAGGGTGACATCATCGTACCTTAACAATGTCTTCCAGGGTGTGAACAGACTCGTCCACAGCAACCAGGTAGTGAAGCTTTGGCACGTGGTCTATTACGTTTTGTATAACCCTGCAGACCAACAGGAAGGGTAATCACCAGAGGGCAGAAGAGAAACCGATGTGGTCAGCTGGACTTCACAGGACACTGCCCAGTCCGGGGGCCAGGCACAGTGTTTAGTGCTTTCATAAGTTCCCGCATTTAATTTTCAGCATGGCCAAGGTTGGCATCATTATTTGCACGCTACAGGTGAGGAAGGTGTTAAAGAGTTAGGTGATATTTCTCCACCGGGAAGGTGGAGGAGCCAACGTTTCAAGTCAGACCCAGCCCGGCTCCCGATCCTGTCTTCTCTCTAGTACACTTGGCACTACCATCCAGCAAAGGGCCTGACCACAATAAGACTTCAGTTTCTCAAGGCCCTGCCCACTCAGTGGTTCATCAGAGTCTCGCAACCGTGCTTTGGAGTAGGTCTTTTACAGACAAGACTCTGGTTCAGAGATGCTGTGCCTCTTTTAAGGAAGCCACACAGCAAAAGAGTGGCTGAGCCCAAGGTCGCCTATTCTGAATGAATGGCTGCCCACCTTTCTGAGTGCTTAACTCTGTACCAGGACTGTGCTCAGGACTGTGCAGGTGTTACCACACCCAATCCCAACAACCCTGTTAGATCGGTACTATTGCTATCCCCATCTTAGAAATGAGAAAATCAGACACAGAGAGGTTATGTAATCTTCCCAAATCCACACAGCCAGTGAGAGGCCGAGCTGGGATTTGGACATGAGTTAAAGAATTTCAGAGACCAGCAATGGTGAGTAAAAGTGTAAGTTGGGGCAAGCAGGTGGCTTGGTGGTTAAGATCTGGATCCCACATGGCTGACTCTGTAGTTCGAGTCTCAGACCTGGTGGCTTAAGAGACACGCCAAGTGCTTGTGCATGCATGCTCAAAATCCTGAGAGGAGAATGGAGAAGGGATTGTGGCATGGCCACACACACACACACACCCCACCCCCGGAGGGGATGTCTCATTTCTTTCTATCTGTCTCTCTCTCTCTCTGGGGAGTGCACATGCCCTATGGTAAAAATCTAAAATAATAATATTGAGTTGGCAGAAAAGTCATGATGCATTTTTCTGTGTTTTTCTATGCAAAAATGCACCATAACTTTTCCGACAACCCAATAATAACAATATAACAAACTCACATCTTTAGAACCTGGTAATGTAATACATCAGCCCCCTGCAGAAAAGGACATATTTCACCCCCTCTGTGCCCAGTGTTAATGTTGGCTGCAGCAGATCTAGGTTTTGTGGGGCCAGAAACTTACATTTAAGGGATCTTCAGAACAAGAATACAAATTAGGTTCAAGATCTTGAAAGGGACCCACACAGGGAGTGGGTTGAAGCCTCATTAGTTTCCAGTAAGTCTGCAAACCTGTCTGGGATTTAAGGGCCAGTAGGTAAGCACAAAGTGGGAACCTGGAGGCCGGAACCCCAAGGAGGGGAAAAGTGGCTCCTTCCTGTCCCTTTCCTTTGCCCTTCCTGTTTCTTCTTTCTTCTTTCCTTCCTGTCTCTTTCCTTTCCTGGGATCCAGCTAGGCTGTGAAAGAATGAGACCCCTTGAGTGCAGCACTACCAAGGCTCATTGACATAGGATGCAAGCCTGCCTTTTTTATTTAAGAATTATTTTACTTAACTTTAATTAATTAATTAATTTATTGATTTTAATTTGACCAGAGGGGGCAGATTGAGAGAGAGAGAGAAAGTGAGAAAGCAAGCCGCCAGGTCTGACACTTGAACCACAGTTGGCCATGTGGGAGTCCAGCGCCCTCAACCATCACACCACCTGCTGGACCTGCAAGTCAGTCTTAAAGGAGATGGGGCTCCAGACCTGCCTGGGCAGAGGGTTGGGATGCTCTGTGAATGTGAGAAAAACCCCATCCTCCAAAAGTCCTATAGCTCATTTTCAAGTCTCATCTTCCTTGACTATCTGCAGCATTTGATACAATTTACAACTTTTCTTTTTAATTTGTTTTGCTATAGAGTGTGTATGCTGGCCAGAGAGAGAATAATTTTTTCACTTGTTTTTTGATATCTCTCCTCTGTTCTCCCTCTCACCACCAAAGCACCTCTTCTCACCTTCTCATCTGCAACCTCCAAATATGGGAGTGTCCTGACTCAGCCTAGACCTCTTCTCTTCTCTATAGTCATTCTCTACATGATACCACCCAGTCCCGTCAACTTAAATGTCATCTATAGGGCCCAGCAGGTGGCGTGGTGGTTAAGGTGCTGGACTCGCACCTGGCTGACTGTGTGGGTTTTTTTTTTTTTTTTGTTTTGAGAGGTTTTTGCTATAGGGCGCATGCACTTGCCAGACAGAGAGACAGAAAGTGAGAAATCACCCCCCAGGGGGGATGGCCACGCCGCAATCCCTTCTCCTCCATTCTCCTCTCAGGATCTTGGGCATGCACGCACACGCGCCCGGCGTGAGTTTAAGCCACCAAGTCCGGGATGCGAACCGCGGTCAACTACATGGGAGTCCGGCGACATAGCCATTATGCTAACTACTGGTCCCAACTGTGGTTTGAGTCCTGGACCTGGTGGTTTGCTTTCTCACTTTCTCTCTCTCTCTCTCATGACTATACACATTTTCAATAATAATAATAAACTTAAATAAATAATTCTTTAAAATAAATAAAAAATAAATGCCATCCATAGACTGAGGACTTCCAAGGCTACAGCTAGTCCTGACTTCCCCAATACTCTCCAGAATCTTTGGTCCGACAGGCTAGGCAGTGTCTATACTTGGATATCGGTCACCTCAACTCCACCTGTGTGTGCTAAAAAAGAAGAAACCTACTTTAGGTTTGAAGTTTGCTGTCTGATTCCTGGAACTTAAGTTGGTATACTGGATATATCAATCTCATCGGGGACCAAGGAATAAGAAACCATTGGTCGGCAGAAAAGTCATGACACATTTTCCCACAGAAAGACATAGAAAAAATATGTCCTGACTTCCCTGACGCCCCAATGTTTTCCCCAGATACACGCACCAACTTCTTTCCTTCCCGGCGCTGCTATTCCACTGACAAGGTTTCTGAGAGATGCCCCTGCACTTGTCTTCAGAAGTGTGAAACTTTCTGACACTATTTCACCGGGTACAACATGGAGGTTCTACAGATGGGGCATCCCTTCTCGAAACGCTTGGGACCAGAGTGTTTCAGACGTTTTGGGATCTAGAATATTTGCATATATACACTGAGATATCTTGGAGATGAGACCCAAGGCAAACACCAAGTTCATTTATGTTTCCTGTCCATCGTTATGCATTGTGTGAAGGTAAGCTTATTCAATATTTTTGTGTTGCAGCATTTTGACTGTGACCCATCCCATGAGATCATGGGCAATTTTCCACTTGTCATATCTTGTTGGTGTTCAAAGTTTCAAATGTAGGAGCATTTTGGATTAGGAATGTGCAGAGTATGTTAGTGTCTTGGTTTCCAGGGAGAATAAATACATATAAGCACTTGGAAAAAGCTCTATAAATGTTAGCTTACAAACAAACATGTTAATCATCTAGCACAGTCATAGCTCTGGGAGAATTCTTACCCTGCGAGATCAAGAACGTGGATTGTTGGAATTACATTCGTTCCATCTCCAAATACAGGTAATGCAGGAACCTCGCCCAGCCAAGCCAACTAAAATTTAAAAAAAGCAAAAGCATTTCCTGCAGTTACACAGTCAGGAGACCCAAAAGATCTATCTGCTGAAGGAATCTCCTCTAGATGTTCTGAAACTTGGTCCTAATGAGATTTAGGATCCAAATCCTCTGAAGAGAAATAAAGAGTAACCTCAGGACTGAAATGCTTTCTGAGAAATCTATCCCCTCATTGGCGGTTAGTCGTTATCTGCATATCCTGTGCATGGGGCGGAAATGCTTTCATATGCATGAGGCCTTTAACTCTCACGAAAGAATTAGACTGAATTTAAAAATTGCCCCCCCCATCGATGGGATTAATTACCATCAGTTCACAGATGAAGTGCTTAGTAGATGAACTATCTTGTGGGAGATTTCACTTGTGGGAAGGTCTTGAGCCTAGGTTGGAACTCCCATCTTCAGAGTTCAAGTCCTTGTCTTTCCCTTTTTTCTTCCCCTACCAGTAAGTATTTCAGTAATCAAGTAGACATGCTGACTACTGTTTAAATGGCATGTATTAGATTATGTTTTTAAAGAATTACTTAATTCCATTTGTTATTTTTATTGTTATTTTTTAATTTGACCAGAGAAAGAGAGAAAGGAAATCCGGGAAAGCAAGCCACCAGGTCCGGGCCTCGTACCATGGTTGGCCATGTGGGAATCCAGCGCCCTCATCCACCACACTCCCTGCTGGCTCTGTGTATTAGGTTATTTTTAATTGTTAATAGTGAAAGGGGGACTGGACGACAGCACAGCAGTGAAACGTGATGCTCTGCAAGACAGTTCCACATGGGAAGGTTCCTCGTTCAAGAGTGGAGACTGAATATGCCCAGCACGCATTTGCCCACGATCAGGGCTAGCTGAAGGGGGGTGTGTCAAACCATGCTGGATGGACCTATTTCTTGCTTTCTCTTGCTCATGGAAGAAGTAAAACAAATAAACATTTAAAAAAGAAGAAGGAGGAGGAGGAGAAGAAGGAGGAGGAGGAAGGGCCAGCCAGTGGTGTGGTGGTTAAGGCAGCTGGATCCCACATGGCTTACTATGTATTTCAAGTCTTGGACCCAGTGGCTTGAAAATCATGCCAGGCACGTGTGTGTGCCCAAAATTCCATGAGGAGAATGGAGAAGGGACTGTGGTATGGCCATCCCCCTAGAGGGATGACTTCTTACTGAATGCAGACCTCCATTTAGAACTCTTCTCTATATTGGAAACTTGCTTTCTCCTTTGGCCTAGAGTAAGCAGAGTGATTAACACTCTGGTCTTTGCTAAATAACCTGAAACTCCCTACCCCAAAATGTGCCTTAGTGATGTAATCATCCATCGCCAGACCCCTTGCCCTGAGCCATGAAGACCATTAAGATTCCATTGTGTTTAGGTAGGGATGGAACATCCCCTTAGAAATGATTAACCTGCCTGTTTTGCTTCTGTAATTTGCTTTTTGCTTTTACATTGTAAAACCCCACCCCCTACCCTTTCGAGCCCACCCTGTTCATTCTTGTGATTGCCCCAGCCAGGAAAAGAGTGTGATTTTTGCCTTTATAATCACCCCTCACCTTGTGCTTGGGACTGCGGGGTTTTGAGAGACAGGAGTCTTCCCCCAGCCATGCCGCTGGCTTAACCAATAAACTCCAATAAATTTGGCTATGTCTGGATGGCCTCTTATTTTTGTGAAGGAATGGTTGGAGGTCTGTCTAATGGGGAAATAAAGGCTTTGACAATTGTGCAAGCCAGAGGTGGTTCAGCCTGCTCGAAGGGCAGGGGAGCAGTGCAGCTGGACTGCGGGTAGAGGGAGAGGAGGCTGATGGTACAAACAGCGCCTGGGGGTCTGTGATGAGGGAGGAGGGAGAAGTTGGATTCTGACAGCACAGCTAAGTGAAAGGTGGCCCCATTTTCTGAGATGAGACACTATAGGAAGAGGAGGTTTGGGGGTGACTGTATATTTAGTTTGGTTGAGGTGCTGGGTAGGCAGCTGAACCTACAGAGCTAGAACTTAGGACAAGGATCCCAGCTGGAGACTCTGGGACCAGTCTGGGAATAAACAGACCAACTGGAGGAGAGTGAAGTATAGACGGAGAAGATAGAAGGGCCTAGGGCAGAGCTCTGAGAGCACCAGCATTCAGTGGTCAGGTGGGTCAGAAGCTGAGAGCAGATGAGAATGAGCTTTCGTTAGCTTATCTTCTTAAGCTGTCATCTCTCTCTCTTTAAAAATGTTATTGTGTGTGGGCCCAGCGGCTGGCATGGTGGTTGAGGAGCTGGACTCCCACGTGGTTGACTGCAGTTGGAGTCCTGGACTTGGTGGCTTGAGACTCATGCTGGGCGTTTGTGCGTGTGCATGTGTACCCAGAGTCTGGATAGGAGAACGGAGAAGGAACGGTGGCATGGCCATCCCTCCTGGGAGGTGGTTTCTTACTTTCTGTCTCTCGGTCTCTCTCTAGTGAGCACATGTGCCCTGTAGCAAAAAAACTAAAAAAGTAAAACCCAATCCACCAAAAAAACTCTAAAGAATTTTTTTTTTTTTTAAATTGTGTGTGTTAGTAGAGACTGCTGAACTCTGGCCACTTTTCTTTGTTCTAACATTCCTTCCTAGCCGGCTCAGAGGGAATCAAACCTGCATACCATCAGGTCACCCGCGTCAGTAATTGCAGCTCACCTTTGTGTGCCGAGGCTGGTGTAAGATCAGGTGATAATCAGTAAACTCCTTTATTTCTGTTAAGATTAAGCTCAAGCATTCCTTCGTGCTGACTTCAAATTTTAAACAAAGCCTTGATCTTTTTAGCCAATAGCAGACTAAAAAATTCTTTTCATCTGCCTATGACCTGTCAATTCCTGCCTTTTTGGGCCTAACCAATGTATAACCTCCCTGTCTTGATTTACAACTTTGCTTTTAACTTCTGCTTTCCTGAAATGAATAAAACACACAAGGAAATCTAATCTCTTCAGATCATTTTCGTAAGGCTTGTTGAGTTTGTGTTTTGTGGGATATGGTCACTCATATTGGCTTAGAGAACCTTCTTTCAATATTTTGCATATAGGAGGAACCAGCAGATGGCATAATGTTTATATCGCTGGATTCCCATGTAGTCAACCACAGTTCAAGTCCTGGACCTGGTGGCTTAAAAACTCACACCAGGCACGTGCACATGCGTCTCAAGATCCCATGAGGAAAATGGAGAGGGGATTGCAGTGTGGTCATCCCCCCAGGAGGTAATTTCTCACTTTCTGTGTCTGTGTCTCTCTCTGTGTCTCCAGTGAGTGCATGCACACTATAGCAAAAATCTTCTTTTATTTTTGAGAGGTTTTTTGCTATAGGGCGCGTGCACTCACTGGAGACAGAGAGATAGAAAGTGAGAAATCACCCCCTAGGCGGGATGGCCATGCCGCAATCCCTTCCCCTCCATTCTCCTCTCGGGATCTTGGGTACGCACACATATGCGCCCGGCGTGAGTTTAAGCTACCGGATCCTGGACTCGAACTGCAGTTGACTACGTGGAAGTCCAGTGGCATAGCCATTATGCTAATTGCTGGTCCCAGCAAAAATCTCTCTTTAAAAAAACCCACAATTTGCATATAGGGCCACCCTTATAGCTTAATGGTTAAGTGAGCCAGATCCCTCATGGCTGACCATGGCTTAAATCCTGGCCCTGGCAGCTTGAAAAACACCAGGCATGTGTGAATGCTTGTGTAAAATCCCAACAGAAGGAGAAAATGGGCATAAACATGCCCCATTGGGCATGCTTTCTCCCTATCTGTCTCTCTCTGGGAAGTATATGTTCCCTCTGGCAATTAAAAAAAAAAAAGACCTTGTCTCAATCTTCACATATTGGGTTGTCAGAAAAGTCGTGACACATTTTTGCATAGAAAAACATAGAAAAATATGTCACGACTTTTCCAACCACCCAGGATAAGATACAACCTCCCACCTACAGCCCTACCTCTGGCACCGTTGACCCTTCTCAGCTTTGCTTTCCTGCAATGCTCGGTATGTACTGGCTTCTCTGCTCACTGTCCATATGACCTCCTCTGCTCCACTAGGGTGGAAGCTCCACAAGAGCGGTACTATGGTTTGAATATGCCCTCCCTAAATCCATATGTTGAGATTTGTGATAAAATTTAGGTGGTGAAAACTTAATGCTACTGCAGTGCTGAAAAGTCAGGTCTCTGGAAACAGATTAGTATTAAAGTGATCAGAGCGTGGCCCGCTGGTTGACTCGTGAGAGGGTTGTACGGAAAGGGGACGAGACCGGAGCAGACACAGGGCCATGCATGGCTCTGCTCAAGCTCTTGCCCGTCCGCGTGTGAGGCCCTCGGCCACGTTACCCAGTTACCCACTAGCAAGAAGACCCTCCGCAGATGCAGTCCCAGGGCCTCTACACTGTGGGTTTAGTAAGCCTCTACTTCTATAAATTACCCAGACTCAGATTTTATCCCTAACAGAACAGGCTGGAACAAGCAGAGCTTTGTTATCTGATTATATCCCCAGTACTTCCAGCTGTTTTTGGCACGTGGCACAGGGCACTCCATCAATACTTGTCTTCTAAAAGAGTCATCTTTTTCTTTATTATTGTGAGAGTGATGAATACAAGTTGTTAATAATGGGAAAGAAAAATAGGTGGTTATGGCCGACCTCCATATTTTCCTTTTTCTTCTATTATACTGAACTGGCCACGTCCAGAGGCAATGGGAAACAATGTCAAATTGTATATCCTTACAATGAAACAGTTTTTTAAAATCACCAGAGAGTGTATGCACTTGCCAGAGAGAGAAAGCCCCCCAATGGGGCATGTTCACGCTGCAGTCCCTCCTCCGTTTCTCCATCCTGTCAGCATTTGGGACATACACACACACATGTGCCTGGGTTGTTTTTCCGGCCACAGGGTTTGGGATTAGAACTGCAGTCAGCCATGTGGGCTTTTGCTTTCTGTGTATGCACTTAACTGCTGTGCTATGGGGCTGGCCTTAGACATCACTTTTCAAAATATGCAAAACCAGAACCAGCAGTTGACGTAATGACTATGTCACTGGACTCCCATGTAGTCGACCGCAGTCAGTTCGAGTCCCGGACCCAGTGGCTTAAACTCAACGCCAGGCGCGTGTGCGTGTGTGCCCAAGATCCCGAGAGGAGAATGGAGGAGAAGGGATTGTGGCATGACCATCCCCCCTGCGGGGTGATTTCTCGCTTTCTGTCTCTCTGTCTCTCTCTGTCTTTCTGGAGAGCGTACACGCCTTATAGCAAAAAACTCTCAAAACAAACAAACAAACAAACAAAAACTACAAAACCAATAAAAGGTCATACCTTAAAGAAAACATGCAAGATGCCTCCTTCCAATCCATACTGAAGTCCAGCAGCAACAACGTAGGTTGCAAACTTTTTGGTCTAGTAGATAAAATACAGAGAAGACGCCAGATGTAATACTGTGACACACATTGAGCCGATTATTTTAGTTCTTCACACAGGCACTTCAGGAAGCGCCATCAGCTCTTTTAGGCTGCGAGGGTATTGCTTAGAATAGGAACAGCACCCCTTAAAGAAGGGGACACCACCAACACCACTATTCAGCGATGTCTCTGAACTACTATTTAAATTTATTGTCATTGGCACACTTAATTAAGCTAAAGCCAAGAGTTTATCATTTGCAAAAACTTAACTTCAACTCGATGCTGGGCACTGAGGAGAAAAGGAGACAGATGTGGGAGGAGCTTGTCCTTCCACAAGGATCTTTATTTTTTTAGAGGTTTTTGTTATAGGGCACTTGCACTCGCCAGAAAGACAGAGGGAGACAGAGAGATAGAAAGCGAGAAATCACCCCCGAGGGGGGATGGCCATGCCGCAATCCCTTCTCCTCCATTCTCCTCTTGGGATCTTGGGCACACACGCACACGCGCCTGGCGTGAGATTAAGCCACTGGGTCCAGGACTTGAACCGCGATCGACTACATGGGAGGCCAGTGACATAGCCATTACACTAACTGCTGGTCCCAGGATCTTTTTTTTTTTTTTAGAGAGATTTTTGCTGTAGAGTGTGTGCACTTGCTGGAGAGACAGAGATGGAGAGACAGAGAGACACAGAGAGACAGACAGAAAGTGAGAAATTACTCCTCGGGGCGGATGGCCATGTCACAATCCCTTCTCCATTCTCCTCTTGGTATTTTGGGCAGGCATGTACATGCATCTGGTGTGTTTTTAAGCCTCCGAGTTTGCGACTTGAACTGTTATCGACTGCATTGGAATCCAGCAATGTAACAATTATGCCATCTGCTGGTCCCAAGTTCTTTATGTAGTGGAGAAGGTAGACCCACATAAAACTGAGGAGTTTGGGAATGGGATTTTAATAGACATGAACGGGTCACTTCACCCTAGAGGAGTAGTTTAAGCCCTGGGACAATTTGCCTCAATATTTAATCTTTTTAAAGTCCTCATGGTACTAACAGCTACCTTGTAGGGAGGGGGCTTTCTGGCATGTTGACAAGCTTATGGCATAGGTAGTTTTTAGGAATCCTGGGCACTGATTCTTTATCCGTTCATGACATCCCATTTTACAACGTGGTAGCCATGTGGCTGTGGTGATGTTTAATTACAAATCCCAGAGAGTCTCGTGCAATGGTTGGTGCATTGTCTCTTTCTGAATTGCTGCTGGAAGACAGAGGTATGGAAGGTGTAGCAACCCCGGAAGATTTCTGTGGGTTCCCTTACACCTGTCACTCACAGAGTACCACAGGCTACTCCACTCCAGATGATTTTTTCCCTTTGGTTAATTAAGTCGGAAATGTAATCTCACCTGTCACAGTGATTTGAGTTTGTGTGTGTGTGACTTGAGCCTTCTATCTAATCCATCACTCAATTAAAACACCGTTGCTGGTGCCGCCAGTAAAATGATGAAGAAAGACCCCCCTCCCCCGCCAACCACCACCAGCAGCAGCAGCGGCAGCATCGCATGAGGTTTTGGAAGGGTGGATGTTGCTAAGTTGAAAGAGGGAATGACGAACTCAGGAAGGAGCCCAGCTAGACCCGGGAAAAGGGCAACGCTTGGTGGGTGCGCGGGAGGCCTGGGGCCGCGGAGGGAGGGGGCCGTAGCACTGCACCGAGCCACGTTCTTCTACTGCTGGGCCAGGGGAAGCCACAAGAGCAAGGTGACCCAGTTACCAGGCTTTTGCTGACTCTAAAGTGACAACAGAAGATTCCCGAAAGGATTTAGAAAGCTTACAGGTTTAAGGTAATCCTGCAGCTCTCCTCAGTCCCCCACCAGATGGGTGTGCAGCAGCTTTCCAGGAAGAGACCAGATAACTGCTGATGTTGTCGGTGTTTTCTTTTCCTTTCTTTCTCTCCATTTTACAGACCCCAGGACTTCTGAAGGGGCCCAGTTATCAGAATACTTAAGGCTTTTCTAGCAGCACATTGGGAAGACTTCACACTAGTCCCCTTTTTCCTAAGAACTCACTTCAGTGAGATTATTTGTAGGAGTGATGATGACTATCAAGAAATGGAGGGGGGCAGGCATAGTGATTAAGGTGCTGGACTCCCACATAGTTGACCCTGCAAGTCCCGGACCCAGTGGCTTGAAACTCATGTTGGGTACGTGTGCAAGCATGCCCAAAATCCCAAAGAAGAAAGGAGGAAAAGGGATTGCAGTGTGGCCATGACCTCTGGGGAATGATTTCTTGTCTTCTGTCTCTCTGTCTCTCCAGTAAGCACATGTAGCCTATGGCAAAAATCTCTCAAAAAAATAAAAGAAAAGAAATAGAAGTCAGCAATTTCAAAGAGATGCTATTTTTTAAAAATCCATGTAAGAATATATGGTACTTTTCATTGGAGTTGTAGAAGTCACCAGAAACTATGACTATGTTTATTAAGAGGAATGAAAAATGTTGGTAATTAAACAAACCTGCCAAAGGTGAAGTCACATACCCAAATTACGAAATATGTGGAACAGTCCACCCAGGGGGAAATTAGAATCACACTGCTTTCAGAAAATAAACCAGCAGAGATTTAAAAATAATTGTTTAAAATGAAAAGTTAGGAAATGGGAAATGAAGGAAAAACTGAGGAAATGGTAAAAAGAACAGGCAAGTAGCACAGCGAGGGGCGGAGGAGAGCCTGGGAGAAGGCGGTGGGAGCGCAGCGAGGAAGAAGAAGGAGTTGGCTGTGGGGGCCGGCAGGTGGCACGGGGTTGAGGCACTGGACTCCCACAGGGCAACTGCAGTTCGAGCCCTGGACCTAACAGCTTACTTTCCCATTTTCCCTCTCTTTCTCTCATCAAATTAAAAATAATAATATTGATAATAATAACAAAATAATTCTTAAATGACCATGCCTGACATATAGCAGGCTTGAGAGTGGGGATACGACCACCAATACAGTAGAGATTTAGTTTGACCAGAGAGAGACAGAGGGTGACAGTGAGAGAGAGAGAGGAAGCGAGAAAGCAAGCCACCAGATTCAGGACTTGAACCCTGGTCGGCCATGTGGGAGTGCCCAGCACCTTAACCACCACACCACCTGCTGGTCCCTACAGTAGAGATTAAAAGCAAACAAACAAACAAACAAACAAAACAGGGGACAAGAGAGAAAAATCATGAGACCTACAGGCAACTTCATGCTAATTAAATTGAAAATGCATGGGCCAACTGGTGGTGTGGTGGTTGAGGCGGATGGATGCCACATGACTGACTGCGCTGTTCAAGTCCTGGACCTGGCGGCTTGAGAATCACGCTGGGCACGTGTAAGTGCATGGCCAAGATCCTGAAAGGAGAGACAGAGAAGAAGGGATTGGGGTGGGGCAAGGGGTACTTTCTTACTCTCTCTCTCTCTCTCTCTCTCCGTCTCTCTGCAATGAGCACATGTGCCCTCTCGCAAAATTTTCAAAATAAAAGAAGTTAATTGGTATGACCAATCGGCACAACCAAGTTTCCCTTTTTTAAAATATTTATTTATTTGTTTGTTTTTGCCATAGAGCGTATTTTTCATCTGGTAGACTGAAACGTGGAAATAATCATTGTGCCCTTTCTCTTAGCCAGTACCCATTCAGCTTCCTTCCGGTACCGGCTGTGACTGAGCGCTGTTCTCAGCACTGTAAACAGGGCAGACGCCGTCTCTGTGCTCCGGGGCTGCCTGTCAAGTGTCCATCTGCTGCTACGACATCTGCAGCTGTCTCGTTTATATTTACACAAGGGTCTTCAAATCATTTACAGAAAACGGGTATCCTGAAATTACTATGTCTGGATTTAAAATTTTTTTGCACCAAATTTAACATGTACTTTTTAAAAAAAAATATTTTATTGAACTTTATTTATTTCATTTTAATTTGACCAGAGAGGGACAGAGCAAGAGGAGAGAGAGCAAGTGAGAAAGCAAGCCACCAGGTCCGGGACTTGAACCGTGGTCGGCCATGTGGGAGTCCAGTGCTCCTAACCACCATGCCACCTGCTGGCCCCTTTAATGTGTACTTTAATTCTAGTTTTCCATGAGCTTTTTAAAATCCCCTTATATTTCCCTCATTTTAGTTAAATTAGTTATCATTCAGTTAAATTGATTTGGTGCAATGAACACTTTCAATCAGTAAATTATACATAAATAATCAAGAAATCATGGATTTGGAGATCAGCAGATGGTGTAATGGTTACATCGCTGGACTCCCATGTAGTTGACTGCAGTACGAGTTCGGGACCCAGCAGCTTAAAACTCACACTAGGTGTATGTGCGTGCGTGCATGCCCCAAATCCCGAGGAAAATGAAGGAATTGAGGTGTGGCCATCCTCTGGGGGGGTAATTTCTTGCTTTCTGTCTCTCTTGACTCTCCAGTGAGTGCACACATCCTAGTACAAAATCTCTCAAAAAAAAAGAAAGAAAGAAATCATGGATTTTAATAAAATAATTACAGAATTTGGAATTGGAAGAAATTTAGACTATCTAATCTAGTCCTTTTGTTTTATTTTACTTTTTTGTTTGCTTGTTTTTTTAACTGCCAGCGAGTACATGCCCTCACCAGAGAGGGCGAAAGCTCCCTGCAATGGGTCGTGGTCATGCTGCAGTACCTTCTCCGCTACTTCTCCATCCTCTTGGAATGTTGGGCTCACATGCACATGTGCCCGGCATGTTTTTCAAGCTCCCAGGGCTAGGATTTTGACTGTGGTCAGCCATGAGGGAGCCAGCTACCTTAACTGCTAGGTTATGAGCCTGGCCCTATTACTTTAACCCCAAAGTTTAATGACTTGGATAAGGTCATAAATTAACAGATAGAAAGGAGCTAGAGTTTAATTTTATTTCATTTTGTTTTCTTCAGAAAATGTGAATTTCATAGTAAGACAGAACTTGGGGACATTTGAAGTATCTATGGTAATATCCTCTGAGACCGCTAGGTGTCATCTTAGACCTACTCTTATGATTACATATCCCAGGCCTGTCTTCTACCCATAGGGAAGATGTGATGGACCTTCAGAGGTTTTTGTATTGTGTAGAAGTCTTCTCTAAGTTAAACAGGGATGGAGGATGATAGTATTCCTGACTCCACAGAATTGTAAGGATTATGTACGAAATATTTGAGGATTGCATGAGATACCATAAGTAAAACACTCAGCACCATGCCAGGCACAACTAAGCAAACCTTCAATAATGCTCAGTAGTTGGGGTTGGATGGTGGCACAGGGGCCAAACTTCCCACGCTGTGAGGCTGACCTGCATGGAAAGGCTGGAGGTTCGTGTCCAGAGACCTCCCTGAATGAGCCGACTGGGTGGACGGCAGTGTCAGCACCCTACTGGAGGGGGCCGCATCTCGGCCTGTTTCCCTGTCTCTCTTGTTTACATGTATATGTAATATACTGTTTATATGTGATACATATTTATATATTATATAGTTATATATTTTTATATGTTTATATTATATATAATATCTAGAATTAAATAATATATAAACT
>NW_006160193.1:198839-216421 GCF_000334495.1 Tupaia belangeri chinensis | reverse complement strand
TGTATTATATGTGAATATATATTATATAAATGATATGTTTATAATATATAAATACATATTATACATGTAAACTATAAATTATACATAAACTATACATAATATAAAAACCATATATAATACATATAAACTATATATAATATAATGTTATTGAACAATATATAATACTTTGGTTCATCAGCAAAGTCATGATGTGTTTTTCTATGCAAAAGTGTGTCATGACTTTTCTGACAACTCAATATATGAACATTTGTTTTAGATCATTTAATTTTTTTAAAGAGATTTTTGCTATAGGGCGTGTGAGCTTGCTGAAGAGACAAAGAGAGACAGAAAGTAAGAAATCACCCCCCAGGGAGGATGGCCATGCTCCAATCCCTTCTCCTCCATCCTCCTCCTGGGATTTTGGGCATGAGTTTGAAGCAGCCGGGTCTGGGATTCAAACTGTAGTCAACTATGTGGGAGTCCAGTGACATAACCTTCACACCATCTGTTGGGTCCTGGATAATATTTTTTAACAAGAAAAAAGTAAATGTTCAGCTGTTACTGCTTATCATTATTAGGACATTCCCATCATCAATTGTGATAAAAGCAATATAAATAGAATAACGTTGTAAATGTATATGTCAGGATGATTAATTCTGCTGCAGCAGACGGCGGTAAACCATTATTGCTGTTTACAAGAACTTCTCAGCTACAGGTTTGTCTTGGTAATCAGTGACAGTGAGGTGTTTAACTAAACTCTGTTAAACAATGACTGATTTAGGAGTAGAAAAATAAATAAATAAAAGCAAAACTGCAAGGATGTGGGGTCCAAAGGGTCTTGACTTGGGCGGCAGTGCCACCCTGAGCTCCCTCTCCCGGGCCTCGTGTACACAGCGGGGGTAAAGGTGGATGGAAACACACTGTCCACTGCTGCGAGGAGCAGACTGGACAGGCTGGGACGTGCTCAGCACGGTGCTGGGCAAATTCTAGGCCTGGGATTTGAGCAAATTACTTCACCTCTGTCTCCTTATTTGAAAGATGAGATCGATTTGCTCTTGTCAGTGTTTTTTAAATTTTGTTTTATGCCAGAGGTGCATTTGCCAGAGAAAGAGAGAGAAAGAGAGAGGAGAGAGAAAGAGAGAGAAGAGAGAAAGAGAGGACCCCTCCCCTCCATGGGGAATGGCCAAGCCACAATCCCTTCTCAACCTCTGTTTCTGCCTCCTTTCAGGATGTTGGGCATACATGCACACCTGCCTGGAGTGTTTTCCAAGCTAGTAAGTCCAGGACTCGAACCATAGTTGGCCATGAGGGATCCAGCCACCTCAACCACCACACCATTGACTGACCTGAGTTATTTTAAGAAAGACATGAGATAGATTCCGGGAACAAGGGAAATGTGGTTTCCTCCTCCCCTTCCATCTCTGAGTTATTTATCTCTTCTGGGCCAACTGACTCCTCGAACCCCCAGACGCCTCAGGTGGGGCCTGATACAGGGTTTTCGACTCAGTGGGCTGGGCCAGAACCCCAGCCAGGATCTAAGGACAGCGCAGTGGGAGGTGCCTGCAGTCCCGAACCTGTGGTGCAAGTGCAAGGAAAGAGACCCGCAAAGCTCGAGAGGCGAAATGCTGGAGGTAGACATGGCGGGTCCTGGCCAAGCAGACAATCTCGGCAGAGTGAACTGTCACCTGAGCAGGTCGAGTGGGTAGAGGTCGCGAGCAAAGGCCTGTACACGGCCTCAGAGACAACTCCAGACTTGGACTTACGTTTTTGCCAAATTTGAGAACCATTTTTTCAGCATTTATGTGATCCAGAAAATTAGGATGATTCTTTCTCCTTCGATAATCCTCTTCAGTAAATGGGACCTCAGAATCATCCTGAAAGAGGAAAGGTACAGGCTTGATCCACTTGAGCTGCCTAAGGCCGAGATGTGTTCCTTTAAGCTCAAATAAAGCTTAAATCCACTGCTTATTTTAACAGATGTCACATTTTCTTTTTAAGAAAAAAACTTTAAAGAATTATTTATTTAATTTTATTTATTATTATTATATTTTAATTTGCTATAGGGCATGTGTGTTCACCAGAGAGAAAGAGGGAAGTTGCCAGGTCCAGGATTCAAACCACAGTCAGCCGAACCCAGTGCCTTAACCACCATGCCACCTGCTGGCCCCAAGATAACATTTTCTTGAAGATGCTTTAGCTAGCCAAATTTTACAATTTAAACTGAATCAAAAGCAGATTAACATCTTAAATGTTTGTTTTATTTTGTAGAGATGGTGGTGGTAGGTTGTCACTATTATTCTATAAAGGTAGTAAATAAATCATCTCTTCATAGTTCTTACAATGTATGTAGCTTCATGTTTTAATTAGTTAATTTTAAATTTTGCTGTAGGATGTATTCATTAACTGAAGAGAGACAGAGAGAGAAAGTTAGAAATCACCCCTTGGTGGGATGGCCACGATCCCTTCTCCTCCATTCTATTCTCAGAATTTGGGACATGCACACACATATGCCCAATGTGTGTGTGTTTGTGTGTGTGTGTATGTTTTGAAAGTTATTTTGCTGTAGGGTGTGTGTACTCGCCAGAGAGACAGAGACAGACAGACAGAAAGCAAGAAATCTTACTGCAATCCCTTCTCCATTCTCCTCTCAGGATTTTGGGCATGCATACACATGCACCCAGCTTGAGTTTTAAGCTACTGAGTCTGGAATTTGACCTGCTGTCAACTACATGGGAGTCCAGCAACGTACCCATTACACCATCTATTAGACCTCATTGATGCTCTTTTTAATTTGCCAGAGGGCCCATGTCCTTTTTGAAGCAAGACAGAGAGAGAGAGAGAGAAGAAGTGAGTAAGCAATCCCCGTGATTTGCTATGGGTCACAGGCACTCACCAGACAGATAGAAAGAGATAAGGAAAGTCAGAAAGCAAGCCACCAGGTCTGGGACTTGAACCCAGTCAACCATGTGTGAGTCCAGAGCCTTAACCACCACGTGTCCTGCTGGTCCCAAATGGATGATCTTTTAAAATGTCTTTTTTTTTTTTCTTTTGAGAGAGAGAGTTTTGCTATAGGGCGTATGCACTTGTAAGAGAGACAGAGAAACAGAAAGCAAGAAATCACCCTACAGGGAGGATGGCAACGCTGCAATCCCCTCTCCTCCATTCTTCTCTTGGGATCTTAGATACGTATGCACACATGCCTGGCATGAGTTTTAAGCTATCAGGTCTGGAACTCGAACTGCAGTTGACTACACAGGAGTCCAGTGATGTAACTATTATCCCATCTATTTATCCTTTAAAATGTCTTTTAAAAGATTAGACTGGGGGCCAGTAAGTGGCAATGGTGGTTAAGGTGTTGGATTCCCATATGATCAACCATGGTTTGAGTTCTGGACCTGGTAACTTGGAAATCACAGTGTGTGTGTGTGTGTGTGTGTGTGTGTGTGTGTGTGCCAAAATCCCAAGAGAAAAATGGAGGGGATTGTTGTGTGGCCATCTTCATGGGAGGTGATTTCTCCCTTTCCCTTTCACTGTCTCTCTCTCTCTCCAGCAAGTGCACACACCCTATGGCAAAACCTCTAAAAATAATAGTAATAGAAAAATGAAAGATTAGATTGATATGTAGCACCGAAGTGAAAAGGAATGACGCAGGGACAAAGGCGCAGGAGCAGAGCGGCAGACGTCAATGCCACGTTAGTGAAGAGCACGAGCCACGTCAGAAGAATGACCTAGTGCATGTTCCTCGCACCCTGGTAACCACGTGCTTTAGAGCGAAGTACTTACAATCAAATGGCACGACTCAAGTTTTACATGGAGTTAGTGTGTGGAAACGGATGGTAGGTGTGATTCCGGGCCGCTGGACTCTGAATATGAAGAAGTTTGGGGAATACGACTCCGGTGTTTTGTGTGTGTTTTCCTTTCGATGTATGTAAAGAATGAATACGATAAGAATATAGGTTGCAGAGCCAGCAGGTGGCATAGTGGTTAAGGCACTGGACTGCCACATGGTCAACCATGGTTTGAGTTCTGGACCTAGTGGGCTGCTTTTTCGCTTTCTCTCTTCTCTCCCTCTGTTGCTCTGTGGTCAAATTGAAGAAATAATAATGATGAATAAAATTAAATAAAATAATTCTTTAAAAAATACATAGGTTTTAAAGGAGCAGGATCCCATATGGCCAACCGCAGTTTAAATTCTGGCCCCAGTGGCTTGAAAGACACACTGAGTACACATGCGTGCATGTGCGTGCATGCCCCAAAGCCCAACACGACTGGGAAACGGAGGGTTCCCACTGGGGTTGCTTCTCTCTCTCTCTCTCTCTCTGGCAAGTGCCTGTGACCTCTGGCAATCGTCCAGAAGAGAGCTCTTTCTATGTGTTTAAAATAGAAAGTCTCGGTGACAAGCAAGCGTTGCTGTGATTTATCTATTTGTTTTTGGAATTATAGTGCAACTTCATTTACTCCTTCGGTTCTTCCAGGAGGAGGAAGAGACATTGACATAAACAAGCACTCCAAGAAAGTGATGCCCTGGGCTCTGGGTGGGGTATGCTAGGGAGCAGTGTCCGGGGGCTCCCCGCCAAGCCTAGTCTAGGAAGGGGTTTTACAGTCAGCAACTCGGCAGCTATCCACCCTGGAATACAGACTTAGCAAAGTGAGTGCCCTTCGCAAACTCACGAGACGAGGAGTGCCCCCACGAGGTTTCATACAGGACCAGGGCAAGCCTGGCGGATGACTTTTTCCTAAAACGTCAGCAATCCGATGGACCTCGTTATCAAGCCTCAGGGCCAGTGTAGATTTGATTGAACAGTGATAGGTTTCATATGCCCTTTGAACCCTACGCTGTATATTCAACAGAAATAAGCAACCAGGCAAAACAAAAACACTGGAAGTAAGAGTTTGTCCACATAAATAACAGGAAAAGAAAAGGAAGAAGCAGAAAAGTAATCAGGTTGCTCTCAAAGATGTTTAGCAAACACTAAATCTTCAAAAGAAAAAGTCTAATGATTTTCTACTAAGACCTAAATCAGATTACTTAACGTGGAACACTGTGCTGAAGCAAAAGGCCAATTGTTTTATTGAAAGAACTAGTTCCTATTACATTAAAGAAACGTCTTACACAGGCACATAATGGATTATAAGTCTTAGGATAACAAAAATACTGCAATGAGAACTCAAATTAGGTGAAGGTTGTAGTTGTGTTGCATTGCTGTGGTTTCATAAGTAGCTTTTTTTCTTCTTAAGTGGCATTTACAATGGAATCCCTTGGAATTGATGTGCCTAGGGCCAATAAACTGTACTGAGCACTTGTTAGGGATAGAGCTCGGCAGCGCAAGAATCCCCAGCTCATCCTAAAGAGCTCCCTCCACTCACACAGACCCAGGAAAACTCAGGAGAAGCGTTAGCTGATGCTCACTCACAGGGTCCAGGGGCTTGGATCGTGCCCAAGTCATCACCGTGGACAGTAAGATAAACACCTTCCTCTTTTCAAAATGGCTGACTTCTTCATTCAGAGCTGTAGGGTCAAAAAGCAGAGTGGTTATCTGGATCTATGCAGAACTGGTTTTTGAAATCATGTGTACTGTTAGTTACCGGTGGGGCTTGACGTTACCCCTTCTTCCAGGAGCATTTCTTTTCTTTTCTTTTCTTTTCTTTTTAGGTTTTTGCCTTAGGCTGTGTGCACTCTCAGAAAGAAAGACAGAGACAGAGAGAGGGAAAGTGAGAAATCACCCCGGGGTGGGGGGGGATGACCATGCCACAATCCCTTGTCCTCCATTCTCCCAGGATCTTGGGCACACACACACACCTCTGGCATGATTTTCAAGCTGTCAGGTCCAGGACTTGAATCATGGTTGGTCATGTGGGAGTCCAGCGACGTAACCATTATGCCATCTGCTGGCCTCTTCCAGAACCAATTTACCACCAAGGTGGTGTTTTCTCTGATGCTCCATTGTCCCCTCCCCATCACTGTTCTTCAAATACTCCCTCCAGTAGCCCGATCTCTTCTTCTTTTAAAAATGTATTAGTTTTTGCAAGAGAGTGACAGAGTTGGAGAGACAGGAGCCCAAGCAGGGTCCTCACACTGAGGCACACCCCCCAAGGCAGCCAGCCGAGATCACAAACACGCATGTTCAGGGAGGTACCAAGATGCAAACCCAGGCCCTTTCCCGCCACGTTAGTGAAGAGCACGAGCCACGTCAGAAGAATGACCTAGTGCATGTTCCTCGCACCCTGGTAACCACGTGCTTTAGAGCGAAGTACTTACAATCAAATGGCACGACTCAAGTTTTACATGGAGTTAGTGTGTGGAAACGGATGGTAGGTGTGATTCCGGGCCGCTGGACTCTGAATATGAAGAAGTTTGGGGAATACGACTCCGGTGTTTTGTGTGTGTTTTCCTTTCGATGTATGTAAAGAATGAATACGATAAGAATATAGGTTGCAGAGCCAGCAGGTGGCATAGTGGTTAAGGCACTGGACTGCCACATGGTCAACCATGGTTTGAGTTCTGGACCTAGTGGGCTGCTTTTTCGCTTTCTCTCTTCTCTCCCTCTGTTGCTCTGTGGTCAAATTGAAGAAATAATAATGATGAATAAAATTAAATAAAATAATTCTTTAAAAAATACATAGGTTTTAAAGGAGCAGGATCCCATATGGCCAACCGCAGTTTAAATTCTGGCCCCAGTGGCTTGAAAGACACACTGAGTACACATGCGTGCATGTGCGTGCATGCCCCAAAGCCCAACACGACTGGGAAACGGAGGGTTCCCACTGGGGTTGCTTCTCTCTCTCTCTCTCTCTCTGGCAAGTGCCTGTGACCTCTGGCAATCGTCCAGAAGAGAGCTCTTTCTATGTGTTTAAAATAGAAAGTCTCGGTGACAAGCAAGCGTTGCTGTGATTTATCTATTTGTTTTTGGAATTATAGTGCAACTTCATTTACTCCTTCGGTTCTTCCAGGAGGAGGAAGAGACATTGACATAAACAAGCACTCCAAGAAAGTGATGCCCTGGGCTCTGGGTGGGGTATGCTAGGGAGCAGTGTCCGGGGGCTCCCCGCCAAGCCTAGTCTAGGAAGGGGTTTTACAGTCAGCAACTCGGCAGCTATCCACCCTGGAATACAGACTTAGCAAAGTGAGTGCCCTTCGCAAACTCACGAGACGAGGAGTGCCCCCACGAGGTTTCATACAGGACCAGGGCAAGCCTGGCGGATGACTTTTTCCTAAAACGTCAGCAATCCGATGGACCTCGTTATCAAGCCTCAGGGCCAGTGTAGATTTGATTGAACAGTGATAGGTTTCATATGCCCTTTGAACCCTACGCTGTATATTCAACAGAAATAAGCAACCAGGCAAAACAAAAACACTGGAAGTAAGAGTTTGTCCACATAAATAACAGGAAAAGAAAAGGAAGAAGCAGAAAAGTAATCAGGTTGCTCTCAAAGATGTTTAGCAAACACTAAATCTTCAAAAGAAAAAGTCTAATGATTTTCTACTAAGACCTAAATCAGATTACTTAACGTGGAACACTGTGCTGAAGCAAAAGGCCAATTGTTTTATTGAAAGAACTAGTTCCTATTACATTAAAGAAACGTCTTACACAGGCACATAATGGATTATAAGTCTTAGGATAACAAAAATACTGCAATGAGAACTCAAATTAGGTGAAGGTTGTAGTTGTGTTGCATTGCTGTGGTTTCATAAGTAGCTTTTTTTCTTCTTAAGTGGCATTTACAATGGAATCCCTTGGAATTGATGTGCCTAGGGCCAATAAACTGTACTGAGCACTTGTTAGGGATAGAGCTCGGCAGCGCAAGAATCCCCAGCTCATCCTAAAGAGCTCCCTCCACTCACACAGACCCAGGAAAACTCAGGAGAAGCGTTAGCTGATGCTCACTCACAGGGTCCAGGGGCTTGGATCGTGCCCAAGTCATCACCGTGGACAGTAAGATAAACACCTTCCTCTTTTCAAAATGGCTGACTTCTTCATTCAGAGCTGTAGGGTCAAAAAGCAGAGTGGTTATCTGGATCTATGCAGAACTGGTTTTTGAAATCATGTGTACTGTTAGTTACCGGTGGGGCTTGACGTTACCCCTTCTTCCAGGAGCATTTCTTTTCTTTTCTTTTCTTTTCTTTTTAGGTTTTTGCCTTAGGCTGTGTGCACTCTCAGAAAGAAAGACAGAGACAGAGAGAGGGAAAGTGAGAAATCACCCCGGGGTGGGGGGGGATGACCATGCCACAATCCCTTGTCCTCCATTCTCCCAGGATCTTGGGCACACACACACACCTCTGGCATGATTTTCAAGCTGTCAGGTCCAGGACTTGAATCATGGTTGGTCATGTGGGAGTCCAGCGACGTAACCATTATGCCATCTGCTGGCCTCTTCCAGAACCAATTTACCACCAAGGTGGTGTTTTCTCTGATGCTCCATTGTCCCCTCCCCATCACTGTTCTTCAAATACTCCCTCCAGTAGCCCGATCTCTTCTTCTTTTAAAAATGTATTAGTTTTTGCAAGAGAGTGACAGAGTTGGAGAGACAGGAGCCCAAGCAGGGTCCTCACACTGAGGCACACCCCCCAAGGCAGCCAGCCGAGATCACAAACACGCATGTTCAGGGAGGTACCAAGATGCAAACCCAGGCCCTTTCCCACGTGGGTCCAGTGTTACTGAAAGCCCCCTGCCTGATCCTTTCTGAGCTCAGCACAAAGTCCAGCTCTTCCTGTCCCTGGCATGTGCTTTCGCTGTTTTGGGGGGTTGATGATGGAATTACTCAGCCAACTAGGACTGGAATAATCCATGGGCTTTAATGAATTCTCGCCGCTATGAGATCGGTTCTGTGATTACCCATGTTGTGCAGAGTGCCCAGGTCACAGGGAGGAGGGGCAGTGATGAGGAGGGTCCATTCCAGGTGGCCGGGATGCAGGACGAGGGAGCAGGGGCAGGCAGGACAGGAGGGGCCCCAGGAGGCAAGGCCCTCTTATGATTGTACCTATGATTTAGAGCCTTTTTGTCTTAAGCCATTGTGGAAGGAAGTAAACTGAGGCATGCCCACTGTTCCCACTCCACCTGGCTGTGGGGAGGGCCTATGCCCAGGGGACCATGCAGGCTGAGGGTCAAGGTGGAGGGAACGCTTGGTGAGGAACAATCTCTAGGAATCAGTATACCGAATAGAGGTGGCCGGAGAGTATTTGACTTCCAGGGGGGTTGTCATTTTACAAGAAAGCTCCCTATACAGTTAAGCATGAATTTCCTTGAATGCATTTGACCTGTGATGCCACTAAAATATTCCTGGGGTAACATTTTCCAGGAGGAAAACAAAAAATCTAGGCTACAAAGTGAGGTCTAGGGGCAGCCCTATGGCACAGTGGTTAAGGGAGCCGTGGTTTGAATCCTGGCCCCAGGGGCTTGAAAAAGACACCGGCACACATGCATGTGCGAGCAAAATCCCAACAGGATGGAGAAATGGAGCAGAAGGCACTGGACGTGGCACACCCCATTCAGGGGAGGTGCTTTCTCTGGTCTCTGTCTCTCTCTGGTAAGTACACACACCCTCTGGCGATTAAAAAAGGGAATAAATAAAATGAAGTGAGGGCCAATTCAACTGTCAGGGAGCCTAAGTCTCCTGAGGAGATTCCCTGAACAAGGCCAACGAGGAGATGCTGGTAGCCTGAATCCAATACATGTACGGATTCTCGCCCTAAAATGAGAAAGTGTTACTGAATTAAATCTAAGAACACGATGCTCACATATGAATCCCAACCTCCAATGTTCATTTTAGTTCCTATTTTTATCCTAATTACAAGAATTGTCTGCCGTTTCACTTTGCTCCTTTTAACCTTTCTGCTCTGCCGTCGTTCTGAGCGGCCCATTTTGTGAATACGGGGCACACTCTGAGGTCTGCTCACCGGGTTACCCTTTCTCAGGTCTGATATGTATAATGGGTCTGTCCCGACCTGCTTCTTCCCATGCGCGTACACCTTTTACCCACGTGGGCAAATGTTGCTCTCATCTCTGATCACTTACTCCTTCTCCTACGTCATCTTGCCTTTCATAATGCATGGAAAGCATGGCAGGAGAACGCTAATGAAAAATAATAAATGTAATAGAACAGGATTCACTTCTAAATAACTTAATAAAAACATGAGTAAAAAGCAATGGGTAGGTACAGATGCATTCTAAACACACACATGCGCACACGCGAAACCCACCAACTCTAACAGTGGGAATCAGAGAAAATGGCAGAGTCCCCGTGGCTGTTCTTCGTCGTCCCGCTGACCCCCATCTCTCCAGGGACAGACTGAAGGGCCTCTGACTACATTTTCTGGCAGACATTAACTCTCTGTATCTCAAATATTCTGTAATTCAGTTAAAATCTCTTTTCCAAATCGAGAAACAAATTTTTCTGATTTCGATAAAACTCTTTACTCAAATGAAGAACGCAGGAAAAACATCCTCTGCCTTTTAAAGCTCATGAAAGGAAATCACAGGGTGACAGTTTGAGAAATGATAAGTTTCCTCTAGGTGCAGTGGGCTGGTCCTAAGAAGAACCTGTTATAGCAGGAAGTTAATGTTGATGCCTGAATTCAAGGTCAAGACATCTGAAGGCATTTTTATGTATTAAGAGGAACAGCTGAGTTAAGTGATTTCATGTTGCAGGAGCAGAGATGGAGTAGAAAGGAAATGAGGGGCCAGCAGGTGGTGTGGTGGTTACATTGCTGGACTCCCACATGGCCAACGACTGTTCAAGTCCCAGACTTGGGAACTGAAAAAATTTTTTTTTCTAAAAAAAGAAATGTAGAGAACTGTTGCTTTCTTTTTTAAACATTTTCAAAACACATCTGATTTCTATTTTAGAAAATGAATACTAAAACTATAAAGAAAATTGCACGTGTACATTATAAGAAAAATCAATTGTCAATGCCTGGCACAAAATAAGTTCTTAATAAACATTAGCGCTGATAACTGTTTTAGGCAGTACAATTCCATGTCAGCTGTAAATATTTGCAGAGAGAGGAAATGCAGAAAGTAGGCCTAAAATGAGCTCTGCTTCAAAAGATGACACGAATGGTTTGGATATGTATATTAAAAATATGTATTTAATTTTAAAATGATGATGATGATGACGATTTAATTTGCTCTAGGGCTTGTGTGCTCACCAGAGACAGAGAGAGAGGGAAAGTGAGAAAGCAAGCTACCAGGTCTGGGACTCGAACCACAGTCAGTCCTGTGGGAATCCAGTATCTTTACCACCACGCAATCTGCTGGCTCCTGGATTTGTATCTTACTGAATGAAATTGAGGCACAAAGTTATAAATTAAAAATTCAAAATTCTAAGCCCCTGAGGAATCCCACAAACAGTTCTTTTCCTGATTTCCCTGAATATGGTTCAGCCATTCCTGAGGCTCTACTCCATTTCTCTGAGTTTAACTCAAAGTACAGTTTTGTGGGGACCCCATGGCCTAGTGGGTAAGGAGCCACAGATTCTGCATGGCTGACCACATGGCCTGAATCCTGGCCCCTGTGGTTTGAAAATCCCACTGGGAGCAAGTACAGGCACACTCTTGACAGGATGGAAAAATGGAGAAGGAATTGAGGAGGGATCATGCCCCACTGGGGTTGCTTTCTCTCTCTCTCTCTCTCTCTCTCTCTGGTGAGCATATAGTCCCTTTGGCAATAAAAAAAATTTTGAGAGGTTTTCGCTATAGGGCATGTGCGCTCGCCAGACAGAGACATAGATACAGAAAGCGAGAAATCACCCCCCAGTGGGGATGGTCACGCCACAATCCCTTCTCCTCCATTCTCCTCTCGGGATCTTAGGTACGCACGCACACGCGCCCGGCGCGAGTTTTAAGCCACTGGGTCCGGGACGCGAACCGCGGTCAACTATGTGGGAGTCCAGCGACATAGCCATTACGCTAACTGCTGGTTCCCAATAAAAATATTTTTTATGAAAAGAAAATAATTCAACTTTTCAGAAGTGCCCATCTACAAGAGTATTCATTGGGACTCTTTCATAGTTTAGATCAGTTTCAGGACAGTTTTTCCATGGTCCTGTCTTCCTACTGTCCATCAGCGGACTCAGGCAGAGCAAGCTGCATACGCACAGGGCCGGTGTTGGTGAGAGGGTACCGCACTGACCCGAGACCGCCCACAGGGCTTCCTCCACTTGCTGTGCGTATTCAGTGATGTTGTAAATGATAACGTCACACTCCAGCAGGCGCATGAGGAGGTCTTCTCGCGAGATGGTCTGAAAAAGAAAGTGGATAGTTATTTGCTGTGAGAAGGTAACAAGGTAACTTTAAGTAGACGTGCTACCTAGGAGAGGCCCACAGGAAACATTTGCAGAAGGATTTTTATTTAAAATGAAATTTTGGCTCTCCTCTGTGCATAGTTTTCAAGTAACAAAGAAGTTTGTGGAAATAGCCTGAAACAGGTAACTTTAAAATTGCGTAATGATCTTAGGTACTATTTCTGCAGCTGTTTCAGCTCCAATTCACAAGGGAAGAATTAGAACACACTGAAAGAAAAGGAGCAAAGCACTGAGAACTAACTCGAACTCGGAGCAAGGTCATTTGAGCAATTGCTTCCCAGGAGCCCCTCAGAAGTGTGGAGGCGTGATTAACTTGGATTGTTCCAGAATCCTCAAGATGGAATGAATCCGCTCTCTTCCTTGTTGTGCTATATACTTCATTGCAGTTGACAATTGGGACTATTTTAAAAATACAGAGACTTTATGGTTAAAAATGTGAAGTTCTTCCATTAGACAAAAGTAACTTTGGGAATCACCGAGTTTAACCAGCTGTTCTTTGCTGTAGGGTAGGAGCACGTTTCCCAGTCATCCAGTGTCATGGGCGGGTATCATGGTAGCCAGGGGGTCAGGAGGAGGCAGGCGGACAGTGGTGCAGCAGTTAAATGCAAGGCAATCCCTCAGGGGAAGCTTCCTAGTTCAAGTCCTGGAGACTTCTCTCAGTACACCAGGCTCACGCGTGCCTGTGTTCCAGGGCTGGCTGGGGGCTGGGGCTGGGTGATGGCATGAGGACCCCATTGAGGGTGCTGTCTCTCTCTCTCACTCATGGAAGAGGTAAGTGAATAAACTTTCATTTTGATTATTATTGTCAGAGGGCATGTGTACTCACCAGAGAGGCAGAGTGAAAGAGAGGGAGAAAGAATAGCCAGTGGGGTGTGGTCATATCACCATCCTTTCTCCTCCATCTCTTCATTCTGTTGGAATTTTGCACATGCATACACACCTGCCTAACATGCTTCTCAAGTCACAGGAATGGGCTCCAAGCCATGGTTGGCCATGTGGAGTCTACTTCCTTTAACCACTAGACCACGGGGCTGGCCCAAGTGAATAGATTTAAATAAATCAGTGAATAAAGATAGGGGCTCACCGTGGTGGTGCATCCTGCTAAGATTCCATGCTGTGCAGGTTGGGACATGTGAGATGCTCAGGGTTGGTACGTGATCCAGCCGAACGGCCAGGTGCAGTGGTGCGTGTCCGGAATCACAGTGACTTGGGAGGCTGGGGCAGGAGGGCCAGAAGCTCAATGCTGGTCTAAAGGGCCCTGTCTAAAAACGAACCGGGCTTGGTGGTGTACACTTGTAGTCCTAGCTGAGGGACCGCGACAGGAGGATTGTGTCATGAGACCCCCATCTAAAAAGTGACCAAAAAAATCAACCTGAGACAAGAGGGATGTTCCAAATGGAGGTGAGGAACATTCCAAACGCCTGAAACCTGGCAGACAAGAAGTGGCTGGGAAACTGGGTCTGGGCTAGTCGAAGCCCAGACGGCACCTGGAACCACTGCTGACCGGCCTGCTGCCTAACCTTCTGGCTCTTCAGACCCTCATGGTATGGTATTAGATGCTAGAAGACACTCCCTCCCATGCCAGCACAGTTGCCATGACAGTTTGGAATAACCATGGCAACAGCCAAAACTACCCTAATTAGAACAGACACCCACTGAGGTTCAGGGCTGCCCTGCCTATGGGGTGGCCCTTCCGTCTTTCCTTCCAGGTAATACTGCTCCACTTCCTCTCACCCTTTTCCTCCTCCGGGCTGCTCCACCCATGGAGTGGTCTGCTCTGGACACTCCCCTTAATAAACTTGCTTTCAGTCTCCCTCAGTGGCTCTTGAATTCTTTCCTATGCAAAGCCAAGGTTCCTCCTACCCTAGGTAGAGACCCCGAATGAGTTGAGTCTCTTTAGCAAAAAAGCTGATGGCCAGGAGGACCCTGGATCTGTTCCCATTGTTCCAAATCTCTCCCACAGCTCCTGGATGCATTAAAATAGAACTAACTTGGTCTCTCACCAGCGACCTGGCTGGAGAACAAAGGGAAGGAAATGACGCATGGCTGCTTTGATGAGGTTAACAGATCCTAGTTCAATTCAGCAACCAACGTGCCCTGCTGCTTTCTTGGGCCCTGTCTCTAGGTCCTTTTGAGCCTACCGGTATGAACTCTCTCAGGCTATTGTAATGAAGTAGCACAGACTGAATGGCTTAAACGATAGAAATCTGGGGCCAGCAGAGTTGCTTGGTGGTTAAGGTAGCTGGATCCCACAGAGTTGACTGCACGATTGGAGTCCTAGGCCTGGCGGCCTGAAAAATATTCTGGGCATGTGTGCACGCAAGGTCAAAATCCAGAGAGGAGACTGGAAGGGAAGGGGAGGGACTGTGGTGTGGCCATTCCCCCCTGGGGTGGAGGGGTGTTTTCTTAGTTTCCTTTCTCTCTCTCTCTCTTTTTCTGGTGAGACACATGCTGTACAGCAAGTTAAAGAGGAAAGAAATCCCGACAAACGTGTTGTCTCAGTTCTGGAGGCTGAGAGTCCAAGACCAGGGCATTGCAGGACTGGTTTTCTGAGGACTGTGAGGGAGAGGCCTGGTCCCCGCTCTGGTGGTTTGTGGCCATCTTTGGCACTGCTGGCCCTACAGAGGCATCGCCCTGAACTCTGCCTCAGTGTTCACGTGGTGCTCTCCCCCTGTGTGGTTGTCTCTGTCCAAATGTCCCCTTTTTCAAAGGACACCCATTATACTGGATCATGGACCCACCCTTGTGACCTCATTTAAATTTGATTTCCTTCGCAATTCCCCCGACACCAAATAAAATCACCTTCTGTCATACTGGGGGCTAGGACTTGAGCATATCTTTTTTGGAAGGACACAACTCAGTCCCGGACAGCAGCCATTCAGCTCCTTTTCTGGACTGGATGTGCAAGAGGGAAGGCACTTGACCGTTGATCCAAACTTCATGCTTCCTTTGTCAGTAGCAGAATAGTGTGGAATGACACTGCCCTCCTGTGACCCTGGCCTAGAGTCAGGAAAGGAAGGAAGAGCTCTGGAAGGACAGGCGGGGTTAAGGACGTACGTCCCAGAGGGGGTCCAGGAGGAGGAGGACAGCTTGTCCGTGATCACAGTTTGTGAGAGCAGCCGGCGTGGGGGCCCGAGAGAGCCGTGCGTGCCTGTTAAATTGTGGTTGGATCTAGTTATGAACAGACACGTTGCCAAGAGACTACTCATACCAGTGCTCAGGGCCTCGTGCGTGTGTGTGTGTCTATAAGCATGTGTGCATGTTTCAATGGAAACATTTCCAGCAAATAATGACAGTCTAAGATAGATGAGACAGAGTCAAGTACATATGAAACCCTTGGACAAGTTAGAAAAAGACAATTTGCTATTGGTAGAAACATTTTAAGAAGGCATTGAGTCTAGGTCAGAGTAGCATGGTAGTTAAGATGGCTGGATCCCATGTGACTGACTGCAGTTCAAATCCCAGACTTAGCAGCTTGAAAAACACGCTGGGCACATGGGCCTTCCTGAAAAAAGAATAGAGGAGAAGGGACGGGGTGTGATCACCCCACCTAGGGAGGAGTGCTTTCTCACTTTCTTTCTGTGTCTCTCTCTGGTGAGCGCATGTACCCCCTAGTAAAAATTTAAAAAGTAAAAAGAAGATGTGGACTTGAGCACAGGGTGGCTAGCCAATAGTCTGCTCCCAGCGCTTACCCACTCCCGTAGCCAGTGCATAGCCTCAGAGGGCAGCCCGGATACTGAACAGGCTATCACAGAAGGGCATGGGAGGTTCGATGGGTTAGGAGGGAGGTGTGGTTACGCCTGTAAGAAGCAATATTTGGAAGGGTGGCTGTGAGCTAACTTGGCATGGCCCAGAGTGCCCAGGGTATAGCAGGTGGTTTGCTGAGACAGGTAGGGGCATTTTTCACAGCCTGGTCCAGTCTAAAGTTTTCCATCCTCAGTTCGCTGTCACCTTTTCTGCCACCCTTGCCTCTTCCCCTCAGCTCCACATGACCCACACGCTGGCTGCCCTGGTGTTTTCTATTCCAAAGCACACCACGCACGTTCCCAGATGACCCCCTGGCCTGGCGTTTCCTTCCTTCTTTGTCTGCCTGGCAACATGTTCTCAGCCCCAGAGGTGCAACCAGCCCCAGCCTCTCTAGTAGATCCCACCTCCCAAAGGAGGGCCATCTGCAGGACTGCGTGCTGACAGGCCCAGGCTCTAAAGCCCAGAGGAGCTCAGGGTGCCTGGGCTTGTTTGGGGAAAAGGGGTGGAGTTCATTCTCCTGGTTCTGTAGCTGAGACCCAGAACACACATGCACACCTCTGCCACCCTGTCCACCCACGGCTGCATGCACACTGCTGCCACCCTGTCCACCCACTGCTGTGGTGTCCCTGCGCAGCTGTGGGCTTGATTCTCAGCTGAGGATCCTTGGGGTGCTCAACACACATTCACTGGCCAAGTTCAGGTGAGAAGTGAGAGATGATAGAGAGCTGAATTCATGCAAATGGCCCTGAGAATCAAAGGAGAGGCTGTTCAGTGAGCTGGTAGAGAGGATCCCATGGCCCGTGGAGGGTGGGGGGAGTGGAGCCGGGAGGGAGTGAAGGGCCCAGTCCCTGAGGGTTCAGCGTTGGTGGAGGGTGAGTACACAAGGGATGGTATAAAGCAGCAGTCTGGGGGCTCGCAGGTGGCGGGTGGTTAAGGCATTTGGGTTCCCACATGGCTGACCACAGTTCAAGTCCTGGACCTGGCAGTTTGCTTTCTCACTTTCTTTCTCTCTCTTTGTCTCTCTCTCTGGTCAACTTCAAAAAAATAAAATAAAATGACAAGGAATAAAATAAAAATTAAAAAATAAATAAAGCAGCAATCCTCAGTCTTTTTGGCACCAGGGACCAGTTTTGTTGAAGACAATTTTCCACAGACCCAGGGTGGGAGGCATGGTTTATGATAGCCCACCACCTAGATCCCTCGCATGTGCAGTTCTCAATAGGGTCCGTGTTCCTATGAGACACTAATGCCACCACCGATCTGACAGGAGGTGGAGCTTGAGCTATAATAGGGTGACAGGGAACGGCTGTAAATGCACACGAAGGTTCACTCACCCACCACACACCTATCATGTGGAGGGCTCCTGCAGGCCGCTGGTCAGGACTGGGGGTGGGGACCCCTGTTGTGAAGGATGCTGCTGGCCGCCTACAAACAGCCACCTCCTCTGCCTGTTTCTAACAGGAACCCAGTTTGGTTCACATACCCCCTTTCCAGCTTGTGGGAAATTCACTTCCCCTCTGGCTAAGGGATGAGCCTTACTGACCTAAGCTAAGCGG
>NW_006160193.1:194388-198716 GCF_000334495.1 Tupaia belangeri chinensis | reverse complement strand
CTCTCTCCCCCCCTCCTCCTCCCTCTCTTTTTTTTTTTTTTTTTGCTATAGGGCACCCACACTTGTCAGAGACAGACCAGAGGGATAGCCATACTGTAATCCCTTCTCCTCCATTCTCCTCTTAGGATTCTGGGCACGCAAGCACGTATGCCTGACATGATTTTTAAGCTGCTGGTCTGGGACTTGAACCACACAGTCAGCCATGTGGGCTTCAGCTCCTGAACCACCACGCCACCTCCGGTCCTCATCCTCCTTTCTCTGGGATTTTCTGGAAGTTCTCTTCATTGGGGTGTCACTGTGAACAAATGTAAGGCCCTGGACTGCTGCAGCCTTGCCGTCCAGCTGAGGATAAGTCATGCCCAGAGGAGGCTGAGCCAGGGAGGGAAAGAAAAGGAGCAGGAGCCCGTTTCCCACCCTCCATCGGGTCAGCCCAGGCCGGTCTACCTCTGGGCTGCTGGCACCACAACTGATGCATTTCCTTACGCATTCAGCCAGTGTCTGTTGCCATGTTTTCTATTACTTAGGACCCCGAACAGCCCTAACTGATAAGACAGAAGGTCCTTGTTAAAAATTTGGAGTCCATGGGGCCAGCAGTTAGTGTAATGGCTATGTTGCTGGACTCCCACGTAGTTGATTGCGGTTTGAGTCCCGGACCCGGTGGCTTAAACTCACGCCAGGCGTGTGTGCGTGCGTGCCCAAGATCCCGAGAGGAGAATAGAGGAGAAGGGATTGTGGCGTAGCCATCCCCCCCTGGGGGGTGAGTTCTTGCTTTCTGTCTCTCTCTCTCTCTCTGTCTGTCTGGCGAGTGCATGTGCCCTATAGTAAAAACCTCTCCAAAAAAAAAAAAAAAATTGGAGTCCAAAGGGCAGCATGGCTCTATGGGAGAGCAGTGGATATGTTTTGGGTATGGCACTGCAGCTGCCTTCAGGACAACTGGCGACAGGGCCTAGGAAGGAAGCCTTTGGACCTGTGGGTCAACAGGGCCCACAGTAGAGCTACAGATGGATTGGAAAAGCATTGGTGAATACCGGGAACTGAAGCCATGGGCTGGGTAAGATTTAGGAAGTACACCCGTCATGAGAAAGGAGGGCCCTGGGAAAACAGCATTTAAAGGGTGGAAAGAGGAAAAGGAGCCAGTAAAACAACTCAGGAAGGAGACCCTTAGGGAAGTTGGGCATAACAGCTGCACGAGCAGAGAAAGAACGTTTTCCTTGGGAGTCAGGATGCTATTGCTGACGTGGGGTAAGATAAGTCCCCAGGAGCGAGGTGCTCACAGTGACAGGGGCAGGACATTTCCTGGGGAGCAGAGGAAGGGAGGGGCAGAGCATGCTGGCAATGGACAGACGGTGGTTGTGGTGCGTGTGCATGTGCGAGTGAAGAAGTGAGGTCTGTAAATGTGGCTGGTCGCCTTCTGAAGGTCAGCAGTGGCTGGGGGCAGGGGCAGAGACAGAGGCTGGTGGCAAGCATGGAGACCAAATTAAATGGTTTCTTTTTGGTTTTGTATTTTCTTTTAGTTTGCTATAGGGCATGTGCCAGAGAGAGACACAGAGAGAGAGAGAGGAAAAGTGAGATATTGTCCCCCAGGGGAATGGCCATGCCGTAATCCCTTTTCCTTTATTTTCCTCTCAAAATTTCGGGCATGTATGCACCAGGTGTATTTTCCCAGCCGCTAGGTCCAAGAATCAGCTGTGGGGGATCCAGCCACGTTAACCACCGTGTAACCTGGCTGGCCCTCCTCAGCTAAGAATTTAAAGTGGAGACAACACAGGTAATCTCCATTACAGGAGAAGGACATGTCCCAGCCCTGCCGCTCTGCTGTCCCTGCCCTGTCTGCAGAAGATGGGTGGCGAGAGGTAGGATGACTTCCCAGTGTGAAGACAGAGGAGCAGAGGGTGACTCTTGCCTGGGCCCACCATAGCCAACAGCTCCAGGGCTTACCGTGTAGGTTTCCACTGCGAAGTCAGGCTGCGGGCTCTCGGGCTTAGAAAGTGTGCCCACAATCTGGAAGGTGCCTTCCTTCAGTTTGGGGGATGAAGCTTCTGGAAAAGCTGACTTATTTTCATCTTCTTCTTCCTCTTCTTCCGTAATTTCTTCAAGCGAAGCCCCAATGACACAGTTAGATAGGAACTGTAAGCAAACAAATTTCCCAAGACTGAGAATATATTAAGAGTGGGAGCAGCCAACGAACTAATTATTTTTAATTAATAATGAATGAATTAGATTGTGAAATCTGAGCCTGCTAGTGTCACACAGGCAAAGTGAATGTTCTGCACCCTGTCGTCTCATTGAAATTGATTCAATTGCCACGTCACAGGGAATGGAAACTACAGTGCGTCCCTGCTTTTCAGATGAGGAACTTGGGCTCGGAGAGTATTTTCAGTTTCTGATGGTACTTCTTGCTGGAGCTACAGGCAGAGCTCGGCTGTAGGAAAGACATTTGTCTTGCCCAGTAGAAATAGAGGAATGTATGGGGCTGGCAGATGGAATGGTGGTTAAAGTGCTGGACTCCCATATGGCCAATGACGGTTTGAGTCCTGGACCTGGTGGCTTGCTTTCCCTTTCTCTCTCTCTCTGGTCAAATTTAAATAAAAAAAAAATTAAAAAAAAATTCTTTCAAAAAAGAGAAATAGAAGAATGTATTTTCCAGTAGCCACTTTACATAGTGATATTTTATGTGTATCGATGATCTATTTATCATCTCTGTATTACCTTCTGTCCTCAAGAAACACAAATAAGGCCATACTATGCCTGTCTCTTTATTATTTTATTTTTGCTATAGGGCATGCGCACTCACCAGAGAGAGAGAGAGAGAGAGGAAGTGAGGAATCATCCCCCAGTAGGGATGGCCATGCTTCGATGCCTTCTCTTTCATTTTCTTCTTCAAATTTTCAGCATGATTTTCAAGCCTCAAGGCCCAGGATTCCCACTGCGGTCGATCATGCAACACCTTAACCACCACACTGCCCGCTGGCTCCCATACCTCTTTCTAATGCTTCCTTTCCTTAGAAACTGTTACCGTACTGGTTTACTTTTGTATCCTTGTTCCTTCTGTCCTCCCTTTTCTGATGATTTGGAAGGTGTATCATGAGTCTGGAGTCCCTTGTAGTAGATATATGCCACATATATGTATCCTATGTATTGTTTATCACCTACAATGACATGCTATAAAAACGTTTTACCGTTACATATAATTACGCACATACACCTCTGCTTTTTGACTGATGAACTTTAGATGGTGTATCGATTGAAAAGTGCACTGCCCCCTGCCAAATTCCTGTCCTAGAAACTGAGAGTGTGCTCTCATTTAGAAATAGGGTCTTTGCAGATGTAATCAAGTGCAGATGAAGTCAAACGGTATTAGGGTGGGCCCTAAGCCAACACCTGGTGTCCTTATAAAAACAGGACAGTCTGCACACAGCAGCACAGGGCAGAGCACCATGTGAAGGAGGAGGCAGAGGGTCTACTGGCCAAGGGATGCAGCCTTCCCCGTAGGAACCAACCCCGGTGACACTGTCACTGCAGACCTCTGCCCTGTAGAGCTGTGAGGAAATACATTCTGCTACTGTAAGTCCAGGTTGTTATCTCAGCCCTTCCCGGTCCATTTTACACAGCTCAGTGCTGAAAAGTGTTCATTAGTCCACTGAAGCCCGCTCAGGGAGAAGTTAGGTTTCTGTGTAGCTCCAGAGTGTGGGGTTAACTTGTGGGTCCTCCCCGCGGAAAGGGTACAATCATGGCTTTATTTTCATGACCAAGCTTTTTTCTTTTCCTTTTTTTTTTTTTTTTTTTGAGAAGTTTTTGCTATAGGGGACGTGTGCCGGCCGGAGAGACAGGAAGCGAGAAATCACCTGCCACACCCCCGGGGATGGCCACGCTGCAATCCCTTCTCCTCCATTCTCCTCTTGGTGGCACACACACACGCGCCTAGCGTGAGTTTAAGACACTGGGTCCAGGACTCAAACCGTGGTCGACTGCATGGGAGTGGAGTGGTGTAGTCATTACGCTAACTACTGGTCCCTGACCAGGCATTTTAAGAAGAAGAAGAAGGTTCCCAGAGTCCTCCTTTTGCATATCTTCATTTTCCAGGGCTAAAGGTGGACAAAGGGGAGGAAGCTTAATGGGCCTAGGGCCCCAGACAGTGCCTGTGGCATAACATTAATAGGGGACCAGCAGTTAGCGTAATGGCTATGTCGCTGGACTCCCACGTAGTTGACCACGGTTCGAGTCCTGGACCCATTGACTTAAACTCACGCCGGGCGCATGTGCGTGTGTGCCCAAGATCCCGAGAGGAGAATGGAGGAGAAGGGATTGCGGCGTGGCCATCCCCCCTG
>NW_006160193.1:193435-194311 GCF_000334495.1 Tupaia belangeri chinensis | reverse complement strand
ACTCTCAAAAAAAAAAAAAAAAAAAAAGAAAAAAGAAAAAAAAAACTATTAATAGATGCTCGAAACCGCATATTGAAGGGCCGAACGCATCACGGGGGTCTAACCAGCAGACTTACTTTCTTATCCGTGGCTTGCTTCCGATTTATGGTGGAGTGGAAAGAAAACCTAGTTAAAAGACCAGAGACCCTGGCTCTTTGTCCAGGTCCTGCCCCCAATTCTCGCTGCCATCTTGGGTAAGTCCCTTCGTCTCTGCTAGCCTCAGTTTCCCCATATTAAAAGAGGAGGAACCAGCTGCACCTGTGACCTCTGAACGCCTGGGCTTCCAGGGAGGAGAGTCAGCCCAGCCCCCAGGCCGACCAGCGAACAGGCGGCATTGACAGTGCCCAGGATGCGGGACCCTCCCCCGGGCGCGGCCGCGACAGCCCGAGGGGCGCAGAAGACGCCGCCACCGCTCACCTTCCCTATGTTTCCGCTGCTGTAGGAATCCAGTAGGTTTATAAACACCCTCTGGATCCGGATAACTTTCTCCGTTCGGACAATAACTTCCTCTTCTTCAGCCATGGTGGGAGCCCCGCTGGTCGCTAAGGTGAAAGCGTCCTTTCAGTTGCCAGGGAGGCGGGGCTAACGATCTGGGCGTGGCCGGAGCTGGGGCTCCGGGGGCGGGGCTAGGGCGCGGAGTGGGAAGTACCTGGGGCAGGGCGTGCCCGGGACGGGGTCGCATTGGGGCGGAGCTAAGGCGCTGGGCGGCGCTTACCTGAGGAGCGCGGAGCACAGACTGAGAGGCTGGGCCGGTCAGGCGTGCTGCAGGAGAGGCTAGGGCGCTGGGCATGGCGCGCCCGGAGATAAAGGATCTCTAAAGGGGGTCCTGGGGGTCTG
>NW_006160193.1:164677-193258 GCF_000334495.1 Tupaia belangeri chinensis | reverse complement strand
TCTGGGCAGGGCGTGTCCTGGGCGGAGCAAAGCCTGGACCAGGGCGCTAGAGCGGGACCGGGGCAGGGACCCGGGCCGGGGCGGAGAAGGTGCATGGGCGGGGCTGCAGACCTGGTGTGCAGTGCGGGGCTGGGCAGCTCAGTCCCGAGCTGGGCGGGTGTGTGTGTGTATGTGTGTGTGTGTGTGTGTGGGGGGGGTTGTCACAGCACAAGTGCTCTTCTGTGTGGCGCTGCCCTTGCAGCTTGGGACTCACTGTCTTGCAGCCCGCTGCGTGCCTTCCGGTAGAGGGAGTCCTCTTTCGTAACCTGCTCTGGCATGTCAGAGAGGGCCTTGTGCTATGTTCCTCACCTCTTCAGATATTCTGGAAACGCATCCCAGTGTCCACCTGACCCGGATGAATAAATTTACTGAAGAATCTGGTGAAAAGGTTAAGTCAAACGGCCTAGACCTGAAGTGAGGGAGTGACTTCCCTGTTCCTGTTAGGTGGTCTCGCCAGGATCCTCCACTGCTGTTGCCATGGAGCTGGGAGTGGGGTGGGAGGGCGGCAGGACGCCCCAGTCACAGCGCGGTTCTGATATGGAGTATTTTATTTTAAAAATACTGATTGCCTCCAAAAATGGAGGTGGTCCAGGATTCGCAGACGTCTTGGAGGCTCTGGACTGCCAGATGCTTAGATTTAGCTTGAGTTCCAGCTCTGCAACCATGGTGGGAGACCAGACCAGTCTTTTAATCTTCCTTGGCTCTAGAGGTGAAATTACTGCTTTTTCCTGCAAAGCTAAGGTACATGTCTACAAACAGGAGCCTTTTCATTCCATTTTTTGTCTCCATCTCCCACCTTTCTTCTTTATTTCTTCTGTGAGCCAGCATGAGACAGGGCGAGAGAAAGGGGAAGGGACAAGCGCCCTCAAAGCGTCTTGATGCCACAATCCCACCTCCACCCCCAGCTTCTGCTGGCCCTGGATCATGGGTACACAGGCCTTGGGTACTCAGGGAGGTCTCTGGAAGCAAACTTGGAACCTTCCTATGTGGACCAACCTTGCTTGTGATTTACAGATGGGCGACCCTCTGGTCTCTTCTTTTTTGTGCACATAAATCTCATTAAAACCTCTTCATTTTGATAAACTAATCAACCCTTTGAAATTTGGCAACCTCAATTTGTAACAATTTGCTCATAGCAAAGTCCTTTTCTTATTATCAACAACAAAGTGCTGTCAGTCTAAATGTAAAATAGTCATGCAAGACCAGTGCAAAGCAGGAATAAATATACTTTACCATTCTTTCTTTTTCAGGTTTTTGCCATATGGTGCATGCGCTCCCCGGAGAGAAACAGTGAGATGGAAAGTGAGAAATTGCCTCTTAGGGTGGATGGATTTGCTGCAATGCCTTCTCTGTTCTCCTGGGATTTGGGGCATGCACGCACTTGTGCCCGGCATGAGTTTCAAGTTGCCAGATCCGGGACTCAAACTGTGGTCAGCCATGTGGGAATTAAGCACCTTCACCACTATACCACCTGCTGGCCCCAGCATTCTTTCAAGTGATTCGATAGTTCAAGTTATTACAAAATTCACTTGATTTCTTACTTTCAAATTTTTAGGTTGTTCTCTGCACTCCCCATTGGTATACAATTAGGTGATAATTTGAAAATTATTCTAGTCATGCTATAATAAAATAGAAAATTATCTTTGTTTCATGCAGAACTTTTCTTTTTCCTTTTTGTTACAGGGTATTGGAGAGACAGAGGCAGAAAATGAGAAAATGAGTCACCCCTTAGGGGACATGGCCATGCTGTAATTCCTTCTCCTCTCGGGATCTTGGGCATGCATGCACATGTGCCTGGTGAGTTTTAAGTTACTGGGTCTGGGACTCAAACAGTGGTCAACTACGTAGGAGTCCAGTGATATAACCATTATGCCATCTTCTCGTCCCTCCATGCAGTTTTTCTTTAAAATATGCACTTTTAATAAACTTTTTGAAATTGTATTGGCAAGTTAGGAGATTGTTAATTCTGTTATATCAACTAACATATTTGTTACTCTGTTCCTTTTTTTTTTTTTTTGCCATAAGGTTTGTGTACTCAAGACAGAGACAGAGAGAAGTGAGAAATCATCCCCTGGGGGCATGGCCACACCTCAACACACCTGCTCCTCCATTGTCCTCTCAAGATTTTGGGCATACATACACACATACCAGATGTGATTTTGAAGCCACCAGGCCCTTTTCTTATCATCAACAACAAAGTCAGAGATGGAACCTCAGTCAGCCATGTGGGAATCCAGCACCTTAACCACCCTGCTACCTGCTGGCCTTCTTTTACGATCAGCTTTGATATAACCAGAGAATTTATGTGATGGCTTGACTAACATGCAGTGAGGACAGCTGATGGAGTCAGATCTGGGTTCTGATCCACCTCTACTGCTTATGGTTGGGCAGGTGAGCAAGTCTCTGTATCTTTCCAAGTCTCAGCTACATCACTCATAAAATAAAGGGGTTCAAGGGAGAGTTCTGAAGTCAGTGGCAAATATTAGAATCTCAGTGTTTTCTTCCTCTATTCTTCCCACTCTCATCACAATCAAATAGCCCACTGGATGCTTTGGACTACTGGGGAGAGACTGGAGTGGTCAGTGTGCCATGGAAGGGGCTAATGGAAGTCTGCTGCAGCTGATTCCATGTGGGAAGAGTAACCACTGACTCTGGACCTGGTGGGGAGGCGGGGAAAGGGTCATTATGGGAAAGGAAGTGGACATTCTTCCCCATAATTATACAGCCTCAAGGATCCTGGGAGCAGATACAACTCAGCACAACTCGGTGCTTTTGCTAAAGAGAAACATTTTTCAGCTAGCTTAAGCCCCAGATTTACTGCATTTCCCCTAGTAATTAGTACATAAAAGCTAAAGTAGGAAATGCGAAAAAGTAAACTACTAAAATGGCCTAACTTACCTAGTGATGACTACTATTAACATTAGAATATTTTTTCTTTAAATTTTTTTTCATTTAACTTTATTCATTTATTTCAATTTGACGAGAGAGAGACAGACAGAAAGTAAGCTGCCAGGTCTGGGACTCGAACCACAGATGGCCATGTGAGAATCCAGCACCCTTAACAGCATGCCACCTGCCAGCCCTAGAATATTTTCTTCTGTTATATGAAATTACTTCCCAAACTGTGGTATGTACCATGTTATATCCTGTTTTTTTAATGTGGCGTTTTTCTCCACTGCCATTTTCCCCCAATTTTAATGGCTGCAAATTGTTCTGGTAAAGGATACAGCATAATTTAATCATCTTTAGAGCCTTTCTATCTTCTCTTTTTAAGGTTTTTGCCATAAGGTGCATGCACTTGCCAGAGAGAGTTAGAGTGAAATGGGGAGAGGGAAAGTGAGAAATCACCCCCAGGTGTGTGTGGGGTAATGGCCACACTGCAGCTTCTCCTCTCTCTGGATTTTGGGAATGCATGTGTATGTGCTTGGCCTGAATTTCAAGCCGCTTACTCTGGGACTTGAACTGCGGTCCATGATTTGTGAATCCAGTGCCCTACACACCACTTACTGGCCTGTTACAATCTTTTTTTTTTTAATTGCCAGAGAGCACATATGCTCACTAGAGAGACAGAGGAGAGGGAAAAAACACTCCTGAATAGGGTAAGTTTATACAATTGCTTCTCCATTTTTCCACCTTACTGGGGTTTTAGGCACCCACATGCACCTGTCTGGCATGTTTTTCAAGTCATCGGTGCTAGGATTTGAACCATGGTTGGCCATGTGGTATCCAGTTCCCTTAACCACTAGACTATAGGACTGGCCAAGAAGTTTATAGATCTTTGTGAAGTATCTATTACCAATGCTTCCAGGAAGGTTTCACCAATACACCCTCCAGTAGTATGTGAGATGCCTCCTCACTGAATCCTTGCTAGTATTGTATTTAGGTAAGACATCACAAATTAGGTAAAATGGGTTCATTTCTTAAAAATTTCCCTTAAGAGATTTTTGCTATAGGGCACGTGTGCTGGCCAGAGATAGAAAGTGAGAAATCACCTCCCAGGAGGGATGACCACACCATAAACCCTTCTCCATTCTCCTCTCAGGATCTTGAGGATGCACTCACATGCACCCAGTGTGAGTTTTGTCAATGGGTCTGGGACTTGAACTGTGGTCGACTATGTGGGAGTACAATGATGTTAACCATTATGCCATCTGCTGGTCCCCATACTTTTTTAATCTCTAGATTAAAAAAGGAAATTTTGTGCCCACCTGAAAGATAAAGCAATCCCTCACCCACCATGGGGCATGGTCTTGTCACAACCCTTTTCCCTCTGCTCTCCATCCAGTCAGGATTTGGGGTATATGTGCACACGGCTGGTGTTTAAACTGCTGGGCAAGGCTCAAACCACGGTCAACCACTGAGATGTGGCTCCCTGAGCACAGGGCCTAACCACTGTGCAGGGAGGCTAGGCAAACTGTCCTTTCTTGAATCACTGGTAGAGCATCTTTGAAATGGTCACCGGATGTTTGTCTTTGAGTTGACCAGATTATTTGTACCCTGCTTTCTTTTTTCTTTCTTACTGATATACATGGGTTATTTATTTTGAAGCTTCCTCCCCCTTTTTCCTTTCGATGTGAAGTCAGGGTTTAATTTGTCTGGTTGAAGTCTTACAGCAATCTGGGTAAAACAGAGGTTGCGTACCCAGGCTCTCGCATATACCTATGTAGTTGTGCGAGCGTCCTTTCCTCTTGTTCCTCTTGCGTAGTAATAAAAAAGAGCAATTCCAGAATCAAAATGTAACACTGCAGAATTCAATAATGGAAGCAGCAGCTCTTAGAATCAGCCATTTATCTGCAAACGAACCATTTCAATGTTCAAACATACATTTTTCTTCATACTTAACTCAAAATGAGTCAACAGAATTTTATTCAAACTTTACAAATATCATTTACATTTAGCCTGAGAGTAAGCATGAGAAGTTCCCCCTGAAGTTAGACTTCGTTGCCCCAACAGGTAAGCATCTGAAAAGAAAGCTGAGAGTGAGCCTGCACTATCAGACAGAAGCAAAGCATGCCAGAGAAGTCCGAAAACGGGTTGTGATGCAGACTCGACTTTAATTTGCTCTTGCCACGTGACCTTTAGAGGCTGAAAGTACTTATCTTTAAATGATGATAAACAAAACTTGCCAATGAGAAACGGATGCAGGTGTGTGGAGATGTGGGATTTAGTGTGATGCTTCTACAGCAGTCGCTTTAGATGACTATTCAGAAAAACAACTCCCCAATCGTTACTGTTCAACATGTACTTGAACACATGCAGCAGCATGGTACAGTTTATCAGTATAAATATCAGTACCTGTAATAAAATAGAAAATACGGAGTATCCCTTTTTCAAATATGAAGTCTCTGAATGCTCCATTCATCCTTTGGCTTCAAACCCGGACAACACACTCATATCGCACGGCAGACGGAGCGCCGAGACGGAACACTGTACATCTGTTGGGGGGGGAAGGTGTACCGTGGGAATCCCAAAGCACTACAGTATAGAAAGTAAATGTTGAAGCAAAAATACTTTCTGAATATATATTGTACATTATGTAAACAAACATTCAGAATAAGAATCCAACACAGGCTAAATATTGTTTCCTAGGAAACCAGAATCTTCTTTTAAATCACACACACCGAAGATGCTTTCTCACTAAGAAAAAGAATGGAGCCTGTTCCTGTATTTGCTTCTGTGCTTAGATATCTTGGAAACGAGGAAATACATTCATTTGCTAACGGTTTTTGTCTTCTGCTTGGTTTGGCTGGCTGTTGCAAACGAGGAATACAGAACTATTTCATCCCTGTTCTTCACTTAATCTTAGCGAAGTAATATAGATTTAATTCATCTTTATCAGCCCATATTAGCAATATAGACAGGTTAAGTAAAGCAGCGAATTTCAAAATTTGTGCAGGGAAAACTAGTTGAAATTTGTTTCCAATAAGGCTAGTAGTTGGTAGTTAATTTCTACAAAGTCAGTCCAAGCTAGTAGTAAACCCCTGATTTAGCCAGCTGGAGCAGCAGGCTGAACCAGAGGCTGAAGTTAGGTAATTCTAATTCCTAGAGTACTGTGCAAATCTAGAGCTTCTTATGTAAAAGAGAGTGCTGGCAGCATTAAAGCCCTGTAGTAAGAGAATGAAATACTGAGTAGGTTTGAAATGCAAGAGTAGGAGATGCAGAAATTTGAATGTCTTAATGATGGTGTCGTAGCAATGGCCTCAGAATTCCCTTAACGAATCAGAAACCAGGACAATCCATTAATCAATGATTTCCGAGTCAAAAGTCTAAACTAGAAGTAAGTGATAAAGACACAAAACCAAAGATGCATTTTCCACTAAAACCATATGCAAGAATTTTAAGCTTTCTGTCAACATTCTGTACCAGCGCCTGCCCCCCTATGAAAGGAAGAAGCTTGGTCATGACTGTCCATCCCGTCTCAAGGCTTCCAGTCTTTGAAGGAGGGCGTTTCCAAATGCTTCCCGGTAGGCGGGGCTGAGAGAATCCAACAGGGAGTAGACCGTCTCATGGTAGGGCGTCTGTAAATGATCATCCACCTGGTCAAAAGCATAACCTACCACCTACGAGAGAAATGAAACAGGAGCACAGTTATTTTTTTACCATGCTATCCAAAAGCTAAGGATTTCCAAGGGCCATTCTCTAATGATATTATTTCCCAGGCCAGCAGATGGTGTAGTAGTTACATTGCTGGACTCCCACATAGCCGACCTTGGTTCAAATCCCAGTTCAGTGGCTTGAAAATCATGCTGGGCACATGTGCACATGCGCCCAAGATCCTGAGAGGAGAATGGAGGAGAAGGGACTGCGGTGTAGCCCTACCATCTGGGGAGTGATTTCTCATATTCCCTCTGTCTCTGTCTCTCTCTCTGGAGAGCACACGTGTCCTAAGGCAAAAACATCTTAAAAACGAAGAATATGCACATTTAAAATAAAGCCTTTAATGCCAAACTGTTTATAATATATAATGTGTAAAATACAGAAACACTACCAGAAAAATGGTTCCTATAAAATTCTTTTAAGATCAGGCCCCAGAGTGTAGTGGTTAAGCTCTGTGAAGGTGGATTCCCACACTGTCCACCAACCGTGGCTCATGTTCTGGCCCCAGTGACAATGCGGGAGTGTGAATGTGCTCAGGAATCTGATGGGATGGAGAAATGAATGAGAAACGATTATAGCATGATCAGGCCCTGCTGGGTGGTTCTCTTGTTCTCCCCACCCTTCTAGCAAGCACGTACACCCTCTGACATTAAATCAAAACGCAACTGTTTTCAAAATTAAAATTACTTAAATTTAAAAGGTTTGAGGGACCACCAGTTACCGTAATGGCTATATTGCTGAAATCCCATGTAGTCAACGGCGGTTCAAGTCTTGGACCCTGTGGCTTAAATTCACATTGGGTGCGTGTGCGTGTGTGCCCAAAATCCCGAGAGGAGAATGGAGGGGAAGGGACTGTGGCGTGGCCATCCCTCCGGGTGTGTGTGTGTGTGTGTGTGTGATTTCTTGCTTTCTGTCTCTCTGTTTCTCTTTGTCTCTCTGGTGAGCACATGTGCCCTGTAGCAAAAACCTCTCCAAAAAAAAAAAAAATTTTTTTTTGATCTGGATCAGCAGTTAGCGTAATGGCTATGTCACTGAACTCCCATTTAGTCGGCCATGGTTTGAGTCCCGGACCTGGTGGCTTAAACTCACGCCAGGTGCATGTGTGTGCGTGCCCAAGATCCTGAGAGGAGAACGGAGAAGAAGGGACTGCGGCGTGGCCATCGCCCCTGGGGGTGGTGATTTCTCGCTTTCTGTCTCTCTGTCTCTCTCTGTCTTTCTGGCAAGTGCATGCGCCCTATAGCAAAAACCTCTCAAAGAAAATAAATACAAATAAAAGGTTTGATCTACTCACTCCTGTCCCTAAAAGTATTTTAAAAAGTCACAGAAACAGTATTTCATTTTCATGTTCCAAAGCATACTTCTATTTTTTACTGTTTAAAGTTCACCATATATTGAGGGTCCACTACATTAAGGTACTATAATAGATACTATTAGTTCATATATTGTTTAATTGCTGGAGTGTGTGCACTCACCAGAGACATGGAGAGTCAAAGAGAGGGGAGGGGTATGGTCATGCTGCAGTCCTTCTCCATTTCTCCAACCTGTTGGTATTTTCGGCATGCAAGTGTGCACGTGCACACACACACGCAGGCGCACCAGCTGTCAGGTATTCTAACTGTGGTTGACCATGTGGGAGTAACCCTCAGGCTACTGTTGTGGCCCATAGTTCATAGTTTTATCTTTATTCAGTTTGCACTCCTTTCATAAAAAAATTTTAGAAATCATTCTTTTAAAAAAAAGAATTATTGGGATCAGCAGTTAGTGTAATGACTATGTCGCTGGACTCCCATGTAGTCGACTGCGATTCGAGTCCCAGACCCGGAGGCTTAAAACTCACACTGGGTGCGTGTGTGTGCGTGCCCAAGATCCCGAGAAGAGAATGGAGAAGGAATTGTAGTGTGGCCATCCCCCCTGGGGGTGATTTCTCACTTTCTGTCTCTCTCTCCCTGTCTGGCGAATGCACACGCCCTATGGCAAAAACCTCTCCAACAAAACAAAACAAAACACAGAATTATTTAACTTTATTTATTTATTTTAATTTGACCACAGAGGGACAGAGTGGGGAGTGGGAGTGAGAAAGCAAGCCACCAAGTCCAGGACTTGAACTGTGGTTGGCCACGTGGGAGTCCAGTGCCCTTAACCACCATGCCACCTGCTGGCCCCCGAAATCACTCTTAAAAGTTGTTTAACTTCAGTAATTAGTGGGTTTTTTTTTGTTTGTTTGTTGTTGTTGTTGTTTTGAGAGAGGTTTTTGCTATAGGGTACACACACTTGCCAGAGAGAGAGAGAGACAGAAAGCGAGAAATCACTCCCAACCACGCCGCAACCCTCTCTCCTCCATTCTCTTCTTGCAATCTTGGGCATGCACGCACACACTCCTGGTGTGAGTTTAAGCATTTAAGCCACTGGGTCCAGGACTTGAACCATGGTCAACTACATAGTCACATACATTACGCCAACTGTTGGTCCCCAGTAATTACTTTTAATAACGATCTAGCTTTGTAATTAGTAATCTGAAAGGCCACTTCACCTCATCCATTATTTATCTGACAAGGAACAAATGCTCTGCTCTGTGAGATAAAAGGAAACTCGGTTATTCTGGTTTTTTTTTTTTTTCTTTTCTTCCTAAAAACGGCTAAAACTTTTCTCTCTGTCAAGATTGTAAGATATATCCTGGGGGCTGGCAAGTGGCATGGTGGTTACAATTAAATAAATGATTCTTTAAAATAAAATATTAAAAAAAAAATCTTGGTTCACCAGCATAGTATAGGGTAAAATTAATTTTTGTTGACTTAAGTATATAAACAGCCTATATAAACCCTAACCTTTAATGACATCTATTAAAGTCATAGAAGATGCAAGTTTATACTAGGAATCAAAGCTGAACTTTTTTTTTTTTTTTTTATAAAAAAGGTTATTTCTACTTATTATTTTAAAATTTTTTATAGGGCACGTGAGCTCACCAGAGAGTGGCCGACAGACACACACATACACAGAGTGAGTGAGCAAGCCACCAGGCGCAGGATTCAAACTGCACTGGCTATGTGGGAGTTCAGTACTTTAACCACCATGCCTGAAGGCCCAAAGCTGAACTTCTTTTAACGAAGAGAGGCAGACACCTAAGTGAAATGAATGAAGCGTCTCTCTCACATCCCTGCTGTGACAGCGCTCGCTCTGTGCAGTACAGCTGTTGACCCCTCGTTCTCCTTTCTTTCTCTTTTAAAAACCTGCTATAGCGTGAGTGTGTTAGCTGAGGAGAGGAGGGAAGGAGGGAGAGAAAAAGCGAGAAAGCATCTCCTATGGGGGATGGCCATGCCACAATCCCTACTCCTCATTCTCTCAGGATTATGGGCACACATGAACATGTGTCAGGTATGTTTTATATTTTTTAATTATAAGGTTCATGTGTTCACTAGAGAGAGAGAGAGAGAGAGAGAGAGAGGAAGAACTTTGAAATTACCCCCCTCCCCCGAGGAAATGGCCATTCTGCAATCCCCTCTCCTCCATTCTTTTAGGATTTGGGTATACATAAATGTACCCAGTGTGTTTTACAAGTTGCTGGGTCCAGGACTCAAACCATGAAGTCGGCCCTGTGTGATTCAGCGCCTTAACCACCATGCCACCTGCTGGCCCCTCCTTTTGATTTCTAACTGGTGACATAGGGTACTTGCTCAATAAAGGCTAACTCAGTCAGAATGAAAAACAAGTATCTGAGTACCTACTATACCAAGTTTCTTATTTAATTTTTTTTTTTTTTTTTACTTTTGCCAGAGGGTATGTGTATTAGACAGAGACACACAAAGAAAGAGGGAGAAAGTACCCCCACAATGAGGTGTGGTCACATTGCAATCCCTTCTCCACTTCTCCATTCTGTGGGGATTTAGGGCATGCACACACACACACATGTGGCATGGTTTTTAAGGTGCTGGGGCCAGAATTTGAGCTATGCAGTTGGCCATGTGGGATTGGCTACCTTAATCTCTACATAGGGCTGGCCCTAGGTTTTAAGCTTATTTATTTCTTCCATGAGAAAAGAGAGACAGAACCCTCCACCTTTGCAACAGGGATCCTAATGCCAGATCTACCCTGGTTTCAGTCAGCTCTGGATCATGGGTATGGGCATGTCTGGTGAAGCAGGAGACCCTGGAACATGGAAACCCCCGTGTGGTCGGCCTCCCCGAGCGTCATGTTCTACTGTTAGGCCACCACCTGGCCCCAACATGCCTGGTTTGACACCATGGATCCAGACTTTTCTGTCATTTATTCATATGGCTGTCCCCACAATTCTTTTTAGTTTTTGAATTCCTAGGTTATAAAGAAACAAGGACTCAGAAAGAATGACTCAAACAAGACTGCTCAAATTCACATGAGACTTCTGACTCTGGTCAAGGCCCCTCTATCTACTTCACCACGGCCACCTTAGAACTGTAAGGTAAGAGGATGACTTTACCTGGGGTCACTTATCTTTACTGCTGATTTGCCCATTTCTGTTTAAAATCCACTTCTCCACACCATACACGTTTAGTAAAAATGTAGGACTTTGTGAAGGGGTGCACAAAAGCTAGTTAATTCAGATACTACTGGGAAAGCTAAACCACTCTCCACAGGGTGTGTGTGGTCACCTGAGAGAGAGAGAGACGGACAGACAGACACAGATAGGGAAAGTGAGAAATCACCACCCAGAGGGGATGGCCATGCCAGTCCCTTCGACTCCTGTCTCCTGTCAGAATTTTGGACATGCACGTATAAGTGCCCGGCGTGGTTCTCAAGTCACTGGGTTCAGAACTTGAACTGTGCAGCTGGGCATGTGAGATGCAGCACCTTAACCTCCATGCCACCTGCTGGCCCCACAAGGCTCACTTTAAGAAAAATGAATCCAGTGACCTACATAGGAGTTCAGGTATTTGTGTAACCTAACGCTATGTGGCGTTCTTCCATGCTACACTTGGCCCTCTGCCTTATGATAATGTGCAACTCTTCTTAACAGGTATGGAACCCAGAAAAACCCCAGACGTTTGACCGAGATTGAAGATGAGCTGATTAGTAAGGTTAAAATTAAATTTTAGATATTCTAATCTCTACCTCTTTGTTAAGAAGATCAAAGATCTGAATAATCTTTTTTTTAATGAAAAGTTACTCTCATGCGATGCTATCTACTGTCCTGAACACACGATTCTGGTTTAGATGATGGGAGAGGTCAACCCGCCCACCACTCGTCATAAAGAGATACTGGTAGTGAAGGGCCAGTAGGATGCTCTTGGAAATCTGGGGGCAGAATGTTCTGCTCTGACTTAATTCTAACCTGAGAGCCAGAGAGCAGTGGAGTCAAGTATGCTGCTTCAGTGGGAGGGACATTTATCAGGGGTGGACAAAGATCCTCTCAGCACAATGACTATAAATCCTATTCGATGCAGAGAATGCATAATATGGTGGATACATTTAACTACTGATAAAAAAAGAATTGTTTTGAGACTGTTGACTAAAACAAACTAATACCCTGTCAACTGTGTTTTTCTTTCTCAAAAAATTCAATTTTCTCCAAGCTGATCAAAAGACTTTAAAATTAACAAAAATTATGAGAAAAACTCTTTGCTTAGAAAATTTCGGAAGCTGTGCTGGCTCTATGACCTGATGTTTACAGGATCTGGATCTTACGTGGCCGACCATGTAGTCTGAAACCTGGTCTCAACGGCTTGAACACATGCCAGGCGTGCGTGCGTGCGTGTGTGTGTGTGTGCGCACGCACACATGCGCGCACATGCCTCAAGTCCCGACAGAGTGGGGAAATGGAGGAGAAGGCGTGGTGGTGTGACTTTGCCCCACTGGGGGTTGCTTTCTCCCCTCACTCCCTTTCTCTGGCAAGTGCCTATGCCCTTTGATAACAACAAAAAAAAGACTAGAAGCTACTGAAGTGCCTGGTTCTCATTTATTACTGCACTATGCCTCTTGCTCCCCTCCTTTTCTATAGTGGTAAATATATAAATAATAATATGCTTTATAAAAAGAAGAGTTAGTGGGCCAGCAGGTGGTATGGTAGTTAAGGCACTGAACTCCCACATGGCTGACTGCAGTTCGAATCCCAGACCTGGTGGTTTGCCCTCTTACTTCCCTTCTCTCTCTCTGTATCTCTCTGGTGGGCATACATGCTCTATGCAAATTAAAATAAAGTGAAATAATTCTTTAACAATAACCAGGGAAGTGAATTACCTTAAGCCCCGCCTCAGTGAGCTCCAGGCAGTACCTGTTCCGCTCCTTTGTTTCCACGTTGATATAGGCCACATCGTCTGCGCAGCGCAGGGTCTTCGAGACAAACATAGTGTTGACCGCAAAGAGCACATCGTTTACGACTGCTTCCGCTTCTAGCCGCATGTCTTTCATATCAGTCCCTTCGAAACCATTAAGCTCTGAACCTTCTTCGAATCCTGACATACTGCTTAGCTCCATGGGATTACAGTCTGTTTCCATTCTGCAGAAAAGCAGATACAAAATTTGTTTATAAGGCATATACAGTACTGTTTATGAGCTATGCCTGATGATTGCTACTTAGTATACAACACTAACTAGTGAACAATATTTAGGGAAAATGTCTAAAACCATTTCCAGTAGCTTTTCACAGCAAAATTACAGACATGCATGGATTTTCAAAGAATCTTATCCCCTTATCTATCCTGAAAAGGTCAGCTCCCAAATTGATAGGTTTTAGAATGTTATCGTTTAGCTTCTGCAACTGATGCCTTAGCAAAAATCCTAATGCACTTATTTTTAAATGTGTAATTAATTCTCTACATTGCTGAGTCAAAGGATGTGCTCATTCAAACGTTCAATAGATGAAGGCTGGACTGGACCGATTTATACTCCACCTATAAAATGTGAGGGACTGTATTTTACATTCTTTCCAATCCTTTTTTTTTTTTTTAAGGTTTTGCTATAGGGTGTGTGCACTCTCCAGAGAGAGAAGGAAAGTGAGCAATCACCCAAAGGATCGGCCCCCAATCTTTCTAATTTCTGCCAATTTGAGATAAAGGAGGATAGTTCACGGCTGTTGGAAAAGTTATGACGTGTTTTCCTACGCAAAAATGTGTCCAGTCTTTTCCAACGACCCAATGTTTCCTTGACTAAACATCTTTTTTGACGTTTATAAACTATTCATAGTTCCAAGATCTTACAGTTGTAAAGGGCAGAAACAAATAAATCCAGGTTGGGGTCAGCAGGTGGCATGGAGGTTAAGGCGGCTGAATCCCATATAGGTGACTGTGCGGTTCAAGTCCTGAACCCAGTGGACTGAAAGCTGCGGGGCACCCCCGTGTATGTGCCCAACATCTCAGAAAAGGAAAGGGAGAAGGGGCTGTGGCACGGCTCTCCTCCCTGGGGAGTGATTGCTCACTTTCCTTCTCTTTTTCTCTCCATTGATCACATGCTCCCTATCATAACCGAACAGAAAAGTAAATAAACCCGGGGTGTCTGAAATCAAAATTCAAGTCCTTACTACCACAGTACACTCCCTCTTCGTGCCTTTTATGACTTCTAGATTTGGGATTTGCTTAAGAATGTCTTCCCTATTCCATGATTACATTTAAAAGTTCCCATTCTATCTGTATTTAACTCAATCACCTGCAATTTATTGTGTGTAGTTTCATTCTCCAAATGGGTAGCAGGCTGTCTCACAGCAATTACTAAATAACTCATCTCTCCACTCCTTATCTGTACTGGCCCAAGTACCATATTTTGAAAAATATTATTCCTTATGCTAACTTGGTTGAATATTCCTACAAGACTGCTATGCCGTCCCAGCTTTTCTTCTGTGACTGGGGTTAGAATTTTTCTCTTGGCAGTGAGTTGATGGAATGTGAAATGTACCAGTGAGAAAAGTTAATGAATGTGAAGCTGCTTTGAATGTAGAAAAGGTTTTATGGAATAAGACACTGCATTTTAAAAAAAAATGTATTGAACTTTATTATTTTCCAGTTTGATTGGAAAGAGAGAGAAAGAGGGGGGAAAAGAGAGAAAGCAAGCCACCAGGTCCAGGACTAGAACCATAGTCGGCCATGTGGGAGTCCAGAACCCTTAACCACCATGGCACCTGCTAGCCCCAGAGACTGCACTATTTACCAGGCAGGATCTAAAGGGAAGAAGTACATTTTTCAGATAAGGATGAGGTACCCATTATCCTAAATGCAGCATGCCTCTTCTTTCCTTCATATATTTAATAAATATTGGTTTCCTATCTACTTAAGTTCTGTGGTGAGGTCTATTCCCCATACCCCACCATGATGGGAGCTAGATAACATTAGTAATAAACTCAGTTTCAAAAAAGAAAAAAAAAACCCACCTTAACAACTTTGGCGTATTCTTTTTTTTTTTTTTTTTTTTTTAAAGATTTTTTTGCCATAGGGTGCGTGCACTCACTAGACAAAGGGCAAATGAAAAATCACCCCCTAGGGGGATGGCTACTTGCAATCCCTTCTCCTTCATTGTCCTCCCGGGATTTTGGACGGACACACACACACACACAAGTCTAGCATGAGTTTCAAGCTACCAGGTCCAGGATTCAAACTGCTGTCAAACACATGGGAGCCCAGTGCCCTAATCACCATGACACCTGCTGCCCCCAACTCTGACAACTGTATGAACATTTATTTATTGGTCCTTTATTAATGACTAAATGCCTACATGTAAAAGGGGGGAGGGGGAACCAACAGTTAGCATAGTGGCTATGTTGCTGGACTCCCACGTAGTCGACCGTGGTTCACGTCCTGGACCCGGTGGCTAAAAACTCACGCCGGGCGCACGTGCGTACGTGCCCAAGATCCCGACAGGAGAATGGAGGAGAAGGGATTGTGGCGTGACCATCCCCCCTGGGGGGTGATTTCTCGTTTTCTGTCTCTGTGTCTCTCTCTGTCTGGCGAGCGCACGTGCCCTACAGCAAAAAAAACCTCTCCAAAAAAAAAAAGAAAGAAAAAGAAAGAAAGGGGGGGGGGAGGGAGACAGAGACAGATCGACACCCTCCTCAGGGTCAGGTCCTACTGTGGTTCCCCACTCCAGTCAGTCCTCTAACTGGTGGAATCTGGGGCATTTACGTGTGGGCATGGCACATGTCAGGCCGAATGGGCTGAGGATTTCAATCCCAGTCTCTATGTGGGGTCTGGCTTCCCCGTGCTGCACCATGGAGCCCACCCTGAAAGTTCACTTGGACCATCTGTGTATTAAACTTTACACTGCATCTCTTTTTCTGAAGTTACTAACTTGTATTCTTTTTATTTATTTTTTTTTTAAGAGGTTTTTGCTATAGGGCGTGTGCGCTCACTGGAGAGAGACAGACAGAAAGCGAGAAATCACCCCCCCTAGGGGGGATGACCACACTGCAATCCCCTCGCCTCCATTCTCCTCTCAGGATTTTGGGCACACACACACACACACGTGCCCTATGTGTGTTTTAAGCCACCAGGTCCGGGACTCGAACTGTGGTCGACTACATGGGAATCCAGTGACATAGCCATTATGCTAACTGCTGGTCCCATGAAGCTACTAACTTGTATTCTATTCCTGCTCTATTTGAAATTCTTTAAGTCAGCGGTTTCTTAACCTTGGCTGCTCATTAGGATCACCTGGGAGAGTTAATAAACTACAGATGAATTAACCCCACCACAAATGGAAGTTAAATCTCTGGGAGGCAGGTATTTTTTCAGAGCTGTTGTGATTCTACTGTGTAGCCTCTGATCTAAATGATGAGGAAAGATCTTAAAGAGCTAGAGATCTACACCTGCATTTCATTTACACATTATAAAAGTCAAAACTATGGGACCAGCAGTTACTGTAATGGCTATGTCGCTGGACTCCCATGTAGTCAACCGCGGTTCGAGTCCCGGACCCAGTGGCTTAGACTCACGCTGGGCGCATGTGCATGCGTGCCCAAGATCCTGAGAGAAGGGACTGCAGCATGGCCATCCCACCTGGGGGGTGATTTCTCACTTTTTGTCTCTCTGTCTCTGTCTTTCTGGTGAGCGCATGCACCCTACAGCAAAAACCTCTACAAAAAAAAAAAAAAAAAGAAAAAAAGTCAAAACTATGTGCTAAAGGCAATTTATGGTAAACTATGTAAAACAATTTTGAAAAATGACACAGCAAATGTATAAATAATGTATTCCTCTAATCCAATTTCTTTCTTTTTAAAACAATTTTTGCTAGAGGGCATGTGTGCTTGTTGGAGAGAACGAGTAAGCAGGAAAGCATCCAACATGGAAAATGGTCATGCCATGGGCCCTTCACCTTCCTCCTTTTGGGATTTTGGGCATATGTGCACAAGTGCATACACACACACACGCGCGTATAAACACACACACCCAGCATGTTTCTCTGGGTCCAGGACCCAAAATGTGTAGTTAGCCATGTGGGATCCACTCGCCTTAAGCCACAGGCTATCTTTCAGCTCTTAATTGTCAGAGGTTTCATGCACTCACCAGAGATGGAGAGACAGGATAGAGAGGGGAAGGGAAGGGAGAAAGAATCCCCCAAGGGGGTTGGTCTCTCTGCAACCCTTTCTCCAACCTGTCAGGATTTTGGGCATGCAAACACATGTGGCTGGTGTTTTTCAAGCTGCCAGGGCTGGGATTAAAATCATGGTGGGCCAGATGAAATCCAGCTCCCTTAACCACTAGGTCAGCCCTCTCCAATTGTTTTTCAACTAATGATATTAATACACTTAAAGGTCCTTTATCTTGTCTCCCACAGCACTTCATAGTATTAGCCACTTGCTACTAACAATAAATGAAGGTGATTAATTACCAATTATTGCTCAAGTTTGTCAGGTAACTAAAACCTAAAATTAATTTACTAAATATGAAAATACATGGTTTTCTGAAAGTGTCTACCTTACTTTAAAAGTAATCAATACAGGGACCTGCAGATGGCATAACGGTTATGTTGCTGGCCTCCCACGTAGTTGACTGTGGTTTGCATCAGGCCCAGTCTCTTAAAACTCTCACTGGGAGCATGTGCATGTGAGCGTGTCCAAGCTCCTGAGAGGAGAACGAAAGAGAAGGGACTGCTGTGTGACCATTCCCCCAGAGGGTGATTTTTTGCTTTCTGTCTGTCTGTCTCTCTGTTCAGTGAGCACAAGTACCCTATAGCAAAGCAAAGCAAAACAAAACAAAACAAAAACTCCTCTCAAAAAAATAAAAGAATTATATTGCTTAACATTATACTTCATTTTATATATATATAAGACATGAACCCATTTCATTTTTTTTACAAAGTGTATAGATTTTGAAATATGGCTGACCACTATAAATCTCTTAATGTCGTAAGTATCAAACATCTTTGGGCAAACCAGTGGTGTGGTGGTCAAGGCAGCTGGATCCCACATGGCTGACTTCACAGTTTGAATCCCGGACCTGCAGCTTGAGAACCATGCCAGGTGCATGTGTGTGTGCGTGCCTGGGTGTGTGCCCAAATCCTGAGAGGAAAACGGAAAAGGGCTGTGGTGTGGTCATCCTGATTTCTCACTCTTCCATCTCTGTCTCTTTCTAGCAAGCATACACATCCTGCAACAACAGCAACAACAAAATAAAATTTAAAAAAATATTTTTTTGCTTTAGTCATCAAGACCCTTAATTATGTCAGAAAAATAATTGCATAAAAAAGGTGTTTATATAAGAAAGTCTGACAGTTTACAAAAAGCTGTTTGTTTTAACAAGAGTCTAATTCCTTGCAATGAGGACCTAATGAGGAGGGAAAGATGATCCAGCACAGGAATGGAAGACATCCTCACAAGTTGCAAAGCGGGCTCTGAGCTGCTGCCGTGCAAAAGCCAGCACTAAGCTGCCTGGTTCACATTTTTTTCTTTGTTTTTGACTCAACTTATTTTTAAAAGATTCTATTATGTTTTAGAATTCTGCCAGAGGACATATGTGCTTGGAGAGAGAGTGCGAAAGAGAGATGAAAGTGAGAAATCACTTCCCATGGCGAATGATAGTCATGCCGTAATCTCTTCTCCATTTCTCCCTCCTTTTGGGATTTTGGTCACACACACTTCCAGTGTGTTTCTCAGGTTGCTGAGTCCAGGACTCGAACCATACGATCCAGCCACCTTAACCACCATGCCATGGGCTGGTCTGCAATTGATTTTTTAATGGTTATACCAGCTCTTGATTATTAATACTCTTTCCTCTGCCTACTACCACCCACATTTCCCAAGGAGAATAATAATGCTCCTCTCTCAACTTAGTAAAGTAACTAAGCAATTGGGCTCAGTTTGTTCAGGACAGACCGACTCCAACCCGCAGCCCCAGTCTGTCCTTAACTAATCAATACACAGAACTCTTCCTGGCATATTCATCCAAACAGGTCAGTCACGGTACCCAGCCCCAGTGGCTTCTGGTAACTGTCTCACGATGGGGGACACTCATCTAAGGATGACACTGACAGTGGGAAAGAATGGAGCCAAGAAATTCATGAAGAATTGCAGCCTGGGCCCATTTTTGGTTTTCCAACCTTGCACTTTTCAGTTACTGAAGCTGGTATCACTGAAGCTCATTATTTCACTGGCAACAGAAAGCATCCCAATTTAGGAGTCTACGTGGATAAGCAGCAGGAACTGATCCAGCTTTGTAACAGCCTTATGGAGTTTACCTTTACAAGTCTATTCATTAATGAGGTTTAGAAAATGGAACCTGGTAACGTTATGAATATTTTGGTGCCTGTCAAGGACATGGTGCCTGGTAACAGCTTTGTGGAATCTGAAAATCAATGCGTATCTGCATTAGGTCCCCACTGCTGCTCTAGCAAATCAGCACTAAGTGGCTCAAAGCAGCACCCATGCATTCTCTCACGGTTCTGGAAGGGGAGATGGCCGCAATCAGGTGTGTCAAGGTCGCTTGCTCCGGAGGCTGCAGGGAGGTCAGCTTTCCTGCCTGGTCTAGCCTGTACTGGCCACCTGAGTTTGACTCCTGCCCCCTTCCCTCTCTTCAAATCTCATCACGCCAACCTCGGGTTCCCTGGTCACATCTACTTTCTCTGACCTTTGACATCTAGTGTGTCCTTATTATAAGGACCCTGTGATTACACTGGAGCCCCAAGTGCCCAACCTGGGATGACTTCCTGTCTCAAGGTTCCTGCCAGGATCTCACTGGTAACGTGCCTTTGGCCATACAGGAAACACTCCGGCTGGTTCTGGGAATCAGGACACGGACACCCGTGGGGCCATCCTTCTGTCTACCATGGTGCTAACCACCTACAGTGGGAAATGCATTGGAGGGAAATGCCGTTTCTACCCTGCCTTTTTTAGGAGCATCATAATTTACTTTTATTTTTTTTCCTCCATTTTTTCTCTTAATTGCCAGAGGGCAGGTATGCTCACTAGACAGAAGAGAGGGAGTGCACCCCTCAGGGAGAGGGAGGGGGAAAGCGCCCTGCAGTGGAGCTGTCCCAGTGTGGTCCCTTCTTCACTTCCCCATCCTACTGGGATTTTAGGTGTGCATACACATGTGCCTAGAATACTTCTTGAGCTGCCGGGCTGGGATTCCAGCGGCGTAGTCAGCCATGAAGGATCAGGCTACTTGAATCTAGCTACCCTGAGATCCATGTTTTCAATCTAAAAAAAAAAAAAAAAAAATGTACTTTGATGCTACTCCGAAGACTTTTAGTCCTTCAAAATTCAGTCTGACAAAACTATTTCAGGATTCTGCATCTGCTCTCAAGATGGATTTAATCACTATGTCGTCCTCGGCATCACCTGCACTGGTCCTGGCGTTCTCACCATACCTCGCTGGACAGCTGTCTGTACTGCCACAGCCCACGAGGGCGGAGCCCGTGCTGTCTCCCCCCAGTACAATGCCTGGCACAGAACAGGTCGTCACTATTTCCTGAATGAATAAACCACAGAAAAACGTCTAACTCTGCTTCTCACGTTGTGGCCTCAGCTCTGTGACAAGGATATACAAAGGCACAGAATAAACTTGGTAGATATTCTTGAAACAGACATCACTGTAATAATATCAGTACTATGGTATATGAACATGATGCAAAACTTTCTAGAATAAAAAACCCACAAAAATGTTTGGAAGTCTCTTTAGGTGACATTCTACGCCTCTAGGGTTCCTGTGCCTCTGCAAGGAATATTTGAGTCAGAATCTGAATGAAACTAAGTGTGAGAACTATCGCACTAACCCAAGGAATGAGTTCAAAAGGATGGCCACTCCAGGCACCGTTTCTGGCGGCATAACCAGCAGAGGCGGGAGCTGGTAGACGGAAATTAGCAACATTCAGAAATGAGCAAAGCTAAAACCTAATTTAATACCTTTATTTTTTTGACTGCATAACCTTTGACCTGTTTTCAATAGCTCTGAGATGTGTGTGTGTGTATAATTTATATAACATTCTTATTTTCGGGACCAACATACGGCATGGTGGTTAAGATGCTGGACACTCCCATATGGCTGACCACGGTTCAGGCCCCAGACCTGGTGGCTTGCTTTCTTACTTTCTTTCTCTTTCTCTCTCTCTCTGGTCAAATTAAGATAAATGAATGAATAAATAAAATAAATTATTCTTAAAAAATATTCTTATTTTCATTTATTATTATTTTTAGTTTTGTTATAGGGCATGTGTGCTTGCTGGAGAGAAGGGGAGTGGGGGAGAAATCCCCCTCCAGGGAGATAGCCATGCCACAGTCTCTTCTCTTGGGATTTTGGGGATGCATGCACATGTACCCAGCGTGTTGCTTCAAGCCACCAGGTCTGGGACTCAATTTACCACTTAGCCATGTAGGATCCAGCCACCTTAACCTGCTTGCCACCTGCTGGCCCTGAGACTTAGATATTCTGAAATAAAAGATTTTAAACCAGAATTATTTGTAGTATTGCAAAGTATTTACACTTAAGAACAGCCTTTCCCCGTTTCCACGCCAACTTACAACATTACTCTGCACTCTACTATGGCAGTGACAGACACACACAGCTAGTAATCACAAACTGCGACAACGGCATTGTGCTTCTGTTACTAGGGAGGGTTCTCAGGGTGAAGAAATATCCAGTGCGATACTAGAAGTTTTAAAAACTGTAAATAAGCAGCACCATGACAACCCTGTGAACTTTTCTTTTTTTTGGAGAGGTTTTTTGCTATAGGGCGCGTGCGCTTGCCAGACAGAGAGACAGAAAGCGAGAAATCACCCCCCAGGGGGGATGGCTATGCCGCAATCCCTTTTCCTCCATTCTTCTCTCGGGATCTTGGGCACACATGCACATGCGCCCGGCGTGAGTTTTAAGCCACCGGGTCCGGGATGTGAACCACGGTTGACTACGTGGGAGTCCAGCGACATAGCCATTACACTAACTGCTGGTCCCAACCCTGTGAACTTTTCCTTCCAAACCAGGAATGGCAAATGAGCTTCTAAGAAAAGATCCTCAAAAACTGAATGTTTAAAAATGAGAATCCAGGGGCCGGCAGGTGGCATAATGGTTGAGGTGCTGTACTCCCAGATTACCAACTCCATGGTTCGACTCCCAGACCTGGTGTCTTGAAACTCATGCCTGGAGAGTGTGCATGCGTGCCCGAAATTCCAAGAGGAGAATAAAGAAGGCACCATGATGTGGCTATCAACTCCTGGGGGGTGATTTCTGACTTTCTCTTTCTCTCTCCAGCAAGAATATTTGTCCTATAGCAAAAATCTCTCTCAAGAAAAAAAAAAAAAAAACCAAAAAGCAAAAGACGAACACAAAACACAACCAAACAAAACAGCCTTTTGGCAGGAACCGCCATCTTCCAGTAATTCACCGAAATGGTGAGTGGAAAGCGGAGAGGCACCCGATATATGCTCTCTGGACCTTTTAGAAAACACAGAGTGGTTCCTTTGGCAACATGCAGGCAAATCTACAAGAAAGGTAATATCGTAGACATTAAGGGAATGGGTACTTTCAAAAAGGAATGCCCCACAAATGTGACCATGGCAAAACTGGAAGAGTCTACAATGTTACCCAGCATGCTGTTGGCATTGTTGTATACAAACAAGTTAAGGGCAAGATTCTTGCCGAGAGAATGAATGTGCATATTGAGCAAATTAAGCATTTTAGGAGCAGAAATTGCTAAAATGTGTGAAGGAAAATAACCAGAAAAAGAAGGAAGCCAAGACAAAGGTACCTGGCTTCAAATAAAGTGCTAGCCTGCTCCACCCAGAGCAGCACACTTTGTGAGAACCCACGGAAAGGAACCTGAGCTTCTGGAACCTATTACCTATGAATTCATAGCACGATGGGTGTTAAAAATAAACTATGGTCTAAAACAAAACAAACATGTGATTCTCAATCCAGGGATTCATTTCTTTCTATATAATCCTTTAGGAAATGAGGATTATTTGGAGCTACATTTAAACAAAAAGATATAAAATAGAAAGTCTCTTTGCTTTTCTTTTGAACTCCAAGTTGGTTCTGTATCAGATTCTGAGCAATGTTCTGTTGCCAGCACCCTTCAAAAACTGCATCACTTAGTACAGTCTCCATAACGATTCCTTGTAGCATCATACATAAATGACTTAAAACTCCGCTCTTCTCCATCTGTTGGTATACTCTTGGGGCTGTTAGAGTTTCTGGAGGATCCATGACTGATTATACAGATACTGATTACTAATCCCTTTATCCCCTACTTATTCTCCTAGACTTTGTATTGTTGCGTCACAAATTCACAGCATCAAAGAGCTGGAAAAACTGAGCAGAGGTCGACTTTGTCCTTGATGACAAAGAAGCAGGCACAGAGAGTCATACATCTGCCTGACAAAAGAAGAGTGCCAGGAAGATTTCAAGAGCAATACACAGATGAACAATATTCACTCTGGAAGTCTGACTTCTCAGCTGACATTACAACAGCCAGCGGGGAGCTGGAGAGCACTACCTTAATCATGATTGCTTTTATCTGAATCATACACTACCATCTGGAAAATCCTTTCAACGTGGGCAACAGGCCGGTGTGGTGGCTAAGGAGCTCTGGAGCAGACTGATCCGGGCTAGAATCTCGCTTGCCACTTTCACTCTGTCACATATCCCTCCTCTCTGAAATGAGGCTAACGGCAGTATCCAGTTAAATTGCTACTGAGAGAACCAATTGAGTGAATATACAGGAAGTGCTTAGAATGGTGCTGGGTACCAAGATAAGCTCAAGAAATATTAATTACATGATAAAAATAAAGTACTTAAAAAATATCTTGAAAGAAGGGAATGCGGACCCTGAAACTGAGCCCACTCAACTCCGAGTTCAATGCTCTTTGCATTGGGAAGGGGGGCACCTGCTGCTCCTGAGAGTGAGCTGTGAGCCGTGGAACCTGGGAGCCCTCAGGCCCAAGTATTTACAAAAGGTCAGCATCTCATTGTCTTGTCTTTTCTGTCATATGTTAACAAGGATTTTTTTGAAGGATGACATGACTCATTTAGCCTCTGGTACATAGCTTCTAAGCTGTCTCTTCAAACTCCTTGATATATTTAAGAAGCTGACACTCTTTGGTTGGTGAATTATTTTTATCCACATCAGTTAATCCCAGGTGTTAACATTTTGTAAGTGATTTGTCTTTAATAAAACAGCGCTGTGACTTGAGGAGTTTGTATGCTGTTGAGCTAACAGTGTCGTAATGACAGTGCCGATGCCTTAACATTTACATTATATTTCTCCTAGAAGGCAACACACTGAATACTTTGAAAGGAGTATGTTTATTTTTGCAAACTCTTCAATTTTTATTTTCCTTTCTGATATTCAATGTGTGAAATTGCAGACAACCTATGGATTGCTTGAATATAATTCTATTGCAAAGGAAACCACTTATTTAACAGTTAATGAAAAGAAATCCAAATTGTACCAATTCATCAATAGTTCAAACCTCCCAGGTCTAATTTCCTCCCAGATAAGACTGAAGCTTTTACTCTTTTTTTTGTTTGTTTGTTTGGGCTATAGGCCATGTGTGCTTGTGGGAGGAAGGAGGAGAGAAAGTGAGAAATCACTCCACAGGGGGGATGGCCAACCCGCACCCCCCCCATTCTCTTCTTGGGATTTTGGGCATGTACTCATGCATGTATACACACATACTGCACACACACACACACACACACTGTGATTCTCAGGCTGCCAGTCCAGAACTTAAACCGAAGTTGGCCATGTAGGATCCACACCACCTGGAGTCTACAATGTTACCCAGCATGCTGTTGGCATTGTTGTATACAAACAAGTTAAGGGCAAGATTCTTGCCGAGAGAATGAATGTGCATATTGAGCAAATTAAGCATTTTAGGAGCAGAAATTGCTAAAATGTGTGAAGGAAAATAACCAGAAAAAGAAGGAAGCCAAGACAAAGGTACCTGGCTTCAAATAAAGTGCTAGCCTGCTCCACCCAGAGCAGCACACTTTGTGAGAACCCACGGAAAGGAACCTGAGCTTCTGGAACCTATTACCTATGAATTCATAGCACGATGGGTGTTAAAAATAAACTATGGTCTAAAACAAAACAAACAAGAAACCAAGAATCCAGGGATTCATTTCTTTCTATATAATCCTTTAGGAAATGAGGATTATTTGGAGCTACATTTAAACAAAAAGATATAAAATAGAAAGTCTCTTTGCTTTTCTTTTGAACTCCAAGTTGGTTCTGTATCAGATTCTGAGCAATGTTCTGTTGCCAGCACCCTTCAAAAACTGCATCACTTAGTACAGTCTCCATAACGATTCCTTGTAGCATCATACATAAATGACTTAAAACTCCGCTCTTCTCCATCTGTTGGTATACTCTTGGGGCTGTTAGAGTTTCTGGAGGATCCATGACTGATTATACAGATACTGATTACTAATCCCTTTATCCCCTACTTATTCTCCTAGACTTTGTATTGTTGCGTCACAAATTCACAGCATCAAAGAGCTGGAAAAACTGAGCAGAGGTCGACTTTGTCCTTGATGACAAAGAAGCAGGCACAGAGAGTCATACATCTGCCTGACAAAAGAAGAGTGCCAGGAAGATTTCAAGAGCAATACACAGATGAACAATATTCACTCTGGAAGTCTGACTTCTCAGCTGACATTACAACAGCCAGCGGGGAGCTGGAGAGCACTACCTTAATCATGATTGCTTTTATCTGAATCATACACTACCATCTGGAAAATCCTTTCAACGTGGGCAACAGGCCGGTGTGGTGGCTAAGGAGCTCTGGAGCAGACTGATCCGGGCTAGAATCTCGCTTGCCACTTTCACTCTGTCACATATCCCTCCTCTCTGAAATGAGGCTAACGGCAGTATCCAGTTAAATTGCTACTGAGAGAACCAATTGAGTGAATATACAGGAAGTGCTTAGAATGGTGCTGGGTACCAAGATAAGCTCAAGAAATATTAATTACATGATAAAAATAAAGTACTTAAAAAATATCTTGAAAGAAGGGAATGCGGACCCTGAAACTGAGCCCACTCAACTCCGAGTTCAATGCTCTTTGCATTGGGAAGGGGGGCACCTGCTGCTCCTGAGAGTGAGCTGTGAGCCGTGGAACCTGGGAGCCCTCAGGCCCAAGTATTTACAAAAGGTCAGCATCTCATTGTCTTGTCTTTTCTGTCATATGTTAACAAGGATTTTTTTGAAGGATGACATGACTCATTTAGCCTCTGGTACATAGCTTCTAAGCTGTCTCTTCAAACTCCTTGATATATTTAAGAAGCTGACACTCTTTGGTTGGTGAATTATTTTTATCCACATCAGTTAATCCCAGGTGTTAACATTTTGTAAGTGATTTGTCTTTAATAAAACAGCGCTGTGACTTGAGGAGTTTGTATGCTGTTGAGCTAACAGTGTCGTAATGACAGTGCCGATGCCTTAACATTTACATTATATTTCTCCTAGAAGGCAACACACTGAATACTTTGAAAGGAGTATGTTTATTTTTGCAAACTCTTCAATTTTTATTTTCCTTTCTGATATTCAATGTGTGAAATTGCAGACAACCTATGGATTGCTTGAATATAATTCTATTGCAAAGGAAACCACTTATTTAACAGTTAATGAAAAGAAATCCAAATTGTACCAATTCATCAATAGTTCAAACCTCCCAGGTCTAATTTCCTCCCAGATAAGACTGAAGCTTTTACTCTTTTTTTTGTTTGTTTGTTTGGGCTATAGGCCATGTGTGCTTGTGGGAGGAAGGAGGAGAGAAAGTGAGAAATCACTCCACAGGGGGGATGGCCAACCCGCACCCCCCCCATTCTCTTCTTGGGATTTTGGGCATGTACTCATGCATGTATACACACATACTGCACACACACACACACACACACTGTGATTCTCAGGCTGCCAGTCCAGAACTTAAACCGAAGTTGGCCATGTAGGATCCATACCACCTGCCGGTCTGCAGCTTTGACTTTTCATAGTACTTTGTTTATATTCTTTTTATGTCAGGTATTACATTTATTATTTGCAAACATGTCTTATCACCTTCAAACCATAGTCATAATCTAATTGCCTTACTCATTTTCAGCACTACTGCTGTTTTCCAAGCACGGCTGTCACTGTCTGCCTGGATTTCTGTAGTATCCTCCTAAACGGTTTTCACCTTTGCCTCTCCCGCCCCACACCAGTCTACTATCAACAGAACAGAGAGTGATCCTGTAAACATTTAGGTTCCATTATGTCACTCCTCTCCTCAGCCTATTTCACCAGAGTAAAAGCTGAAGTCCATGTGATGGCCTAAGGCGTGTGCACGCTTGCTCTCTTTTTGGGAGAGGTGTTTGCTATAGGATGTGTGCGCTCGCCAGAAAGACAGAGAGAGACAGAGAGACAGAAAGCGAGAAATCACCCCCCCAGGGGGGATGGCCATACTGCAATCCCTTCTCCATTCTCCTCTAGGGATCTTGGACATGCACACACATGCACCCGACGTGAGTTTAGGCTACCGGGTCTGGGACTCGAATGGTGGTCAGCTACATGGGAGTCCAGCAACATAGCTATTATGCCAACTGCTGGTCCCTGAGGCTCTATATAGATCTGCTCCCCCTGCCCTCCCCACCCTTAGCTTCCATCCTTCCCTTCACTCCCTCTGGATGTTCCCTGAACTCACCACCGTGCTCCTATGACAGGGACTTTACACCCGCTCCTCCTGCACAAAGAACAACCCTTCTGAGTATCCATGTGCTGTGCTTCCCAGCTTCCCCCAAGACTTTGCTAAAATGTCATCTTTTAAAATGAGAGACCCCCTCTTGCTAGCCCATGTAAAAAAGGCAGATCTTCCTCTTTCTCCCATCTCGATTCTTTGTAGCCTGCTTCATTTTTTCCCTTATAGCACCTATCACAACGGCACCTTATTGATTAGGTTATCATCTGCTTCCTCTCCCTTCAACAAAACCTAACCTCCAGGAAAGGACTTAGCTGTTCATTGCTATTTCCCCAGCACCTAGAATATCTCTGGGACAGAGCAAGTAGGCACTAAATATTTACTAAATATACGAACGGGTCTTCCATCCTAGAACATAAGCTCCTGGAAGGTTCTGCCTCATTCTTCTTCACATTTTTTACATCACCAACTGTGGTGACTTTCATTAAATGGATCCTTCCAGACACAGCACAAGGGAATGGAAGTTACTGAGAACGTGTGGGGTAAGTCTACACTGGAGGCCACACTGGTTCTAACATGAAAAGGTGGCTGTGGAAACAGTAAACACTTTTCCATCTACTAACATTTCTGCACTATGGAAGTATTTTTAAGGCGTTCACGAAATGGGTATCAAGATAGCGTTTACTTGCTTAAATCGTGATTTAACCAAATTCACTATTTTTAACTGCACACTTGTATGACTCAGGACTCTTGGTTCGTGCCCTGCTCGTGTTATTTAATCTTCCTAATGACGCTTGCACAGAAAATACACTCGCACTTGGCCAAGGAGGCAGCCTAGGCTCGGAGAGGGCAGTGGCCGGGTCAAGCTGGCTCGGCTGGGGGGGGTTCCAAC
>NW_006160193.1:164158-164649 GCF_000334495.1 Tupaia belangeri chinensis | reverse complement strand
GCGGCTGGGCGGGCGATATCCCACCCCGCCACATCTGGCTTCCGGGCCACCCGCACCCAGGCCTCCCCGGGTGGCCTAAGAGTCGGCTCCGCCTCTGCAGGAGAACCCTAAAAGGCAGCCCTAGGGTTGCGCAGATTCCCAGAGCAGCACAAATACTTCACTGAGGTCCCCGCGGGGTCAGAAAGCTTCTGCATTTCGGAGAAAGCAGTTCTGGCCACAAACACCTCGAAAAGCCAAGTTTCTCGGTTGTTGGTGTTACACACCGGGACGACGTAGGCGTGCACCGCAAGGGCTGCCAACCACAAACCTCTCGAAAACAGTGCGGAAAAGGAAGCTTTGGAAACAATACCTGCACGGGGCGGGGACCAGTAACTTGCTGACCCAGGGCACCGGCCAACATTCGGGGGGCGGGCGGGGACGCTCCGGGAGGGCTCCAGTCTCCCCGTGCAACGTGCGGCGCTTTTCGGGGGTGGGGGTCCGAAGGCACCGGG
>NW_006160193.1:161811-163532 GCF_000334495.1 Tupaia belangeri chinensis | reverse complement strand
CTGGAGCCTGGGCCGCGAGGCCGGAGCCGCCGCCTGCAGCCCCAGCCGGCCCAGCTGCCAGCCCTCACCATGCCGTGGCCGTTTTCGGAGTCTATCAAGAAGAGGGCCTGTCGGTACCTCCTGCAGAGGTACCTGGGCCACTTCCTGCAGGAGAAGCTGAGCCTGGAGCAGCTCAGCCTGGACCTGTACCAGGGCACCGGGTCCCTCGCCCAGGTCCCCTTGGACAAATGGGTAAGAGCTGCGGCGGCTTCCGGGCGGGACTCGCGCCCCTCCTTGGGGCGACTGGAACGAGTGTCATCCCGGATTGGTGACGGTCAGTCCCTCCCCGCGACTTGTTGGGCAGGGCTCAGAGAAACGTGTTTGTTATTCTAGTGTCGTTTAATCTGACTGTAGCAAGTTTGCTCCCCGAACCACGTGTTCCAGAAACTTACCAGTTGTAATGGAGTCTACCCTCGGAGAGTAACGGAGGTAGTGCTTCGGGTCTCCGGCTGCCTGAGGACGAGCGGTGGAAGGAGGTGACCAGTCCTGCCCCTTGGTCGGAGAGGGACTGCGGGGTTCCGTGCAAATAAACCCTGTTTCATGGGATGACATTCATGAAATGACAGTACTCTTTGAAAAGCCAGATGAAGTGTGTGTGGTTTTTGAAAAGTATCTCCTAAGTAGCAGATGCCATCTGTGTTGTCGTGCAGCGGTCAGCATATTTAGAATTAAGGATAGAGAGGCCCTCTGGGGTGCCCGAATCCCTAGTTCTTTTGGGTTATTTTGGCTCCTTGTGCATCCGCCTTGTCTCTCGGTGAAGCTGGAAGTTAGGAGAAGGCCGCCTCTGCCGGCTTGCCTGCTTTTGCTGATTCTGCACGGGGCTGGCCGGCGTTCCCAGTCTGCGGCCCCGTGTGTGGCTCAGGTGGTGCTGGCGAGTTGGGCTCTGCTTCACGTGACACTTAGGACACGCAGGTGTTGCAAAAACGGTGAAGCTGCGATTTTCAGATATTTTAAAACCGGTTTTCTGCTTGTCACCCAGAGGCTGTGAGTTGACCCCTAGTGTCTTACAGGTGCTTCGTGTATATTTCAACTCACCACATGCAGTTGGACCTGCACCTGTGTACTCATTGAAGCGTATTTTATTTAAAGTATGCTCAGCCTTGGCTTTGACAAGACTAGAGTGACTTCTCCCCAGGGCCCAACCCTTACTTTCTCAGACACTGAAAAACTCAAATGAAAAGCTTAACACTTTACTGTGCCCCTTACATTAGTTTGTGTTAGAGAGCATAAACAACTATATAATTTCATCAGTAAGCAGATGATGTAAACTAGGGACACTACACAGTGTAAAAAGCTCTGGTTTGAGGACAGGGAGGCTCAGTTCTACTCGAGGGTACTCCAGGCTCCAGCAATTAGCCCAGTAATAATGGACTTTGGGATTTCCAGTTCAGCAAACATCACTGGAGTGTACTCCCTTCTCTGCCTTTCTCCTTGCAGGATTTTGGGCTTGTGTGCCCCTGGGTCTGGGCCTTGAACCTTGCAGTTGGCCCTACTGTATGGAGCATGATATTGCTCCACTTCTTTCTGGAAAACAGGGATTCTGATGCCTATTTTTCAATTCAACATCCCATGATTCTATGCTTTTACAGAGTAATTATGTAGTTTTTATATAGACTATGTAACTACACATATGTAGTTATTTCTTTTTTTTTTTTTTTTTTTGGGGATTTTTGCTTTTGGGG
>NW_006160193.1:158188-161778 GCF_000334495.1 Tupaia belangeri chinensis | reverse complement strand
GAGAGAGAGAGAGACAGAAAGCGAGAAATCACCCCCCAGGGGGGATGGTCACGCCACAATCCCTTCTCCTCCATTCTCCTCTCGGGATCTTGGGCACGCATGCACACGCACCTGGCGTGAGTTTTAAGCCACCGGGTCCGGGGCGTGAACTGTGGTCGACTACGTGGGAGTCCAGCGACATAGCCATTACGCTAACTGCTGGTTCCCCACATATGTAGTTATGAATAGACTTTTTTTAGGTTTTTTTTTTTGTTGTTGTTGTTGTTTTTGGTATAGGACATGTATGCTCGTGGGACAGACAGACAGACAGAGAGACAGAAAGTGAGAAGTCACCCCTCAGGAGGGATGGCCATGCAGTAATCTCTTCTCCTTTCTCCTCCCGGGATCTTGGGCTCACATGCACACACGTTGACGAAGGAGGGTTAGATATTTATTAATTGTCTTTTGTGGGTGCAGTGACTTAATATGTGTTATTCTTGAATGACTTCCCTTTAATCCTGTAAGGTAGGTATTCCATTTTACAGGTACAGTCAAATAACTTGTCCAAAGTTACTCAGAGAGCAGGTGGTACAGCGAGAATGCAAACCTAATTCCCAAGCTCACACTTTCTTCATTGTATCACATGACTTCAGACCAAGAGCAAGGCAGTTGCTGTTTGTTGAGCATCTACCAATGTCCCGCATTTTGATTTGCATGATTGTATTCAGTCCTCAAGGGAAATCAGAGGTGAGATAATATGAATTTTATAGTTAGACTTCAGGGTTGTTGTCAAAATTATGACTAGATTTGATTATTGCTTTGTTCTCTTGAAAAGTGAGGGTCACCTAAAATGATAATGTCAAAGCATCCAATAAACATTTGTCATTTGCTGATTTATTTATTTGTAAAAATCTTACGTGGCTTTATTTGTGGTTCTAGAACTGGGAACATTTCATTCTGTAAAATAAGTTACTTTTCACACTTAATTTTAGTGTTTTTTTTTTTTCCCCACAAGGTGTATGTGCTCACCAGAGAGAGACAGAGAGGGAAGGTGAGAAATCGCCACCCAAGTGGGATCTCCATGCCACAATCCCTTCTCTTCCTTTCTCCTTGCAGGATTTTGGGCATGTGTGCCCAACATGTTTTTCAGGCCACTGGGTCTGGGACTTGAACTTTGGAGTTAGCCATGTAGGATCCAGCACCTTTACCATCATCACCTGCTGGCCCCAACTCTTGATTTTAATGACTTGATTTATGACTGAAAAAAGCTACCTACAAGGACTCATAAGACCTAATGTAAGAAGTATATCATTGTCTGTATTATTGATGTTTTAATTCTTAACCTATCAATTATACAAATAATTTTGTTAAAATTGGCAGTGATGGGACCAGCAGTTAGCGTAATGGCTATGTCGCTGGACTCCCACGTAGTCGACCGCGGTTCACGTCCCGGACCCCGTGGCTTAAAACTCACGCCGGGCATGTGTGCGTGCGTGCCCAAGATCCCAAGAGGAGAATGGAGGAGAACGGATTGCTGCGTGGCCATCCCCTAGTGGGGTGATTTCTCGCTTTCTGTCTCTCTGTCTCTCTGTCTGGCGAGCGCATGAGCCCTACAGCAAAAACCTCTACCAAAAGGATTGGCAGTGATAATCCCATCTTTCCTGAACTTGGTCATTCTTCTAATTATTTGAAAGGCATCACATCTTTATACACTATACATAAAAAACTAGATTTAACATGCATTTTTTTTTTCAAGCTTTAGTACAGAAGACTTGGTTGGGATAGTCTTTCCGTGTGTGGATAATGACATAGGAAAAACAAACTTTTTAAATAGACATGTTTTTAGCAACAGAATCATGGACCAGTGGAAACAGTTCCAAATACAGTTTTCAAAGTGTTATCCTCCCAGTGCAAATATCTTTTGAAAAGCAGTTCCCTTCTTACTCATTATTGAAGTGTTATCTTTACTTTGAAAAGCCAGATGAAGTGTGTGTTTTTGGAAAGTATCTGCTTGATAGCATATACTGTTGATAGCCATTTATCAACATGTAGTGGTCAGTATATTTAGAATTCTTCTCTCTGTGAAAGGAAGCTGCTTATCTTTTTGATTCAACTCCTAAACCCTTTGCCATAAGAAAAACCCGGAAGCCAGAAAGTTACGTCACTTGCTACCTTCACATAGGTTTCTACCGTTTGCGGCTGCGTTACAGTGTTCTGTAGGATGTATGCTGAAGTACGGTGCTGCAATGGAACGTTCAGCTGAGGGCTCTTCTCTTAATTCTGCTCCGTTTCGGAACTAGTTGACTTCTCTTTGTACAATTCTGATGCATAGCTCGAATGAGAGCACCGATTCCCATTTGTATACTAAGTACCAGTGCAACCTTTTACTATAGAATTAAAAATTTTAATGTGGAAGGTCTGGGGCCAGCAGGTGGCATGGTGGTTAAGATGCTGGCCTCCCACATGGCTGACTGCAGTTTGAATCCTAGAACTGGCTTCCTCACTTTCTCTCTCTCTCTCTCTCTTTCTCTGTCAAGCTCATGTGCCCTATAGCAAATTTAAAAATGATAACAATAAAAAAAATTAAAAAATAGAAGGTCTGATTTTCTTCTCACCTTTCTGTGAATTATCCGATGTGTTCTTGAATATGTACACCCCACTTCGGAGATCACTACCTTCACCTGGGCTTGAGTGGGAGGGACGAATGGAGGCAAGGAGTTTGGAATTATTCCACAATTGGAATGGACTGTCTCATAAGTTTCATGAGTTCCTTGTCCCCAAAAGTTGTCAAAAACTGCAGTATATTGGAACCAGCAGTTAGCGTAATGGCTATGTTGCTGGACTCCCACGTAGTCGACTGCGGTTCGTGTCCCGGACCCGGTGGCTTAAAACTCACGCCGGGCGCGTGTGCGTGCGTGCCCAAGATCCCGAGAGGAGAATGGAGGAGAAGGGATTGCGGCGTGACCATCCCCCCTGGGGGGTGATTTCTCGCTTTCTGTCTCTATGTCTCTCTCTGTCTGTCTGGCGAGTGCACGCGCCCTACAGTGAAAATCTCTCAAAAAAAACCAAAACAAAACAAAAAACCAAAAAACTGCCGTATATTGAAAGGAGGAAATTCTATCTTGAATAGGAGGTTGGATTTAATGACTTGCTCCTTTCCAATTCTTTATGACTTTATTTTCATTTTCGAAATGGAAGTGCTTTCATTAATTGATTCAGTACATTCATTGAGCTCTTAGCAAATGCCACTGTGAGGGGCTGGGGGGTGTAGCACTAACCCAAAGTCTCTTTGCTCAAAGGAGCTCAGTATGTGCAGGGAGATAGACATTAATTACATTGGAGCCTTTTAACTTCAATTTATCACACTAGAGCCTTTTAATTTCAATTTAATAATCTGTTTCAATAGCTTTGCTATTATACTTTATTACTATATATAAAAGTCTTCAGCTCAAGAAGCTTTGATTACAAATTTGTTGCCAAATGCCACAGTAAGGTGTTACCTTCTCTTTTTCCTGTCTATGTGCACAACCTCATGGATAGTGATGGAAAGTAAAATGGCCTTGAACAGAAGGAAAGCTCTAAGGAAGTTTGCAAAAGGTCACTTATTTGCT
>NW_006160193.1:146564-158157 GCF_000334495.1 Tupaia belangeri chinensis | reverse complement strand
TTCAGGTGGCTCCACTTCTAGTATAAGTTATTGAGGACAAGGTCTGTAATGCAGTGGTCATGAATTGCTCAAGAGAGGCTGAATCCCATGTGGCTAATGTGGTTTGAATCCCTGACCCAGTCATCCTGAAGGATGTCAGGCACATGTGCAGTTGCCAGGGTCGTCAGAGGGGAGGAAGGCGCTCACAGCATCTCTCTGTCTTAGTGCACACGCAGTGCTCTCTCACGAGTAAAGAAAGTAAATACTGACCCACGTGGGTCTACTGTGGTGGACTAAAGAGGAAAACGTTCCTGAGTGGATAACGGGGAACCAGTTTGGCCTAGCAGGTCGGGAATTCTGTTCTACTCATACACTGTAGTAGACCTTGGGTTTTCACAGAATGAATCAATTTCAAGGTACCTTATGAGACAGGATATAGGGGATTTTGCCCATGTGCATATAAGACTGTATATTAATGTCATCTATTGTGTACTTAAAACTTTTTTTTTTTTTTTTTTTTTAGTTTTTGCTATAGTGTGTGTGTGCTTGTGTGGGAGAGAGACAGGAGGGAAAGTGAGAAATCACTCCCCAGGGGGATGGCAACGCTAGAGTCCCTTCTTCTCCATTCTCCTCTCGGGATTTCGGGCACACAAGCACATACACGCTGCTTGATTTTCAAGCTTCCAGGAGTTGAACCATGGAGTTGGCTATGTGGGAATCCAGCTGCCTTAATAACTTCCATGCCACCTGCTGGCCAATAAATACTTATGTTTAGGGAATTCATATTGTAGCTTAACTGTTGGCTCTCTACAGAACTACTTTCTTAATATTTATCACAGTTATCTTTTAACATTGGATTGTTGGGAAAGTCATGATACATTTTTGCATAGAAAGACATGTCATGACTTTTCCCACGACCTAATAGTAGGCTGCAGTGCTTTAGTAAAACTTCCTGAACTGGGAGAGCAGGTGGCATGGCAGGTAAGGTGCTGGATTCCATATAGCTGTCTCTGTGGTTTGAGTCCCGGACGCAGTGACCTGAAAAACATGCCAGACATGTTTGTGTGCATGCCCAAAGTTCTGAGAGGAGAACAGAGAGGAGAGTGTAGTCTGGCCATCTCCCCGGGGATGATTTCTCATTTGCTCTCTCTCTGGCTCTCTGGTGAGCACCGTGCCTATGCCAAAGAAATCTTAAAAAAAGAAAACCCTTTTCTGAACCATTATATTGACATTTAAGGTGGCCAAAAAACTGGGACAAAGAACTTGGTATTTACTGAGAAGAGAATTCTGTCAAATCCAGTTTCTTGAATGGTTTTCTAATACTTACAGATCCTCATGTTACAAAGGCTAAGTTACTGCATATAACCTTTAAAACATTTTGATTTATTTTTAATTTTTTTTTTAAATGAGAGAGAGTGCATGAGAGGAGGAGAGTAGCTTTCTCTCTCTCTCTTTCTCTCTGGAGAGCACATATGCCCTATAGCAAAACCAAAAACACAAAAAATTAGAAATTGCGAGAAGAATCTTGCTTGATTGAAACTTGAGGTCTAAGTTGGTGGTAAAATAGGGACGACTAGGTAATTAGGTTTTGTCCACCCTCTAGGGGTGGAGGAGTAGAAGGGGAAGAAGAGATTGAGATTAGAGGATGAATGAATTTTACTATAATGATTTGTTTTTAAAATTTGCTATAAGGCACATGTGCTTGCCAGAGAGAGAGAGGGAGAACCCCCGAGGGTGACTGGTCACACTGCAGTCTCTTCTGCTCTCCTCTTGGGATTTTGGGAATACTTGCTCAGGTGCCTGGTGTGTTTTTCAAATCACTGGGTTCAGGACTCGAATTGTGCAATTGGTCATGTGGGATCCAGACACCCCAAGAACCACACCGGTGACCTAGTTGGCCCACCATAGTGATTGTTGAGGACTTTTGGAATGCCCTCATAACAAAGAGATGCCCGGAAGGCAGGGGGAACTGTAGGAGGCTTGGAGTTGAGAAAGATTTGGGAGTTGTCAGAATATCAGTGGTCACTAAAACAGTGGGAAGAGAACTGTTAGGGTAGTGTGTAGATGAGCCTTTGAAACAAAAAGACTGAAGATGAAACTTAAATTGATTGTAACATTTTAGGTGGTAAAGAACTGGAAAAAGACTGACTAGTTAAGTGTTACGGAAGCCAAAGAAAGTTAGAATTTCAAAAAGGGAAATGGCCCTAGGAGCCATGGTAGAGATGATAACTCCAGAAAGATAAGGACTCAATGTCGTTCATGGCTTTTGTCAGGTTTTTGGTGGTAAGAGCAGTTTCAGGGCTGGCTTTAGTGCTCTGGTTAATTTCTGTGCAGAGGAAGCTGGATCCCACCCACATGGGTGACTGAGTCCACCCTGGCCCCGGCGGCAACTTGCAGGAAGTGTGCGCATGCCCAGGATTCTGATGGGAGAATTGGAGGAAGGAGCATTGCAGCGTGACCAGACCCCTCAGCAGGGCTCTCTCTCACGTGTACGTGCTCCATCATGAATGAAAGGAGAGTGAGTCAACTTCAGGAGCTGAGGGTTAGAAGGCAGGCTGTAGATTGTGGCTTGAGCAAATAGCTACCTTGGCTAAAAAAAGAAATGGGGTTGATGCCTAGAGAGACATGGAGTCAAGGTAGGGGGTTCAGTTTGCTTTTGAAGATAACGATCATCTATTAAGTGCCTGCAAGATCTTCCACTGTGAAAATCTCTCTTTAGTTTTGTTTCCACAGTGATTAATGGAAGATTTTTTGTAAGTTACATAATTTTCCTGGTCTTCAGTTGCTATATCTATCTATCTACCTTTCTTTCTTTCCTTCTTTCTTTTTGGGAGAGTTTTTTTGCTATATAGTGTTTGTACTTGCTGGAGATGAAGGGAGACAGAAAGCAAGAAATCATACCCTGGGGGTTGGCCAAACCGCTCTCCCTTCTCCTCCATTCTTCTCTTGGGTCTGTGGGCACGGATGCACACATGCCCAGTGTGAGTTTCAAGCTACCAGGTCTGGAACTTGAACTGTGGTCGACTCTATGGGAATCCAGCAACGTAACCATCATGCCATCCTGCTATATCTGTGAGATTGGTGTAAAAATACCTGATTCAGAACATACTGTGAGAATTTAATGCACTGACACACGTATGAATTAGTATGAGACCCTCTTATATATTTTTAAATTGAAATGTAGAAAAAAAATTTTCATAATAAGTTAAAATAGTTGTAGAAGGTAACTTTTATCATGGTTACAAATATTGCCATGATAATACAGCTTTTTTCACATAGTAGGATCTAAATATCCTCTAGTATATCCATTTAAAAATACTTGAATCAGCTTTTCATTAATAGTTGGAAATTTATTTTTCAATGAACTCATATGTAAAGACTTCTGTGACTTCTGTAAAATTTCATTGTAGTTTATATATTTATACCAAAAGAGCCACACATTTAAATTGAAATTTATCACATTAAAATTTTTTATGTTACTATTAGGTTTTATTTATCTTTTTTTAATGAAAAATGTCAGTCTTTTTTTCGAGAGGTTTTTGCTATAGGGTGTGTGCACTTTCCAGAAAGACAGACAGAAAACGAGAAATTGCCCCCCAGGGGGGATGACTATGCCACAATCCCTTCTCTCGGGATCTTGGGCACGCACGTACACACACCTGGCATGAGGTTTAAGCCACTGGGTCTGGGACTTGAACTGTGATTGACGACATGGGAGTCCAGCGACATAGCTATTATGCTAACTGCTGGTCCAAAATGTCAGTCTTTTTTTTGTTTTGTTTTGTTTTGAGAGGTTTTTGCCGTAGGGCGTGTGCGCTCACCAGACAGACAGAGAGAGACAGAGAGATAGAAAGTAAGAAATCACACCCCAGGGGGGATGGCCACGCAGCAATCCCTTCTCCTCTGTTCTCCTCTCGGGATCTTGGGCATGCACACACACGCGCTCGGCGTGAGTTTTAAGCCACTGGGTCCTGGACGCGAAGCGCGGTCTATTACGTGGGAGTCCAGCGACATAGCCATTTTGCTAACTGCTGGTCCCACAAAATGTCAGTCTTTATCAGGGTAGAATAGTGATTGTTTTAAGTACTAAAAGAGATAATAATTTTAACATTTTAAATTATTCATCTAGATAGAATGTTATAGCTGATTTGTTTTTGGTACCTTCTATCTTTAATTCATTTCAATTTTTTTCCCTGAAACATTTTTTTTTAGGGATTGAATGTAGATTTTATTTATCTTAAAAAAACATTTTATTTATTTATTTATTTATTTATTTATTTATTTATTTTAATTTGACCAGAGAAGTAGAGTGAGATTGAGCAAGAGAAAGCAAGCTGCCAGGTCGGGCATTGAAACCGTGGTTGGCCATGTGGGAGTCCAGTGCTCTTAACTACCATGCCACCTGCTGGTTCCACCACTAGAATTTATTTTGCATTAAGTAAATATTTGTTAGTATAGAATTTCAATTTAGTCAGTGATTTCTTCACTAATTTTCTTCATTTTAATTTTCTTTCTTTCTTTCTTTCTTTCTTTTTTTTTTTTTTTTAGAGAGATTTTTGCTATAGGGTGCATCCGCCCCTTGAACAGAGAGTGAGAAATCACCCCCCAGGGGATGGCCATGCCACAATCCCTTCTCCTCCTTTCTCCTACTGGGATTTTGGGCACATAAACACAGATGTCCAGTGTGAGGTTTAAGTTGCCAGGTGTGGGACTTAAACTGTGGCCCACTATGTGGGAGTCCAGTGACATAACCATTTCTCCATCTGCTGGTCCCTCAATTTATTTTCTTGGTGGTTGCTCTAGGACGTACCATCTGCAGCTCCTTCGGATGATAACTTTAAGAGTTAAAATTTTTCCTCTGGATTATGTTGTTATAGTTATTGAAATTGTGCAGCTGATTAAAACAATTTAAATATACATTTTGATCATTAAACATGAAAACGTTATTATTTTTTTAGTTGCTATAGAGCACATGTGTTCACCAGAGAGACTGAGAGAGGGAAAGTGAGAATTCAACCCCTGGGGGGATGGTCACGCCAGCCCTTCTCTTCATTCTGCTCTCAGGCTTTGGCAATGGCGCACACATTCCTGATGTGTTTTCAAGCTGCTGGTCCGAGACTTCAACTGCAGTTGGCCATATCCATTTGCCTTAACTACCAGTGGCTGGCCCAGTGGCTGGCCCGGAAATAAATTCGTATTATGTGGGTGGATTGTTTTCTCGTTCTCCATAGTTAGTTCATACATCCATAGATAAGTCTACCTGGATATACAGCTAGAACTTAGTCAGACTTGGCCATAAATTTTATTCGGAAATTAAAAAAGTAAAGATGTAATTGTGAGAAATTCTAGTGTCATAGATAGGCAGCTGAGACTTAATGGATTTTTTTTCAAAGAGTTATTTTATTTAACTATATATATATATGTGTGTATATATATATATAGAGAGAGAGAGAGAGAAAGAGAGAGAGAGCGCGAGCGAGCGCGAGCGAGCAAGCAAAAGGGAGAAAGCAAATTGCCCGGGACTTAAACTGTGGTCGGCCATGTGGGAGTCCAGTATCCTTAACCACCTCGCCACCTGCTGGCCCCCAAGAAACTTAATGAATTTTTGCAGTGGCAGTATTACTTAGTTCTTTGAATTTCTCCAAATGTCATTTTCCCCGGAAATGTATAAGACAGGGAAAGACCAGAAAATATACTGTTAGTCCTGACTGGAGGTTTTTATACCTCAGACAGTATTTAAGGGACGATTCAGGAAGAGGGAAAGATAGGGGGAGAAGGAAGGCTGTACAAGGGACTCTGGGACAGGACCTGACTTGACGCCGCCGCTGTACATCCTTGTCATAGTTTTAGAAACGAACGAACATATTTGGAGGTTGAGGATCTGAAGGTTTATACCTTTACAGCATCCATGCCCACGTACTCCTTGGAAAGTCTTTAGGATCAGGAAACCTCGGCTCTAAGAATGCCTTTTGTTTTAAATTGCCAGAGGAGAGAAAAAAAGAGATAGAGAAGCCCCCCCCCCCCTCCAGGGCATGGTCACATTGCAACTTCTCTTCCGTTTCTCTATCCTCTTAGGATTTTGGGCATGCATGCGCACATGCCCAGCATGTTTTTCAAGTTCCTGGGGCCAAGATTTGAACTGAGGTCAGCCATGTGGGATCCCTTAACCATTAGACCAGGGAACTAGCCCTAAGAAAGTAGTTTTGAAAGTACCAGTCTCCAGTGGTAAAACATGAACTGAACCAAATGTCACTGTTCAGTGTTAGGGTGTAGACAGAGAATTATAGCATTACCAATGGCACAGCATTCAGGAGTATCTTACATGTAAGCTGGCATTGAAAAAAAATATTTGTTATATTACTTTAAAAAGTACGTTGCCTGTAAAAAAAAAATTGCATTTAATCATTTTGGTAACTACATTCAATCTATCTTCTTTCTGTTGTAGTCTGGTTTGTCTCACCACTCCACTGAAATTGCTCAATGGAATCACTGATGTTTAAACATCACTGGATTTAGTGGACATTAAAACATCTTTGACTTTTTGTTAACTTTTCTGCATGTGACCACTCATTCACGTTGTCTTTCTGTGATTATCTGGGACATGAGTTCTCTTGGTTTTTCTTTCTACCTTTTCTGTGTGCTTTTTTCTATACTTTCCTTTGCAGGCTCCTCTTTCTTAACCTGCTTCTGTAATGCTGGTATTTCTTAAGGGTCTGTCTTTGGCTTCCTAACATTTCACTTTATGTAAGTTCCCAAAGGCCTCTTCTGACCTCCATGGCTTCAGTTGTCCTCTGTAGTTAGAATGCCTACCTGTATTTCTAACCTTGATGGCTCCCAGAGCTCTGGACCAGAATACCCAGTTTCCTCCTAGACACTCTACCTAGATATCCCTTCACATACACACTTTGAAACTGAACTCCTATATACCCCCTAGCCTGCTTCTCTAGGTTTATCTCTAAGTGAATGGCACCGTATCTAAGCAATTGCCCAAACCAGATGAGGGGTGTCTTTATTTATTTATTTAAGTTTGCTTTAAGGTGATCGCACTTGCTGGAGAGAGACAGGGGTTTGCAGAGGAAAGGAGTGAGAAATCACCTCCCAAAGAGGATAGCCATGCCACCGCCCCTTTTCCTCTGTTCTCTTGGGGTTTTGGGTGTACACATGTCAAGCATGTTTTTCAAGCCACTGGGTGGAAGACTCCAACCACGCAGTCGGCCATGTGGGATTCAGCTGCCTTAATCTCTATGCCACCTGCTTGCCTGTGGGCATCATTGTTTTCTTTTCTTTTCTTTTTTTTTTTTTTTTTTTTTACATTTTTGTCTGAGGGTACATGGGTTCATTGGAGAGAGAAAGGCAGAGAGTGAGAGTGGTAAATCACTTCTTTGGGGGATGGCCACACCACAGTTCCTTTTCACTGGGATTTTGGGCATGAGGGTGCACATGTGCACGGACACTCACACACACACACACACACACACACCCACCCCTGGTGTGCTTTTCAAGCTGTTAGGTCCAGTACTCAAATTGTGGAGTTGGCCATCTGGGACCTAATGCCTAAATCACCATGCCACCTGCTGGCTCCATTTATGGGTGTCATTCTTAATTCCTTTTCTTTACCTCCCAAGATGCCAATGAAGTCTTCTACTTATTAAGCATATTACAAAACTCTATCCACTTTTAACTGCCCTCTGTTGCTCTTCTTGCCAAGTGGTTTCTCTAGCTTCTGTTACTCATAAGAATCTTCCTTCCTGGGTTTGCTTTTCTCCGGTTCATGGTCTATCTGGAGGTGAGAGGGACCAATTAAAAGCTCCTATCTCACCGTAGTGGCCTTGCTTAAAGCCCTTCAGTGGCTTATGTTGCCTTTGAGATACATTGCACACTCAAATGAGCATTGCAAGGTATTTTTAAGGCTGACCTGGGAATGCATCATTAGGTGGTTTTGTTGTCATGCATATACCATACAGTGTACGAGGGGGGGTCTTCAAAAAGTTCATAGATGATGCATCTTATGAAAAACCTGTGCATAGATTTTAAAGTTCTTTTTTGTTTTTAACGTAAACTTTAATTGCATTTCTCCATGAACTTTTAGAAGTCCTCTTGTACTTACACAGTCCTGGGGTTTAGCCTACTCCACATCTAGGTTACATGGGATGAGATCATGGAATCCTCACCATCCGTGAAGTCCAGCACTGCCTGGAGGAGCATCATGCGGCACATGATCGTATTCCTCTGTTTCAGATACACCGTGTGCTTGCCCTCCTCTGACTTCTGCGCTCTGAATTCTGCCCTGTGCTGTTGCCTCTGCGAGGAGCACTTTGCCTGGTTAACTCCTCTGCCTTCTAGTCTCAGCCCTTCCTCATGTGGCCTGCCATGAACCTCCAGGCTAGATTCTATCGTGTTCTTACTAGCACGATGTGTCTCCTCGTCATGAACTCCTCATGCTCTAACGTACTGTCCCGTGAGTTCAGTTCAGCAGTCCTTTCTCTCGGTCTCTGCTTTCTTTTTTTTTTTTTTGAGAGGTTTTCACTATAGGGCGCGTGTGCTCGCCAGACAGACAGAGAGAGACATAGAGACAGAAAGCGAGAAATCACTCCCCAGGGGGGATGGTCACGCTGCAATCCCTTCTCCATTCTCCTCTCGGGATCTTGGGCACGCACGCACACGCGCCCGGCGTGAGATTTAAGCCACCGGGTCCGGGATGCGAACCGCGATCGACTACGTGGGAGTCCAGCGACATAGCCATTACGCTAACTGCTGGTTCCCGTCGGTCTCTGCTTTCTTGACCCCCAGTGTCTGACACGTGTGTGGACATATTAGACATCTTGCATAAACAGTTTTGTGTTCTAGTTTGTGCGATTTTTAAAAAAGATTTTATTTAACTTTATTTATTTATTTAAATTTGACATACGCATGAGAGAAAGTGAGAAGGCAAGCTGCCAGGTCCAGGACTTGAACCATGGTCAGCCATTTGGGAGTCCAGCGTCCTTAACCACCATGCTACCTGCTGGTCTCTAGTTTGTGCAATTTTAAAATGAACTTATTTTTTTTCCTAGTGTCTCAATGAAATCCTGGAGTCAGCAGATGCGCCTTTAGAAGTCACGGAAGGGTTCATTCAGTCCATCTCTCTGTCGGTGCCCTGGGGCTCCTTGCTGCAGGACAACTGCGCACTGGAAGTGAGAGGGTTGGAAATGGTCTTCCGACCGAGACCTCGCCTAGGTAGGTGTGTCTCAGGTTTCTGTTTTATTTACTTCTATTTTCATTCTTCAGAGATTGGAAAAGTACCCTAACTGTATTAAATTCTCTATCTTACTTTTCATTGTATTCGATAGATTTTCGGTTGAGAAAACACGAGGACTTGGTCTAGGTAGGATGCGTTTGTGGTTGTTCATCCCTCTGTTTATTCATAGAAGCTTCAGTGTATGGGTGATTCGGTGTATGGATCGTTCGTTCCTAGCAGTCCAAGGTGGCTTGTGATTGAACGGTTCGGTCTCGTACCAGAAAACAAGATTGCTCGAAGATGGATGGAGAATTGATAAAGGACACAGGATGGGGCTGGAAGGGATTTCCACTGGCTAAATCTGGAACAATTTCGGTATAAAAAAAGATAATGACAGGACTGGCCCTGTGGCCTAGTGGTTGAAGAAACGATCCCTTGTGATGTACCCTGCGGTTTGAATCCTGGCCCCAGGGGCTTGGAAAGCTTGCCAGGTGTGCGTGTGCATTCTTATCCCGACAGGACAGAGAAGCGGAGGAGAGGGGATTGCAGTGTGAACAGGCCTATTGAGGGCTACTTTCTCCCTCTCTCTATTTGTCTCTCTGTCTTAGACATGTACCCTCAGGCAAGTTAAACAACAACAAAAGACAATAGATTATAGCATACTAAAATAGAAAAAAAATTTGGTCCAGCAGGTGGTGTGGTGGTTAAGGTGCTGGACTCCCACATGGCCAGTCACGGGTTGTGCTCCAGACCTGGCGACTTGAAATTTACACTGACACATGTGCGTGTGTGCTCAAAGTCCCAGGAGGAGAATAGAGGAGAAAGGCTTGCAGTGTGACCATCCCCCGAGGAGTGATTTCTCAGTTTCCCTCTCACTGTCTCTCTCTCTGTCTCTCTTTGGCAAGCGTACATGCCCTATGGCAAAAACCTCAAAAAATTCCTAAATTCGTACTGATACAGAAAAATAAGGACATACTGATACAGATAAATAAGGAAGGAAGAAGGGAGCTCTTCTTTGCAGTAGGATACCTACTTATAAATGTAAGAAAAAATGATAAGATTAGTAGAGGTGATAAACCTAGATGAAAGGTGTATGGGTGTGCAGCGATTGAATTACCCCAAATTCTGCCCAAGATGCTTTCATATACTTGGTAGAATTATAGCGAACTGTGTTTTGAAAATCGATAATGCATACATGCAAATCTGTAATAATCTGGTATTTAATTTATAAGAATTATTCTAGCCTTTAAAAAATAATTATTTGTTTGATTTTAATTTGACCAGAGAGAGAGAGGGAAGGCAAGAAAGCAAGCCACCAGGTCTGAGACTCAAACTGCAGTCGGCCACATGAGATTCTAGCATCTTAATCACCGTGCTACCTGCTGGCCCCTGTTTTAGCTCTTAACCATGCTGAGTGGATATAACACTTCTTGTGGCAAGTCAGACTCTTAAGTGTCTTTTCCTTTTAAAAAATTCCATTAGAAAGACTTTACACTTTTGTTTTGGCAATAATTTTAGTTTTACATTATTCATAACAAACGGATATGAACTGAATTATCTGAATTATCAGTTCATATCCGTTTGTTATGAATAATGTAAGGAGATGTGGTAGAATTTTCTCATGGGGGAAGTTCTGGACATGACTTTCCAGTTGTGTGCTTTCTCCTCCAGCGATGCTCTTCTGTTCTGCCTACATTTACATTAGTTTCCAAAGCCTAGGTGTCTGCTGCCTCTACCAGATGGTGAGTTCCCTCAGCTAGGAAATTAACCTCTTCTCTTAACTCTCCTAATGTTTTCTGTCGACACTCAGTAGTTGCCTACTATCGATGATTCTTGATAATATCCAGTGTCTTCCATCATGTTGTGCACTCTCTGAGGGCAGGACTCATGTCTGACTTATTTTTCTATCTTCCATAGTAGATGAGCAAACCATGACCTGCAGTCCAAATTAGAGGTGGCACCTGTTTTTCTGTAAATTCAGTTTTATTGGAACACAGGCCTGCTTATTCTTTTACTTTCTATGACTGCTTTTGCATTATAGTGGGAGGACTGAATAATTGTCATATAGACCATGTGGTCCATAAAGCCAAAAATTCTATTGGAGACACTTTAAAGACAAAGTTTGTCAACTCCTGCTCATTTTATTTATATATGTATATATAAATATATAAAAATAAAAGCATGGTACATGTGTATATAAGATAACCATAAATACTTGTTGAATGAATTTTTTTTATTACTTGGTAAAACTAGAACATGTAATGAGAGCACATGTCTCTGGACTTTTGTCTGTAATCTATTTTTTTCCTTCTCAGTATAACTTGGTGTGTGTGTGCACACGTGTGTGTGTGTGTGTGTGTGTGTGTGCGCGCACATGTATTTGCTGTGGGGCATGTG
>NW_006160193.1:143906-146447 GCF_000334495.1 Tupaia belangeri chinensis | reverse complement strand
TTTTTTTTTTTCTTTTTTTGGAGAGATTTTTGCTACAGAGTGCATGCACTTGCCAGAGAGAGAGAGAGGGAGGGAGAGAGACAGACAGACAGACAGAAAGCGAGAAATCACCCCCCAGGAGGGATGGCCACAATCCTTTCTCCTCCATTCTCCTCTCAGGATCTTGGGCACACACGCACACGCGCCTGGCGTGAGTTTAAGCCACCGGATCTGGGACTCGAACCTACATGGGAGTCCAGCGACATAGCCAAGCTGGTCCCCTCACTGTGTTATTTTTTTTTTTTCTTTTTTTTTGGAGAGGTTTTCGCTATAGGGCACGTGAGCTCGCCAGACAGACAGAGACAGAGACAGAAAGCGAGAAATCACTCCCCAGGGGGGATGGTCATGCTGCAATCCCTTCTCCTCCATTCTCCTCCTGGGATCTTGGGCATGCACGCACAGGCGCCCGGAGTGAGTTTTAAGCCTCCGGGTCCGGGACGCGAACCGCGGTCGACTACGTGGGAGTCCAGCGACATAGCCATTACACTAACTACTGGTTCCCTCCTCACTGTGTTTTTTAAGCCACTGGGTCTGGGACTTGAACTGCCAATTAGCCATGTGGGATCCAGGTTGCCTTAACCACCATGCCACTAGGCTGGTCCATAATGTGATTTTTAAATCTCAGGAGTAATTTCTAGAGTATCATTTCCATGGGTAACACCATGATGTTAAATCCTTAATCCCTATGAGATTTTGTTTTCTATTTGAAATGTGTTACTTTAAGCAATGTCATTGTTGTAACTGCAAAATTGTTTAGGATTAATCTATATTTTCTACAGCAACTGGTTCTGAGCCTATGTACTGGTCAAGTTTCATGACGAGCAGTATGCAGTTGGCAAAAGAGTGTCTTAGCCAGAAACTAACAGATGAACAGGGAGAAGGATCCCAACCTTTCGAAGGACTTGAAAAGTTTGCTGAAACTATCGAAACAGGTTTGATATCATTGAGCATTTTCAAATTTTAGATTTTATTAGAATTTAGTACCTTTATTTCATCAACTTCATATAAGGCCAGTTTGTTGGAATGATTTTGAAAGAATTACTGTTCAATTTAAGAACTTTAGAATTGAGATGTTTAAAATATATACAGTGTAATTGCTTGTTCTGTACTCCGGTTTCTCCTTTATTTTATTATGCTTGCATAGTGAAGAGCTTAGAATGGCACAGTTGGTGTTAGTGTTGTCCCAGGTGTTAATTGGGATGTGACATGCGCAAGTGCTCAGGAAGGCAGTATTTTTTCTTCATTTGGCTAGTGTGTGTGTGTGCTCACCAGAGAGAGAGAGACGGGGAAGGTGCGAAATCATCCACCAGGGTGAATGGCCAGATTGCAGTCCCTTATTCTCCATTCTTCTCTTGGGATTTTGGGCAGGCGCGCACACACACACTGGTCATGTTTTTCAAGTCCCTGGATCTGAGACTCGAATCATGCAGTTAGTCATATGAGATCCAGACATCTTCACCACCATGGTACTAGCTGACTCCAGGGAAGGTTTGTTTTGTTGTGTTTTTTAATAGAATTCAGGATTTTGGGATTTTAAAGGAAATTCAGATTTTTATTTTGTACATTTTTAAAAATCAAACTAGTGTTTGTTCCTTTCAGTAGTTTAGTTCCTTTTGTTTAGTACATGTGTGACCTCTTACACTGACAATTACTTACTTGCTCTAGTACTAAGAAGAGTAAAAGTCACTTTTATAGACACCGTCTTGAGAATTGAACATGTGCCTGAAAATTCCAAAACAGGAACCGCACTCGAAATTCGAATAGAAAGGTAAGAACTCTTCTATTTGAAAACGACAAAGATCTAACTCTCACATTAAATTTCAGGATGCTTTTGGAGATGGGAGGAGATTGAATTTAATTTTTGATTTAAAATATTGCCTACTTTTAGAGTAAACTTGCTGCTCTCTGAGTTAGAATAATTCCATTACTGAGAACCTAAAGTGCCAGTGGGTATATTTACATGGACTCTGTTAAATTCAAAGTGCAGTATTATCTTTTTTTGTTAATAGCAAATCAAACTAACAAGTATTTGAGTGCTGTTACATTAAGGCACTCTGGGATCAGCAGGTGATGTAATGGTTATGTCCCTGGACTCCCACATTGTTGACTGTAGTTTGAGTCCCAGACCGGGAGGCTTGACTCACACCGGGCACGTGTGCGTGCTCGCTTGCCCAAAATCCCCATAGGAGAATGGAGAAGGAATTGCACTGTGTACTTTCCCCTGGGAGGTGATTTCTCACTTTCTCTCTCTTTCTGGTGAGCACACACGTGTTATGGCAAAAATCTCTCTTAAAAAAAAAAATTAAGGAACCAGCAGTTAGCGTAATGGCTATGTCGCTGGACTCCCACGTAGTCGACCGCGGTTCATGTCCCGGACCCGGTGGCTTAAAACTCACGCCGGGCGCGTGTGCGTGCGTGCCCAAGATCCCGAGAGGAGAATGGAGGAGAAGGGATTGCGGCGTGACCATCCCCCCTGGGGGGTGATTTCTTGCTTTCTGTCTC
>NW_006160193.1:141153-142998 GCF_000334495.1 Tupaia belangeri chinensis | reverse complement strand
CATAGCCATTACACTAACTACTGGTTCCCTCCTCACTGTTTTTTAAGCCACTGGGTCTGGGACTTGAACTGCCAATTAGCCATGTGGGATCCAGGTTGCCTTAACCACCATGCCACTAGGCTGGTCCATAATGTGATTTTTAAATCTCAGGAGTAATTTCTAGAGTATCATTTCCATGGGTAACACCATGATGTTAAATCCTTAATCCCTATGAGATTTTGTTTTCTATTTGAAATGTGTTACTTTAAGCAATGTCATTGTTGTAACTGCAAAATTGTTTAGGATTAATCTATATTTTCTACAGCAACTGGTTCTGAGCCTATGTACTGGTCAAGTTTCATGACGAGCAGTATGCAGTTGGCAAAAGAGTGTCTTAGCCAGAAACTAACAGATGAACAGGGAGAAGGATCCCAACCTTTCGAAGGACTTGAAAAGTTTGCTGAAACTATCGAAACAGGTTTGATATCATTGAGCATTTTCAAATTTTAGATTTTATTAGAATTTAGTACCTTTATTTCATCAACTTCATATAAGGCCAGTTTGTTGGAATGATTTTGAAAGAATTACTGTTCAATTTAAGAACTTTAGAATTGAGATGTTTAAAATATATACAGTGTAATTGCTTGTTCTGTACTCCGGTTTCTCCTTTATTTTATTATGCTTGCATAGTGAAGAGCTTAGAATGGCACAGTTGGTGTTAGTGTTGTCCCAGGTGTTAATTGGGATGTGACATGCGCAAGTGCTCAGGAAGGCAGTATTTTTTCTTCATTTGGCTAGTGTGTGTGTGTGCTCACCAGAGAGAGAGAGACGGGGAAGGTGCGAAATCATCCACCAGGGTGAATGGCCAGATTGCAGTCCCTTATTCTCCATTCTTCTCTTGGGATTTTGGGCAGGCGCGCACACACACACTGGTCATGTTTTTCAAGTCCCTGGATCTGAGACTCGAATCATGCAGTTAGTCATATGAGATCCAGACATCTTCACCACCATGGTACTAGCTGACTCCAGGGAAGGTTTGTTTTGTTGTGTTTTTTAATAGAATTCAGGATTTTGGGATTTTAAAGGAAATTCAGATTTTTATTTTGTACATTTTTAAAAATCAAACTAGTGTTTGTTCCTTTCAGTAGTTTAGTTCCTTTTGTTTAGTACATGTGTGACCTCTTACACTGACAATTACTTACTTGCTCTAGTACTAAGAAGAGTAAAAGTCACTTTTATAGACACCGTCTTGAGAATTGAACATGTGCCTGAAAATTCCAAAACAGGAACCGCACTCGAAATTCGAATAGAAAGGTAAGAACTCTTCTATTTGAAAACGACAAAGATCTAACTCTCACATTAAATTTCAGGATGCTTTTGGAGATGGGAGGAGATTGAATTTAATTTTTGATTTAAAATATTGCCTACTTTTAGAGTAAACTTGCTGCTCTCTGAGTTAGAATAATTCCATTACTGAGAACCTAAAGTGCCAGTGGGTATATTTACATGGACTCTGTTAAATTCAAAGTGCAGTATTATCTTTTTTTGTTAATAGCAAATCAAACTAACAAGTATTTGAGTGCTGTTACATTAAGGCACTCTGGGATCAGCAGGTGATGTAATGGTTATGTCCCTGGACTCCCACATTGTTGACTGTAGTTTGAGTCCCAGACCGGGAGGCTTGACTCACACCGGGCACGTGTGCGTGCTCGCTTGCCCAAAATCCCCATAGGAGAATGGAGAAGGAATTGCACTGTGTACTTTCCCCTGGGAGGTGATTTCTCACTTTCTCTCTCTTTCTGGTGAGCACACACGTGTTATGGCAAAAATCTCTCTTAAAAAAAAAAATTAAGGCATTCATGGCAA
>NW_006160193.1:136299-141135 GCF_000334495.1 Tupaia belangeri chinensis | reverse complement strand
TGGCAAGTTTCAGTTCTCTCAGATGAGCAGTATTTAAGCATGTTTCATTAGCGTGAAAACTTTTTTGATTTACTCTGCTTAGTCTAATTGCTGCTTTAGTGAGGAAGGCTAAGGCCACTATTTCTTTTGAGGATTCCATGAGGATGACCTTAAATTCAGTATGTGTAGTTAGTGATTTACTTAAGATACTGACGCTTTGCTTAGTTTTCTGTGACTGCCCACTTGGAGCCTTATAAATAGCTAAAACAGAGATACTGATGTAAACACAGCTGAGTGGTCTTAAAGCTGTGTGACCTGCCAGCAGGAACGAGCAGGCAAGGCCGACCACCGGGACGGGGCAGCTATGCAGTGTTCTGTGACACTGCGGCCATGTGAGAACGTTCTAGGTTCACAACCTGGGATCTCTGTGCATTCTGGGCACTTCTGCATACCCCCGATCTGGGCTGGTGGGCTGGACCATGTTTGGGATGCCAGTGCTGGTTTCTGTCTCTCTCTGCCCCTCTCTGCCTCCCTCTGTCATGGAATAAACAGTGAATACATGAGTAAATAAATAAAGAGATGAGCAGGGATACTGAGCACCAAAGGCACTTTGTATATGTATCTATTGGGAGCCCTTTGCTGAATTTTAAGCAGATTATGTTACAGTTTCTGTATTTCATAAAACTCACCCAGTAGTATAACAGTTCTTGTTAATAGATCTTGAAAGTAGGATGCGTTACCTTAACAAGTGTATTAAGAACATCTAAAATCTCATGTATTCATTTAGAACCATGTGTTTATTTAAACTGAAAATTAGTCACACATAAGAATTCAAGAAATGTCATGCATGTCAGGCTTGTGACTTAGAGCCAAATCCTATCTTGTTCTTGGGAAGAGGTAGATATTTTGTGAGGGAGTACTGGAATTGCTTCCCTTGAAGCTAGCATCAGGAAGTTACTAGTTTTTCCTCCAATGTAAGAGCCAGTGTTACCTTTCTTGGAGTCAAGGTCTCCACGAGAGCACCTCTGTTGTAATGGAGGTGGTGCTGACCGTGGAAGGCGTAGTCTAAAAAGCCCTAGCACTGTAAGTCCCTGCCACTAAGAGAATGTTTGTCGTTGCACATAGGTTTTCCCAGGAGTTTTGTGTTGATGCCCCTTTTGTTTTTATCTTTCAGAACTGTGTACTGTGATGAGACTGCTGATGAATCCTCAGGAATTAATGTACATCAGCCCACAGCTTTCGCTCACAAGTTACTTCAGCTCTCTGGAGTGTCTCTCTTCTGGGATGAGTTTTCTGCATCAGCAAAATCTTCCCCAGTGTGTTCAGCTGCACCAGTGGTAAGAAGAACAAAAACCAAACCCCCAAATGTAGTCATTGATTTTTACCAGGTTTATATGTGGGCTGTTAAATTTTGTTAGGATATATAATACATGTTTATGAGTCTCCACCTGATTTGGAACCTTACACAGATATTCAGTAATGGAGATACTTATTTCAGAGATTTAAAACTCATAACTAATGCCTTTCTACCCGTTTGCCATGTCTTAGTTTGATAGAGAAACTTGGATACTATGACTTCAGGAAAAATAGTATATTAGTATCAACTATCCTTTGCAATAAAAACAGGAAATCAAGCAGTTCATATTTACCTTGTGTAGTGAATATATTGTTGAAAAGTTATAGCTCATTTCTTTGAAAACCATTATAATTAAAGACCTCTTTTAATTCCTTCCAAGAATAGAGAATCCTTTTATAAGTTAGTCATTGCATAACTACCTTTCATGTTATTTCGCAAGTAACATAACCTTTTCTTGATTATACAGTGTCTAATAGGCTTGCTTATTGCCGTTACTTCAACAGATATTGTGCTTTTTCCATAAAGTTCTTTCCATGAGTTGCCTTTATTACCAGTGTGCTGTGCTCACAGGCTGCTGTGCTTCATCTTAGCTGTAAGATACTGGTTTATCCATTGTGACAATATAATTTATTTATTTTTCTCAGGTTGTCATCCATCATTGACATTTATTTATATTAAAGTATTTTGAAGAATTATCTTACTTTTACTGCAGGAAACTGAGCCAAAGCTGTCACCTAGCTGGAACCCAAAAATTGTCTATGAACCACATCCACAGCTTACTAGAAGTTTACCAGAGGTAGCACCCTCTGACCCAGTGCAGATTGGAGGGTTGGTTGGTAGATTGGAATTGAGTCTCACATTGAAACAGAATGAAGTACTTCCTGGAGCTAAGGTCAGTATTTGTTTTATTTTCTGTGGTAAAAGTCAAATAAAACTACCAGTATTTTTAATCTATGAAGCAGTCATAGATTAAAGCATCGATTACTACAGATGATGCTGTAGCTAGTGTACTTGCTCTCTGGGAGTAACATCATCATTCTCTTGTGGAGTCAGTCGGGGCCACTGTCCTCAGGTCACCAAATTTATGTGAGGACTGCAGCTCAGGTTTTAGAGCTCTTTTCTAGACTCATTTTCCCCCATTCTAACAATTTAAAATGAAAAAAACCCTCTTTCTTGTATTAAACATGGTTTCATTAGTTCAGATGACTAGGAATCTATTAAATCATCTCTATTATCATAAAACTAAAACGTTTGAAGAAGAGATTTGGAAAGCAAGAGGTTGACTGTACAGTGTTTAATTATATTTATGTGTGTAAAACATCTACGCATCTACTTTGAGCAGAATGACCATATTTATAGTTGTACACTATTTATGAAAAAAAGATTTATTTTTTTCTATTATGTTTCATAGCTTTTTGAAAATATTGTGTAAAGGCAACTGTACTCATTTCCTAGGGAACAATATTGATCAGTCTATTGGAGAATCAGGAAACTTGGATTATTTATTCAGTTACAAATGTATTTGCTGGGCTAACCAGCGGTGTGGTGGTTAGGGCAACTGGATCACATATGACTGACTATGTGGTTCAAGACCTGGACTCGGTGTCTTGAAAAGCATGTCAGGGGTGTATGTGTGCGCATGCGTGCATGCCAAAGTCTTGAGTGGAGAATGGAGAAGAGAGTGTGACTTGACCATCCTCCCTGGGAGGTGCTTTCTCACTTGCTGTTTGTCTCTGTCTATTGCTGTCTCTATTCAGCAAATGCATGACTCTATACCAAACAATAAAAATGTGTGTACTAATGCTTATTTTCATACTTTGAAAACTTTCTTCCTGTATAGTCTATTTTTTCTTTCTTTTTTTTTTTTTTAAGAGATTTTTGTTATAGGGTGCGTACTCTGCCAAAGAGACATAGAGAGACAGAAAGTGAGAAATCACCTACCATTGGGATGGTCATGCTGTAACCCCTTCTCCTCCATTCTCCTCTTGGGACCTTGGGCATGCACACACATTGAAGCCCGGTGTGTGTTTAAGCCACCAGGTCTGGGACTCGAACTGCGATTGAGTACATGGGAGTCCAGTGACATAGCCATTATGCCAACTGCTGGTTCCCTGCCTGGTCTGAGTTTTAAGCCACTGGGTCCATGACTCGAACCGCAGTCAAGCTATGTGAGAGTCTAGTGATAAAACCATTACACCATCTGCTGGTTCCCCTGTATAACCTGTTTAAAAATGTAGCTTAAATTAGGAAAATGCTAGGATTTGTTTGCTTATATATGGGTCCTCCTCACTGTACATGTTTGAATGTCAGGCCCTGTGCACATTCTTGGGACTGTAGCAGAGATGATTGGAAGAGACAGTCTTTGTCTTAATAAAAGATATAGTAAGGTGTATAGAAATTGTGGGAAGAGGGGGCCATTATATTCATGTGAATATATATAAAAAGATTTTCAGGGACCAGCAGTTAGTGTAATGGCTATGTTGCTGGACTCCCACATAGTTGACTGCGGTTCGCGTCCCGGACCTGGTGACTTAAAACTCACGCCAGGCGCGTGTGCATGCGTGCCCAGGAAACCGAGAGGAGAATGGAGGAGAAGGGATTGTGGTGTGGTCATCCCCCCTGGGGGGTGATTTCTCACTTTCTGTCTCTCTGTTTATCTCTGTCTGTCTGGCGAGCGCACACGCCCTATAGCAAAAACCTCTTAAAAAAAAAAAAAGAATTCCAGAGAATTTAAGAAGTACAGAACTCCTTCCTTGGTAGGATTAGACTTGGAGGAGGAGGGAAGTGATGACCAGGATGAAGACATTCCTCTTACTAATTACTTTCCCCTTTGTTTACTCCTCTGGGTTATCGCAGATGGCACCAAATCCTTTCACAAGCTCTTCAGCCTCTTCCTAAAACAGCTCGATGTAGAGCAGTAGTAGAGCAGTAGTCATGGGTGTGTGGAGACACTGCAGGGAATCCCCTGCTGTGGTGACAGTGTTGGGAAACTAATACCTCTGCGTCTCTGGGGAATGCATTTGCCATTTTCTTAAGGAGGAAGAATCATAGCAGTAACTTGAAGAGTTCTGCTTTGATTGATTATACGTAGTCCTCAACAGTGTATATTTTTGATCCTTATGCATACCCTAACTTTTGCACATTAGGTATTGATTTGTGTAAGTAGCTTTTACTTATGGTTTCTGGAGTTCTGTGTATAGGTGACAAACGAACTCCTGGAAATAGTATATGGTGGTGGTGTTTGCCAGCCAGTTTTAGAGTTCAGAGGTATTGCTATCCTTGCCTGTATAGTCATTTTTGTATGATACCTGGGCTGTTTGAGCACAGTTTACTCTTATTTAATGAAAATGAAATACTAAATGGAAAACAAAGTTCTGGATTTTAGCACTGAGAAGCGTAGGTTTCGTAACCTCAGTGCAGTGCTGACAAAGATGGCATTAATTAGGTGTGCTCATAGTGCCAGATTTTTATAAGGCTTAAGTCTTTTCAACTATCGGTTC
>NW_006160193.1:132429-136287 GCF_000334495.1 Tupaia belangeri chinensis | reverse complement strand
CAAGTTATAAACGATTGGATTTTATTTTTTTAGTCTTCTAAAAATAATAACCCTCGAGTTGTGTAATCTGGTGTTTCACATATTCAATTTTAATGTATGTTTTTGGGAATATATTGGGTCATCAGAAAAGTCATGGTATGTGTTTACATTGGAAAAGAGAAAAATACGCCATGACTTTTCTGACAACCCAATATATCGAAATAGGTACTCTCTGTATTGAATTTAGAGATTTTTGTTTTAGTTACCATGTTACAGTGAATTGAAATTTGTTTTTCAGTTGTTACATTCTTTTATATTACCCAAAGAAAGTAATATTTACTTTCTTGAATGTCAAACTCGGAGTGTATTGGCAGTGAAATATCATGGTGAACATTTCAATTCCAATGAATTGTAAATGAAACTCTTGATTATCTGTTATAATGAAGGTCAGAGATTGTGTTTTTAATACCAAGAAATTAATGAAACTCTTGATTATCTGTTATAATTAATATCAGAGATTGTGTTATTAATACTAAGAAATTTAAAAAAAAATTAAAATTTGGCCTGTAGGGCTGGCTCTACAGCCTAGTGCTTAAGGAGCCAGATCCCACATGGCTAAACCCTGACAGGGTGGAGTGATGGAGGGCAAGGGATTGCAGTGTGGCCACTCCCCACTGGGAGGTGCTTTCTTCCTCTTTTTCTCTTGCTTGTCTGTCGCTGGTGAGTGCATGTGCCCTCTGGCAAATAAAAGATTAGCCTGTAATCAGAAACACATTTCCCACTCTCTCCAGCCTGAATTCCTTGCTGGCTTGGATGAAGCTGTCTGTGGATGGAACTAGGGAGCCATGCCACGGGAGCAGTGGAGGCTTTTTCTCTGAATCAGCCCAGGTTGAAGTCCTGGCTCTGGATTTTTTACATGGCCTCATGCAAGTCACTTCATCTTTGTAAATCTAGTTCCTTGTCTGTAGAACAGGAAAAAGAATTAGAGGAAATATGTTTTATACATATTTCTGCACTTGGCAGAGAACCCCAATAATTGAAAAAATGATAATGATGAATATTATTGGAGAATATATTCTTTTTTTTTTTTTTGGAAAAGATTTTGCTATAGGGCACATGCACTCGCCAGAAAGACAGAGAGAGACAGAGAGGCAGAAAGCGAGAAATCACCCCCCAGGAGGGATGACCATGCCGCAATCCCTTCTCCTCCATTCTCCTCTCGGGATCTTGGGCATGCATGCACATGCACCTGGTGTGAATTTAAGCCACCGGGTCCAGGACGCGAATTGCAGTTGAATACATGGGAGTCCAGCGACATAGCCATTACGCTAATGGCTGGTCCCAGATAATATATTCTTAAATCATGGAAATTTTTCAAAGTCACTGTTATTTTACGTTTTGCTTTCAGAATCAGAAAAATTTTTTCTCTTGGGCAAGAAGCCGTTTTGTGAATTTAGATGTATTTTGTTAATGGAGTGATTTTTCAGTTGCAAAATGGCATAAAGATAGTAGGAGTGAGAGGTAGCATATTCGAATGGAGACGAGGTGAGTGAAAAGTGAAGCAGGCACGTTCAGCTTTTTCGATGTGGTGTAGAGAATAGAGTCATTGCTTTTGTCAGATTGTACTCCACAGGAATCAGGAAGACAGTGAGGATGGCTTTTATTTCTAGCAGGGAAAATGGGCAGATTGGAAAGGAGAAGAGACACCTACGTCAGCGGCGTCTGCTGTGGTTCCCACTCCCGTGCCCAGGCTGTGAAACAGTGGACACTGGAGAGGCAGGTCCTCCCCAGCTTTCTCTAGAGCGTGACCCAGGGGCAGACTCACGCAAGCCGCCTCTGTTTGTTCTTGGTTTGACTCAAGCTTCAAGTACCATGACTTTAGTCTTTTGAAAGTCAGGGAATATGGAATGATGTCACCTCGGAGACTGTGTGAGACTATGTGTTACGGCCTCTTCAAATTCTTTAAATATTCAAAAGACTTAGAGACAAAGGTATGACACTAGTCTTGCCAACATGGAATTTCTCAGGAGGACTTTTCCTCTTAGCAGTCTGGATTGTGTGCCTTCGGGGCCAGCTTGTTGGTGTGGTGAAGGCAGCTGTGTCCCACATGGCTGACAGCAATTTGAGACTCTGACCTGGCGGCTTGGAAAATATACTGAGTGCTTGTGCATGTGTGCCCAAAATTCCGAAAGGAGAATGGAGCAGAAGGGGTTGGAGAGTGGCCATGCCTCCTGAGGGGTGCTTTCTCACTTTTCCTCTCTCTCTCTGTCTCTTTCTGGCGAGTGCACATGACCTACAGCAAATTAAAACAAAATGGATGGTGTGCATTGCTAGGTAGACTCCTAGGCGAAGGACTCTGAGGGTAAGGGGTCAGTGCATTAAGATTTGCTGGGATTTATGGGGATGAGGTTGTAAAGAGTATTCATCCTGAACATTTTTTTCTTTTCAAGTTGGATATTGATGGGCAGATAGACTCTATTCATTTATTCCTGTCGCCAAGGCAGGTCCACTTGCTTCTGGATATGTTGGCAGCTATCGCAGGGCCAGGTGAGTGTAGATCTGGTATTATTTTTAATTCATTAAAACTTTAACTAAAACATATACATGTAGAAAATTATTATTTTTGAAATTGTGAAATTAAAAATGAATTGTAAATAAGAATCCTAAATAAATATGATTGGGGCTTTTGAATTGTGTTACCTTGGCACCAATTTAATGCAGATGGTGTGTGTCACATTCTTAACTGTTTCAGAATTGTGCTGACCCACTTCTTTGGTTGGGGATAGTATTTCATACACCTGAGAAAAGTAAAATTCTTGAACACAGTGTGTAGAAAATATAATTCTTGAACACCCATTTCAAAATAGTTTTAATAACTCACATCTCTCAGTTAAGATTTTATGATCCTGGGCTAGTCGTTTAAAGCCATTGTTTAAATCTCTGATTAATGTTAATGTTAATATTAATGATGGTTTGTACTGTGGTGTTAAGTTGCCATTGGCATTTGGATAAAGGGGTTTTGGGAAAGAAATAATGAATTAAGTAACTTCAAATTTAATTACTGTTTTGCTTTCTTTTGTATACCTGTAGAAAATTCTAGCAAAATAGGGTTAGCTAATAAAGATAGGAAAAATCGACCCATGCAGCAGGAAGACGAGTATCGAATTCAGATGGAATTAAACCGGTATTATTTGAGGAAAGATTCTCTCTCTGTGGGTGTATCTTCAGAACAAAGCTTTTATGAGACAGAAACCGCTCGTACACCTTCTAGCCGTGGTAAGCGACTCAAATAGTTGATGCCGGAATTATACATTCTCATCACAGACAAAATTAAACTTAATTTGGCCTGCTGTGAAAAGCAGTTAAGCAATGAAAGGAAAAAAGATCCACACTGTAAAACATTTGAATTTGTAAGTTGATCTGACCGCAACATTATATGCAGCAGAGTGCAATAGCATGTCTTTTCATTTGGGTAGTTTTGTTTTCACAAATGATTTATTCTAAGAAAAGATTCTTTTAAAAAATGTACATTTATATCAAAGGTAAATTGGAGGTAGTTATTCATTTAATGCACATTTAATGATTTATGAAAAATTCCTTTAAATAAGACATTTTCCTTTATTAATCTTTCCATAGATTATATGTAAGTATAATCTTTACCCAGCCTACTTTACATTTATAGTTGTTTCAGAATATATAAGCACAAATAGCACGATAATAAGAGCCAATTTAAGTGTGGAAAGTTGAACCAAATAAAAAATTAAAGCTTACTCAAGGAATTTTGGTCATAACAAACTTCATTTATATAAGGGTAAAAACAGTCTCCAGAAAGAAAAAACTAGGACATAAATAGAATTCTTAATATTATCTTCCCCCCCC
>NW_006160193.1:120840-132419 GCF_000334495.1 Tupaia belangeri chinensis | reverse complement strand
CACCCCCGCCCTAAAGAAATAGCTGTGTACAGGGACCAGCAGATGGAGTAATGCTTACGTTGCTGGACCCCCACATAATCGACCGTGGTTTGAGTCCTGGACCTGGCAGCTTAAAACTCATGCCAGGCATGTGTGCCCAAAATCCTGAGAGGAGAATAGAGGAGAGGGGATTGCAGCATGGCTCTCCCTCCGGGGTTTGATTTCTCGCTTTCTGTCTCTGTCTCTCTTTCTCTCGCTTGTGAGCGCACCTGCCCTATAGCAAAAATCTCTCTTAAAAAAAAAAAAAGAAAGAATAGCTGTGTACATATGAAAACAGAGATTGCAATGAAATTGTACTATTTTAAATTTGGATTTTATCTCCTAAATTGTAATATAGCACTTAAAAATATACCATCTTGGGACAAGCAGATGGAGTAATGATTATATTGCTGGACTTCCACATAGTTGACTGTGGTTCGAGTCCTGGACCTGGTGACTTAAAACTCACACTGGGCATGTATATGTTCATGCGCAAAATCCTGAGAGGAGACTGGAGGAGAAGGGATTGCAGCATGGCCATCCCCATAGGGGGTGACTTCTCCCTTTTTTGTCTGTCTCTGTTTCTCTGGTGAGTGCACGTGCCCTATAACAAAAATCTTTAAAAAAAAACAAAAACAAAAACAAAACTCATTGTATATTTGAAAACAGAATAAAACATATGTATCAATAGGATAGGTTTACCTTCCATTAACATAGTTAATTGAGTTTTTAACTATGCCATTAATATATTGGATTCAAATTAATTACTGTATTGGAAGAACATAAAATTTGGGGCACCATTATATCTCAATAATCTGAAGGAAGAAGATTATATTAACATACATTAACTTACTTTAAAGACTAAAATTGGTGGAACTCTAAGTGACAAAGTCTAATTCTCTCTAGAAGAAGAAGTTTTCTTCTCCATGGCTGATATGGACATGTCTCATAGTCTTTCTTCTCTTCCACCCCTTGGAGACCCCCCGAATGTGGACCTTGAGCTCTCACTAACTAGTACACGCACAAATACCCCAGCAGGGTCTCCGTTAAGTGCGACCGTGGTAAAGTATTACTTAGTTTTTGTTATGTTCTTGAAAAGTTGCTTTTAAAGTTCTGCACCTTATTGATGTGCTTTGAAAAAAATCTCTTATAGCTTCAGCCCACTTGGGATTTCCTTGATCACCACAAGGAGCAGCCGGTAAGAGGGTCCGCGTTTCCATCCAACCTAGTTCACCCCACATCTTTGCAGAAGACCTGTGAGTAGAAATAAGACATTTGTTGTTAGTTTCTACTGGGATTTTTCTTTTTAGGTTTCTTTTTAAAGAATGCCATTCTACGGCTTCTTTTCTTTTTCTTCTCATGTATAAATGTCTATAGATAGGTAGATAAATAGATAGGGCAGTTTAACAAAGTTTAGACGTAAAATGAGGCAGGGCCAAATAATTCACTGGGAAGTATTTTAAGCGTACTTGCTCATTCATTGTATTTTTTATGTATTTAAATAATTACATTTTTTAGTGAAAAAGTATACCTCAAATTTCATGTTGTTGTTGCTGTTTAGGTATTTCAATCAACCATTTGACTTCTGTTTCACTGTTCTTATATTCTTTGAAAGAGAAACTCAGGTTTCTTCTCTGCAAAACTTAATTTTTTTTTTCTTGAGAGGTTTTTTGCTATAGGGTGCGTGTGCTTGCCAGAAAGACAGAGAGTGACAGAGAGACAGCGAGAAATCGCCCCCCAGGGGGGATGGCCACGCTGCAATCCATTACGCCAACTGCTGGTCTCACAAAATTTAATTTTAATAGACACAGGCTTAGTGGCAATTTGTGAGCAGCTTGGGGCAAATCTTGACTTTTCCAGTATATTTTATAAATGCTTTGTGGGAGCTTTGTTCGCGTGTTCACTGTCATAACACATAAAGTTTTAAGATCTTGGATATAAGATACTGCAATATAATTGTTTTATTTTACGTTGTTTAATATCATATTGTCATGTAATCACCTGTTTTTAAAAGTAATGCATGAGTAAAGGTTTTATAGTTTTGTTATAATAGATAGTTTCTAGGTATAACGTTTGCTGTACGTAACGTGCACATGTATTTCAGCTCTCCCTTCTAGATCTGTTTCAGTGGATGAATCCAGGCCTGAACTTATTTTTAGACTAGCTGTGGGAACTTTTTCAGTGTCTGTACTTCACATCGATCCTTTATCTCCACCTGAAACGTCATTGAACCTTAATCCACTGACACCTATGGCAGTAGCTTTCTTTACTTGTATAGGAAACACTGACCCAGCAAGATTTTCAACAGAAGAGTTTAAGTCTTTCCGAGCAGTATTTGCAGAAGCTTGCTCGCATGATCACCTTAGGTAAACCCTTTCATAGTTTTTAGTGAGCCTCAAAAAAGAACCATATGTGGGCTTTTGTATCCATCTATCTGCTCTCTGTATTTGCTTTTCTAATTCATGTTTTGTTTGTAAATGAATGGAATAAAGTTGTCTTGCAATGCTACAAAGATGTTTAGTATAGAATCTCACTCAGGTGGTTTGGCATGCAGAACAGGGCTGATGAAAGGTCTAGGAAATCTCAAGTTTTTAAAATTATATCTTTAGCTCCTTGCCCTGTTCTGATCTAGTTTCTTTGACTGTATTTTGCTACTATAACGTCTTACACCATTACAGTCATAGAAACGGTTCTTACCGTCCCTGGCAGAGAGGGTGGTGGTGGTGACATCCACTGAACTAGTGAACAGGGGCTACTTGAATATGACCCCTTTGCCACTGGCCGTGAGGCTGGGAACAAAACAAAGGCTACTCTTGAGCTCGAATGCTAGGTTTCAGCTTCTGCTTAAGTTCAGCACCTGTCCAACAGCCAGTGCTCCTCTCATGGGTTGAATCCTAATACATGAAGAAGGAACTGAGTATGTAAGGACAGTATTGTTCAAGTGCAAATACTGTTTATTTTAACGCGAGCGTAGTCTATAAATCGTCTAGCAGCATGTTATTTTATGTAGTGCTTTAGACACATTAACATCTTTAGAAGATACTTTGGGCTTATATTTTGACTTTTGACCTTAAATTCTAAGTATTAAAATTGATATGCAAAGTAGCCTTGATGCCTAATGGGAGAAACCCTGTAGGTTAGGGCCATGATATTTATATTCAAATGATAAACATATTTTTTTTCTTTTCATTTTGACAAGGCTTCAGACAGTGGAATGGCAGCAGAAAATATAACAAAAACAATAGAAACCAGATCTAGACTCCATCTGGGCCCTTCTAACTGAAGTTTTAAAAATAATTGCATGATTCTTCTCTTTAAGTAATTTTAAGAAATTATTTTATATACTTTCAGATTTGAAAGGTTTCATACTCTGCAGTATAAACTCTAAAATGTGGAAAAGTGATGGGAAATAAACATATCTTAGGAAATTTCTCAAGAGAACTGATTTATTTTAGGAACTAGGAAATTCGAAGCAGTCTTTCTGATTGATATCCCCAGTTATTACTGCTATCCCTAACACCCTGGACTCGTCAGAATAGGTGGGAATCGCTGTGGATTAACACTGGTGTGCTGTTCCGTGACTACGTATGCTATGTTGTGTGATCTAGAAGTATATGCGTGCTCTTAAAGGCCTCGTTTTTAATCATAGGTTTATAGGTACTGGCATCAAAGTATCCTATGAACAAAGACAAAGATCAACTTTCCGCTATTTTAGCACTGATATGTCCATTGGGCAAATGGAGTGTTTGGAGTGCCTGTTCCCAACGGATTTTCATTCTGTCCCTCCTCACTACACAGAGGTAAATGCTGGGTGGTTTTCCTTTAGGATTATTCTTAAATCTGTCTTACTTTTTAGGAGTTGTATGAACAGCCATGATTTTCTTTAAAATGTATAGGAAATCATACAGGTGAATTCTTCGCCTTTTTTTTTTTTTTGCATTTCTGTTTTGAAACAGATTTTAGGATGTTGAATTCAAGGTCATTATAAGACTGTTCAAGGTTTAGTTTAGAGTTATTTTAGAATGATAGGTTATGAGACAAATGATGTCATTTCACTCATTTTTAAAGCACTCCATGTCGGAAGAATTCTGTTCTTGGACAAATACTAATTGAATGCCCGCTGTCCTAATCCATCTGTCTGTTGTTCTAACTGCGTATCAGAGACTGGACCATTTATAAAGAACAGAGGTCTATTCAGCTGATGATTCTGGAGATCTAAGGTCAAAGACTGATTCTGGCGAGAGTTTTCTTGTTGGTGGAGACACTGCAGAGTTTTCCGGCAGCCCAGGGCATCACAAGGCAGGAGGGCTAGAGTGTGTACCAGCTCTGGTCTTCATCATTCTTCTTATAAAGCCACCAGTATTGAATCATGGGGCCCCACCCTATGGCCTTATCTAATCCTTTTTACTTCTCAAAAGCTCCATTTCTTGATACATAGATTGTTTCTTCCTCTCTTTTTTTCTTTTTGCTAAAGAGTATGTGTGTGTGCCAGAGAGCAAGAGAGAGAGAGGAGGAAGCACCCTCTATGGAAAATGGTCACACCATGATCCTTCTCCATCTCTCCCTCCTTTCGAGAGTTTGGGTGTGCATGCACATGGGCCTGGTGTGTTTCTCAAGTCCTTGGGTCCTGGACTCAAACTGTATAGTTGGCCATGTGGGATCTGACTTTTTTTTTTTTTAATAATTATTTGTATTTAACTTTATTTACTTATTTTTTAATTTGACTGGGGGTGGGGGGACAGAGAGAAAGCAAGCCACCAGGTCCGGGATTCGAACTGCGGTTGTCCATGTGGGAGTTCAGTGCCCTTAACCACCGGGGGAGTTCGTTCCCTTAACCCCCCCCGTCCCCTGCCAGCCCCAGGATCTGCTGACTGTCTTAACCACCATCCACAGAGCTGGCCCAGTTTTTACCTTGTTTTTGGTTTGTTTTTTTGGGAGAGGTTTTTGCTATAGGGTACATGTGCTTGACAGAAAGACGGACAGAAAGCGAGAAATCACCCTCAGGGGGTATGGCCATGCCACAATCCCAGAACCTCTATTCTCCTCTTGTGATCTTGGGCACACACGCACATGTGCCCAGCATGAATTTAAGCCACCGGGTCTGGGACTCAAACCGTGGTCAACTACATGGGAGTCCAGTGATGTAGCCATTACGCCATTATGCCATTTGCTGGTCCCCAGTTTCTACCTTTTAAATAGTGTTATAGTAGCAACCAAATTTCAACGCAAAGCATCCACACAGAGAATAATTCCTCCTCCATCTCTCCCTCCTTTTGGGATTTTGGGCACATATGCACATGTGCCTGGTGTGATTTTTCAAGCTGCAAGTCTAAGGCTCAAATCTCACAGTCAGCCATGTGGGATCCATCTGCCTTCACCTCCACGCCACTGTTTGGTCTGAGAAACTTATTAAATCTATCAAAATTAAATTTATTACAGTTACTATGCCTCTTAAGTTGTTTTATTTTTAAAGAACTTTTTGTGACATTATTTGAATCCTCACCTACATTTTGCAGATGAGATAGTATTATAGAAGGGAACTAACTTAAGACTCATATTGCTAGTAAGTGACAAAAAAATGAAACTTAAAGCTAGATTTTCTCATTTCAAAAGCTCTTCCCACTGTTCATACCTCAGTAAATCCATGTGATTAATTGTAGCTTAATTTCTTACATTTTATTTATCTTCATCTTTTTGTTAAGCTCTTAACGTTCCATTCCAAAGAAGGAACTGACTCTCATCCCCCGACATGTCTTCAGCTTCATTATAAGCATTCTGAGAACAGAGGACCCCAGGTAAGCCATCCCTCGCCACCTGTAAACTTTCTTTTGCTACATGCTTTGTCACAATTGGAAACTTTAACCTGATTTCTTATTATTATTAGTGATCATATTAATGCCTTCTTTTTTTTTTAATTTTCAATTTTTTTTTTTTTTTTTTTTTAGGGCAGTCAAGCAAGACTTAGTTCTGTTCCTCAGAAGGCAGAATTACAAATTAAATTGAATCCAGTATGTTGTGAATTGGATATCAGTATTGTGGACAGGTTAAATTCCTTGCTTCAACCACAGAAACTTAGTACAGTAGAGATGATGGCATCTCACATGTACACGTCATACAACAAGCATATTAGTCTGGTAAGTCCAACAGGTTTTAAATACTAATCATAATTATAGTTAACTAATATACATATTGGGATAATTTCTGAGCTTATGTTTTTTTTTTTTTTAATGGTGAGAGAGTCAGAGAAGGTACCCCTGATGGAATGTGGTTTTACTGCACATTATTTTTAATTCCATTATCTTCAACCTGTCAGAATTTTGAGCATGTATGCACATGCACCTCGTGTGTTTTTTGAGCCACTGGGGCCAGAATTGAAACTGTGGTCAGCCATGTGGAATCTACTTCCCATATAATCTTTTTTTTTTCTTTTTTAAGAAATTATTATTATTATTATTAATTTGATCAGAGAGAGAATGAGAGGGAAAGTGAGAAAGCAAGCCACAATGTCTAGGACTTGAATCTTGAACCGTAGTTGGCTATGTGGGAGTCCAGTGCCCTAACCACTATGCTATCTGTCGGCCCTTTCCCATGTACTCTTTTTTTTTTTTTTCCCTTTGGAGAGGTTTTTGCTATAGGGCGCATGCGCTCACCAGAAAGACAGAAACAGAAAGCGAGAAATCACTCACCGGAGGATGGCCATGCCACATTCCCTTCTCCTCCATTCTCCTCTCAGGATTTTGGGCACGCACACACATGTATCTGGTGTGAGTTTAAGCCACCAGGTCTGTGACTCAAACCATGGTCAACTACGTGGGAGTCCAACGACATAGCCATTACTTCAACTGCTGGTCCCCTTTCCCCATGTCCTCTTAATCCATTGCACTGTAGGGCCAGCCTTTTAAGTATTCCTAATAGATTAAACAGCATGCATTATCAAAACAACATATCTTGGTAGCAGACTAAAAAGGGTTTAATAATATACCAAATGAAATTTTAGGAAGTGATTTAAAATAGCTGCGAAGAAAGTATAGAAATCTCATCGGGAAGTATAAAGTGAAAAAGTAGAATGCATTCTACGTAAACTTTTATTACAAGTTTGTATATAATATTGACCTAAGAAAATGAACCAAGTTTGTATATAACATTGACCTATCTAAGAAAACGAACCAAGTTTGTATATAACACCGACCTATCTAAGAAAATGAACAGCAACATGCTGTTACCATGATTTTGTTATAGTAGAGTTCTTCCCTTTTCTGTGTTGATCTGAATTTTGTAAGTTATGAGCATAATATCTTCATAAAAGTTTATCTATTTTCTCATTGCATAAACTACTTGAAACTATTACATTTAAAAAAGTGTAGCCCAGGGCCAGCAGGTGGCACGGAGGTTAAGGCTCTGGATCCCAGGTAGCTCATTCTGCACTTGGAGGCCTGGACCCGGAGGCATGAAAATCACGGTGGGCACATGCACATGAGTGCCCAAAGTCCCAAAGAGTTCGAAGAAGGGACTGTGGCATGGCCATCCCTCCAGGGGGTGATTTCTCACTCTGCCTCTCTTTCTTTGGCTAGAATGCATGCCCTATAGCAAAACTTTAAAAATAAAATAAAGGTAGCTCAAGTAATGTAGGCTATAAGGGACAATAATCTATTAAGCATCACATTATATTATTTTTTAAAAATGGTTTTATTTTGGAACCAGCAGATGGTGTAGTAGTTACGTTGCTAGACTCCCATGTGGCCAACTGTGGTTTGAGTGCTGGACCCACTGGCTTCAAACTCAGGCCAGTGCATGTGTGTGCATGCTCAAGATCCCAGGAGGATAACGGAGAAGGGATTATGGTGTGGCCATACCCCAATGGGGGATTTCTTGCTTTCTGTCTCTCTCTCTCTGTCTCTTTGGCAAGTGCATGTGCCCTATAGCAAAAATTTCTCATAAAATAAAGTTTTTCTTCTATTTTGCTATAAGGTTGCGTGCACTTGCCAGAGAGAGAGAGAGAGACTCACCAGGGAAAAGAGAGAAAGTGAGAAAGCACAGGTCTGGGACCCGAACCGTACAGTCGGCCATGGGGGATCCAGTCAGAACCACCATGCCACCTGGCTGACCCAGGTTTCTAACCTTGGAGGTTAGAAACTGATTCAAGAAATTGAGAGTGTTACTACCTAAAATGGTTGAAAGCTTTATTAGTCTCGATATGTTCGAGAGAAAAAATAGGAAGTGGGCTTGTTTTGCATGGCTTGTTCTTTGACCCTTTTATTATAACATGGCTTTGGACAGATGGTGCATACATATGTTCTAGTTTTTAAGAACCATTGCTGGGGGTCGTCCCCTTGGACTGGTGAATTGTCCAGTTATTGTTTATGTAGCACTTGTGAGGTAGCAGGCTCTGGGCTCCATCCTGGCAATATAAAGATGAACCAGAGTTGGCATTTTTAGTTGGCTTAACTCCTCTAAGGTTACCCTGAGTCTTTACAGTAGCGCATTGGGGCATACATGGTTCACATTGACTAGTGGGTACTGTAGTGACCATGAACTGTATCGAATTTGCCATGGCTAATTTATACAGTATTCTGCCACTTCAGAGAGTTGGTGAAAAATGGAGTTAAAGTACAAGATTATTTTGGTGCTAAAAAAGGTAAAATCCATGCATAGTTTTCTCATCATGCATGTTTTCCATGAACTTTCTAAAGGCCCCACATATATACACCTGTAGTGTGTCTGTTTTCACTCTGGTTTAGTTTTTATTTTGATTTTTAATTTATTTTTTTAAGAGTTTTTTGCTATAAGGCGCGTGTGCTCGCCAGAGAGACAGAGAGAGACAGAGACAGAAAGTGAGAAATCATCCCCCAGGGGGGATGGCCACGCCACAGTCCCTTCTCTATTCTCCTCTCGGGATCTTGGGCATGCACGCACATGCACCTGGCGTATTGAAGCCACCGGGTCTGGGACTCGAACTGTGGTCGACTGCATGGGAGTCCAGCAACATAGCCATTACACTAACTGCTGGTCCCTTATTTTTGTTTTTTTTATATCATGATTTAACTTTTACAAATAGTTCTGACTTTTGCCAATAGTTGCTGCATTATTAAATTTCATTACTCAGTTGATTTGAATTATATATTAATGCATTACACTGAATGGAGAATAGTGATTGTACATATTGTAATGTCGAATACTAATGACACTCATGTTTAGTCAGTTAATTTCATGTTCTGGCATATTTGTGATATTCTCTGTTTTAGCACAAGGCTTTCACGGAAGTATTTTTGGATGATTCACATAATCCTTCAAATTGTCGAATATCAGTACAAGTTGCCACGCCATCATTGAACCTTTCTGTTCGCTTCCCAATACCGGATCTTCGATCAGATCAAGAAAGGGGACCATGGTTTAAGAAGTCACTTCAGAAGGAGATCCTTCATTTAGCCTTCACAGATCTAGAATTTAAGACGGAATTTGTAGGAGGATCCACCCCGGAACAAATTAAATTGGAGCTTACATTTAGAGAACTAGTGGGTAAGATTAAATGTCTCTGAAAGAGATACAAACTACTGGTACTGAAACTTATATCACAAAAGTGTCTGACGGCCCCACATACCGTAAAATTATCATCATCCTTTTCGTATGCCAGAAGGAGTCTATGTGAGTGTTTGAGAGAGAGAAAGAAATACAGAGAGAGAGGGGGGGGGGGGGTGGGGGGGGGGGGGGCTAGCACCCTCCAGAAGGGCCTGTCATGCCGTATTTCTTCCAGTTCTGTATCCGGTCATGTATATCCATGCCTGATGGTGGGCGGGGACTCAAATTCTGGTGGGCCACGTGGGAGTCAACTCCGTCTGCACAGTATAATCTCTGTGCATGAGACTGGCCTAAAGTACAATAAAATTAAAGAGCCTTGTGTAAGAAGATAAGAGTAGCAACTTTTTTCTAGTACTGTATTCACATTTGCAATGATTCAGTTTCTTACCAAAAAAAAAAGTTTAAAATTTTGATATAATAGGAAATATTACTTGTTAGAGTATACTTAAAAACTTGCTTTTTAAAATTATTACATGTTCAGTATTGTAAAATAATTTCTTCTGCATAAATAGCAAAGGCTTCCTCAAATAACATGCTAAATTATGACTTTTTTTTTTTTTTTTTAAATTAGAGAGGTCCTTGCTATAGGGTGCTTGTGCTCGCCAGAGAGACAGAGAGAAACAGAGACAGCGAGAAATCATCCCCCGGGGGGGGTGGGCACACTGCAATCCCTTCTCCTCCCTTCTCTTCTTCTCTCAGGATCTTGGGCACACACGCTCACACGCACACACGCCTGGCGTGAGTTTAAGCCACCGGGTCCAGGACTCGAATCACAGTCGACTACATGGGAGTTCAGTGACATAGCCATTATGCTAACTGCTGGTCCCAAGTTATGACTTTTTTTTAAAGGTTTTTTCCTTAGGATGTATGTGCTTGCCAGTGGGACAGAGACAGTGAGAGAGAAAATCACCCCGTGGGGGATGACCATGCTGCAGTCCATTTTCCTCCAGGATTTTGGGCACACACCCACACATGGCTGGTGTGAGTTTCAAGCCATCAGGTTCAGGACTCGAACTGCAGCCAACCAAGTAGGACTCCAGTGCCTTAACCAGCATGCCACCTTCTGGTTCCTGTGATAGAAAATTTTTAAAAAATCAAGCATGTTGACTTATTCATTTTGTTAAAATACTTGTTTTCTGTAGGGGAATATGGTGCTTTAGCTTCTGTTTTTATTATTACCTACCAGTTGTTTGCTGTGGGCTAATAACAGCCAGAATGACTGAGTGCTAGTATATGTTAGCTACTGTGCTGAGCACGTCACACTCAGCGTCTTGTTTCCTCTGATCCTCATCATCGCCATCAGCTCCTTTTCCCAGTTCCATAATTTAATAGTGGGGAGGGTCTGCGGACTTAGAAGAAAGTGTCTTCCCAGAACGTGTTGAAGTAGAGTGCAGAATGAGATTGAGACCCGAGTCCAACACTCGGGCTTGAGCTTTCCACCCTGACACTCGCTCCCATGGTGACTTTCCTTTGTGAAGCCTGTTTCAGTCTTTCTGAATTACTGTTTTTTTTTTTTTTTTTCCCCTCAAGCTAATGAAGGGAGTATGCATGTAAACTTAGAGTGGTCCACATCTGCGAAGAATTCTGGAAGGTTCCTAAACCACCTACCTTTGCTGCTACACTCCCCTGCCCCTCCCCACCCTCTCTGGGAATAACTGTAAAAGCTTCCCTTCCCTGTTCGAGTCTTACATTTCTCTAGAGATATTTAAAATTGATTTTTTCTAATTATAACTTCATGAACGAGCCTTTAAGTATTATGTGATCTTCTGTCATCTCCAGTGGCTGGAAACTCATCATTCCAGGAAAGCCATTCTTTATTTGTAAAATAGAATGAGAAAACATGCACAGACTTATTTGAATAGAGGTAATTTCTGCACTATGTGCTACAAAATTGTTTATTATCTTTATGTTCCTAGTGATTAACTACATAAACTTCTCTTTTATGCAGAAATAATCATTAATAGCTCTCAGGAAGTGGCAGGGGG
>NW_006160193.1:104972-120559 GCF_000334495.1 Tupaia belangeri chinensis | reverse complement strand
AAAAATATTAAATGCCTGCGGGGAGGGGCCCCCTGCCATATTGACCATGTCACATTAAGTGTTGGCACTTAGTTTTGAGTTTGAGTACAAGCAGCATCTTTAACTGATCTCCCCCATCACAGGTACTCACGAGACAGGAACAAGTAAGTACTGAGTATGTTGTATTGCTCCTGAGCTAGAGGATCTTTGCTCCTTTGAGAAAAAATATTTTCTTTTAGCCTTTGAGAAGAAATGCATTTCAATAAGTCACTTTATTAAGTGTTGGCACTTAGTTTTGAGTTTGAGTACAAGCAGCATCTTTAACTGATCTCCCCCATCACAGGTACTCACGAGACAGGAACAAGTAAGTACTGAGTATGTTGTATTGCTCCTGAGCTAGAGGATCTTTGCTCCTTTGAGAAAAAATATTTTCTTTTAGCCTTTGAGAAGAAATGCATTTCAATAAGTCACTTTTGTTTTGTTAGGGTCATTCCAAGAAGAGAAAGGAGAACCGTGTATGAAGTTTTTCCACGTGGCCAGTGGAGTAGATGGAGACACAGCATCGTCAGATGACTTTGACTGGCCGCGGTGAGCAGTCAAATGTATAGCTTTCATGGGATTTTTCTTTTTCTTTTTCTTTTTTTCTTTTTTCTTTGGGGCGCTATAGGGCGTGTGCACTTGCCAGAAAGTCAGAGAGACAGAAAGTGAGAAATCACCCCCTCCGGGGGGGATGGCCACACTGCAATCCCTTCTCCTCCATTCTCCTCTTGGGATCTTGGGCACGCATGCACACACAACCGGCGTGAGTTTAAGCCACTGGGTCCAGGACTCTAACCACGGTCGACCATATGGGAGTCCAGTGACATAGCCATTACATCAACTACGAGTCCCTTAACAGGATTTTTCTTTCAACGATACTGTAGTTCCTTTTATTTATTTTTTTTAATTATTATTTTTTTGATAGTTTTTTTGCTATAGGGTGCATGCACTCACCAGAAAGAGAGAGACAGACTGAAAGCGAGAAATCACCCCCTGGGGGGATGGCCACGCTGCAATCTCCTCTCTTCCATTCTCCTCCCCACAATTCCCTCTCCTTCATTCTCCTCCCACGATCTTGGGCATGCATGCACGTACACCCAGTGTGAGTTTAAGCCACCAGGTCCAGGACTCAAACCGCGGTCAACTACATGGGAGTCCAGCAACATAGCCATTATGCCATCTGCTGGTCCCATACTGTAGTTCTTATACCTGGCATTTTAGCTATTACACTAAAAATATCCAGCTTTGATGAGAAAACCCAGAAGAAGATAAACTAATCAGATAAAAAAACAAATATTGCATGCTACTTCATGAAAAGTGTGTGTTCGATACTGTGAAAGAGAGAAGGAAATATAAAATGTGTTCTTTGGTCTTAAGTTACCTAGTCTAGTTAGAGGGACACAGGATCATTCAATCTTTTTTTTTTTTTTTTTCCTAAATATTTGGTATGGGGTACGTGGGCTCATGAGAAAGAGACAGAGAGGGAGAGGGAGAAATCACCTCTCAGGGGAAATGGCTACCCTGCAGTCCCTTCTCCTCCATTCTCTGCTTGGGATTTTTGGTATGCATGCACATGCACCTAGTATGATTTTCAAGCTGCTGGATCCATGACTTGAACTATGGAGTCGGCTCTGTGAGATCCAGCTGCCTTAACCTCCATGCTACCTGCTGGCCCTCATAAAGGTTTTTTTGTTTTGTCTTGTTTTTTTTAAAGAGATTTTTGCTATAGGGTGTCTTCGCTCACTGGAGAGGCAGAGATAGAGAGAAAAAGTGAGAAATCACCTCCCCAGAGGGATGGCCATTCTGCAGTCCCTTCTGTTTCATTCTCCTCTTGGGATTTTGGGCACATACGTACACATGCCAGTGTGAGTTTCTAGCTGCCAGGTCTGAGACTCAAATCATGGTCGACCATGTAGGAGACTAGTGACAATCATTACATCATCTTCTGGTCTTGTTTTCGTTTGTTTGTTTGTTTGTTTAAGAGTTATTTATTTAATTATATTTACTTTTATTATTATTCAATCTGATCAGAGAGAGAGAGACATACACAGAGGGAGGGAGGGTAAGAAAGCGAACTGCTAGGTCTGGGACTCGAACAACAGTCAGCCATGTGCGAGTCCAGCACTTTAACCACCACGCCACCTGCTGGTCCCTTATTAAATATTTTAAAGACACTTCAGGCTGTAGTTGAAGAGATTTCAAAAGGTGTCATTTGGTTAGTTGTCAAATGAGTTTTATATTCAGTTTTATGTCTTAGGACATTTTTCAGATCTGGGGAGCTTACAATATACTGTATCTTGGGCTTCATCCGGAGAATCTGGGATAGGACCTGGGTATCAGTGTATTTTTTAAATTATGCCGGATGTTTCCAACATGCAGCTGAGATTTGACCACCACTCCTCCAGGACTTCTTAGGCAGGAGAACTCATTTCTTTAAACACATTAACTTGATAGTAGGCTTGGATCATATTTAAAAGAAGAAGTTAGTTTACTTGAAACAGTGGTCCATCATTATGGACTACTCACTGAAAGCTGAGTATCTGAAGGCTGAGAATTAAAGCAGTTAATTAGTGCTGTTTTTCTGCCTGTCTTCTTTTACACCTCCCTGCTATGTTAGATCCATCAAATTCTTAGGCATTTTCAATACATGCCTGATAATGAGCATGAGTTTTTATGGTAGCTGGATCCACTTCAGAGCCCAGGTGCAGTGGTGCTGCAGTGCTCTGTTACACTGGGAGCCATAGGGAAGACTGGGGTTTGGCACCCAGGTGGACTTGACGTGCCAGTGCAAGTGGCCATCATCCTGGCTGGCTGAAAGAGGAGGACTGTGTTGTGGGACCCACTGAGGTTCTTTCTCTTACAGCAAATAAACTTAAAAAAGGAATTGGATCTATTTCAGTTGTGTTCTTTGGAAGCATGGTTTGCATTAGGATATCTGCAAACTAGGAAACAGTTGGTGATAGTTTACTAGAACGAATAGCACCATCTAGTTAGGGGACAAGAAGTTGTTATAGGTGTGACACAGTCATTTCGTTTGAGGGTTCCATGCCCTGTCCTAATAATGGGTTGGCATAGTAATAAAAAGTAAAAAGCTCGTGCTGGTAATGCTCTTCTGACTAATGATGGGATTATTCTGGAGCTTTAGCTTTTATAGTCAAAGTTTGCATTAACTCCATGATATTTAGGGTTTATAGCTACAAAACAATAGCATAAGCCCTTTACTGACATTTCTAGAGGAAAAGATAACTTTGTTGTTGCTGTTATTAAAGTTTCCTAATCAATGTCTTTTCTTTCTTTTTTTTTTAATCAGCCAGAGTGTGGGTACACTTGTGAAGGTGAGATGGGAGGGAGAGAAAGCATTCCCCATGGGAATGGCCATGCCTCAATCCCTTTTTGTCACTTCTTTATCATTAGGATTTTTTAAAAATTTTTGCCAGAGGGCATGTGTACTCACTAGTAGAAAGAGACAGAAAGCACCCCTAGTTGGACGTGGTCACACCACAGTCCCTTCTTCTTCAATAGATGGAGAAACGGGCTCTTAAGCATACACGCCTGGTGTATTTCTCACATTGTGCAGTTGGCTATGTGGGATCCAGCTCCCTCAATCAGTAGGCCCCTGGATCAGCCCTATCATTAATATTTTATCATTGGACTCTTTTTTTTTTTTTTTTTTTTTGGAGAAATTTTCACTGTAGGGCGCGTGCGCTCGCCAGACAGACAGAGAGAGACATAGAGACAGAAAGCGAGAAATCACCCCCCAGGGGGGATGGTCACGCCGCAATCCCTTCTCCTCCATTCTCCTCTCGGGATCTTGGGCACGCACGCACACGTGCCCGGCGTGAGTTTTAAGCCACCGGGTCCGGGACACAAACCGCGGTCGACTACGTGGGAGTCCAGCGACATAGCCATTACGCTAACTGCTGGTTCCCATATTTTATCATTGGACTCTTCACATGCATGTCTTGGCTGATGCTCTCAAGAGCATCAACGATGCCAAAAAGAGAGGCAAACACCAGGTTCGTACTAGGCCACACTCCAGAGACATTGTCCAGTCTCTAACTGTGAAGATGAAACATGGTAACACTGACTAATTTGAAATCATCGTTGATTGCAGAGCTAGAAATATTGCTATGAACCTCACTGACAGGTTAAATAAATGTGGAGTGATCAGCCCCAGTTTTGACGTGCAACTCAAAGATCTCGAGAAATGGCAGAATAATCTTCTGTCAGGTTGGTTTCATTGTCCTAACCAGCTCAGCTGGCATCACGGACCATGAAGAAGCAAGATGGAAACACACAGGAGGGAAAATCCTGGGTTCTTTTTGTAGGGATGTAATGCACACATACAAATAAAATGCCTCAGTAGACTAATCATGTACTCAGTGGTCTTTGTATTAATTTGCACAAAAGTTAGTTTTGCTATTTACACTTAGATTTTGGTCTTTCTTGTTGTATTTGTTATCAGAATTGTACTGAAAATAAATCCACCAGCCATGCATTCCATTTTGGAGCGAATAGCAGCCGAGGAAGAAGAGGAAAATGATGGGCACTACCAGGAAGAAGAGGAAGGAGGCGCTCATTCCTTGAAAGATGTCTGTGACCTGAGAAGACCAGCCCCATCTCCTTTTTCTTCTCGTAGAGTAATGTTTGAAAATGAACAGGTAAAGTAAAATTTGAGCCAGGGTGGAATGCTGTTATCCTATGCCATATAGCAATAGTTTCAATATTTTATCTTTAAAAAAAATCGTGTATTATTTTTGTTAGGTTTTAACTCCAAATTTGAGTAATATAGGTTGAACATCCCTGACTTAAAAATCTAAATCTGAAAAGCATCAAAATTGGAACTTTTTGAGTGCTGAAATGACGCCACAGTGGGTCATTCCACACCTGACTTCCACGGCGGGCTGTAGTCAAACTCTGTAATACAGAAATGTTGTGTAACACTGCTTTCAGGGGATAAAGTGTATAAAAACATAAAAAGTGAATTTTATGTTTAGACTTGGGTCCCATTCCCAACATACTTTATTATGTATATGTAGATCTTTCAAAATTTGAAAAAGTCTGAAATCCGAAACATTTCTGGTCCTGAGCATTTCAGGCAAGAAATACCCAACGCGAAGCTATTTTTTCTTTGATGTGTATCTTCCCCAGGTAAACGTTACATGTTTATTTTACTTGCTTACATACCAAGTTCTATGGACAGATTAAGAAGGTACTACTATTTTAAACATGAAATGGTTATTTGATGCCTCTTCTTTGCACTAAACTATTATGTTTTAGATGGTGATGCCAGGCGACCCTGTAGAAATGACAGAGTTTCAGGATAAAGCAATCAGCAATTCTCACTATGTGCTGGAACTTACGTTACCAAATATTCATGTAATACTACCTAATAAAAGCTTTTATGAGAAGCTTTATAATAGGTGAGTTTAAGCACATTGAATTGAATCAGACTGTCTGCCTAACTGCCACTGTTTCCCTTCTTCCTCCTTTCTTCCCTCGCTTTACTGTTATCTGCTGTCCCTGTGTGTCTGTGGCGTTGGCGGTGACTGGCACGGTCACTGTGAGGTTGTGCTGTTGCTGCCGCAGTTGTCCAGCACTGGGTGACGGGGGTGGAGGTGCTCAGTCACTCAGCCCTCAGGGTGGCAGCTTTTCCTGTCAGCCGACCACAGGACTACCAGTGGGGCTGTCTTCTGCAGGAGCGGTGTGGTGCGGAGAGTTACTGCCGCGGGAGTCTGGATGAGGGTGGCCAAGCTGGAATCCGAATCCAGAGTCGCCCTGAGGGGTGCTCTTTCCTCAGAATTCAGGAAGCCATCTTGTTGGAATTCCACCTTTATAAACTTGTGTACAAAAATTTAAACTTACTTCATCTGAATACATGTCAACATACATACCATGCAGTTATTGAAATAAATGAAATCCGGGTCATAGACTGTTGACCTTGCACCGTTTACCAGCCTCAGTATGCCTCAGTTTCCCATCCTATGAAACGGACATGACGCTGGTGCCTGCCCCGAAAGGTAGTTTGGGGGAGCAGATGATACAGCACTCGGAAACTCGGAGGACAGTGTCTGGTGCGCAGTAAGCACTTACTGTTAGGATGCCCACTGACTTAGAGGATGTCTCCCGCAGCTCGCCTGAAAGCCAGTTGCTAGGTCTAGTGCCCATCTCAGTTTCCCATCCTATGAAACGGACATGACGCTGGTGCCTGCCCCGAAAGGTAGTTTGGGGGAGCAGATGATACAGCACTCGGAAACTCGGAGGACAGTGTCTGGTGCGCAGTAAGCACTTACTGTTAGGATGCCCACTGACTTAGAGGATGTCTCCCGCAGCTCGCCTGAAAGCCAGTTGCTAGGTCTAGTGCCCATCACCACCAGCTTCCCTCATCTAGACAAGTTACTCTCATTTTGATTCATCTTCAGAACCTCCCCTGCCGTGTCTGCTGCAGGCTCGCTGGGTGTCAGAAATGCCTGGCCCTTTATTCCTTCCCTGTTAATAGTGAACTCGGGGCCTTGTCACTGACCGCTATCAACTGTTGGTCTTAGAATAAAAAAGTAGGTTCCAGAGAGGAGTCTAGGGTCCCTAGTAGTTCAGTGGTCTTGAAAATGAGATCTGCAGGACAGTCCATTTGGGTATAGAAAGAAAATGTTAGAACGTCTATTTAACATTAAAACAAAACAGAACTTTAAAATCTTTAGTTTTTAATTTGTTTTATATATTCTTAGCAAATAGTAGTGCATAATTGATAAGTCCACATCTGAGGAGTTCGATATTTTTTGACTATTGAGATTTGTTCACACCAGATCTCAGGTTCGGAAACCAGTGACCTCTAGTCTCCCGCCCTGTGCCGTAGCTGAGGGCGTCTGCGATGCTGACACATGGGCAAAGCTGACTGATGGAATGACATGACCCGTCCCAGGCCCTGGCCGGGCGTCAGAAGGGCTGGGCCGCTTGTTTCGCTTTCTGCGTGGATTGAGTGGGTTAACTGAGGACGTGAAGAGAACTATATTCCTTAAAAGTTTCCATTATAAATTATATTCATTTACTGTGTTTTTTAAAAATAGAGGACAAATCCCTTTCTTGGAATATAAGCCACTGATTAGAAATCTTCCTTCCCTTTTTTGGCAGCAAGTATGCCCAGAAGGCATTGTCTATAGTTTTAGTTTTGTTTTCTGTAAAGTGGAGTGAAAAATGTTCAAAGTGATCCGAGAACAGAATCCTTACAGGTTTTTAAGACTATTTTTCATTTGGTCAGCCCTGTATTTAATTGAGCTAAAATTAGAATAACAAATGCAGGGCTAGCCAGTGGTATGGCAGTTAGGGTGGCTGGATCCCACAGGCTAGTGGCATGGTCCCAGACCTAGTAGCTTATGCACACATGCTTAAAATCCCAAGGGGAGAGTAGAGGAGAAAGGATTGCAGTGTAGCCATTCCCCCCACCCCCTGGGGGTGGAGGTGGGGAACTGATTTCTCACTTTCCCTCTCTCTCTTCCTCTGCCTCTCTGGTGAATGCTCGAGCCATGTAGCAAAAATAAAAAAAAAAAAAAAAACCAAAAAAAACCCCAAATAGAAGCAGAAACTTTTCACTCTTGATGAATACCTGAAACTCGTAACTCAGCTGGTAGGAACAGACGTTTCCAGGTTTGCTAGCGTAGTCTAACAGTGGCAAGCATGGCATATGGGGTCATAATGGCACTCAGCGGAGTTGAGTAGTTGACTGCCCAAGCCAGAGAGATAGAGTAGCTTTAATCTGCGTGGCCAGTTTAAACGGGTGTCACTTGAGGGCTTCTGTTCTATATTCTGCTCTTCTCCTTGATCTCTCAGGCCCTGGGATACTCAGATGCTCCTTTGGTCTGTGGATCGTGGGAAGTCTCATGTCTGACTTCTTCAGTGTGTGAAATCCGTGCCCTTTATCTGGCCTTGTATTAATTAGTAATAGGTTAAAAATTGCCAAACAGTCTCAGGCTTAGAGAAAATGTGTAAGTACAGTGCAAAGAGCTTTTTTCCCTCTAAACTGTTTGTTTCTTACCTGATGCTTCTCTGACCTTGACTACTTGAATGTGTATTTCCCACAGACAAGGACATTCTGACCGTAACTGTAGCTTAGCCTTCCAAATCCGAAATCACTAGTGAGACATAGTGGGCCAGCAGGTGGCATGGCGGTTAGGGCACTGGGCTCCCACAGGGCCAACTGTTTTGAGTCCCAGATCTGGCAGCTTGCTTTTTTACTTTCTCTCTCTCTCTCTCTGGTGGGTGCACTTGTCCTGTAGCAAATTAAAAAGAAAAAAGAAAAAAAGACAAACTTAAAATAATTATTTTAAAAATAATAATGACACATTGTACCATCAGGTCCTCATACCTTGTTCAGGTTTCACTGAATGACTCAATAATGTCCTTTTATCTTTATTTTAAATCTTGTCTTTCTGAGCACAAATGACAGCCATGGTGCCTTTACTTCATACATTTAAAATACTGGTTTACTGCTTTATGCTTTCATCAGTTGACTCGTTTTACAAAGACAGTTTCAGGTGCAGAATTTTTTCAGTCAGAAGTCTTGAAGAATATAAAAACAAAACAAAACAACTCAAGCTGTTTTTTTTTTTTTTTTTTTTTGAGAGGGTTTTTCTATAGGGTACATGTGCTCACCAGAAAGACAGAGACAGAGAGAAAGAAAACAAGAAATCACCCCCTGTGGGGATGGCCTCGCCATAATCCCTTCACCTCCACTCTCCTCTCGGGATCTTGGGCATGCATGCACACGCGCCCAGCGTGAGTTTAAGCCACTGGGTTCGGGACTTGAACTGCAGTCGACTACGTGGGAGTCCAGCGACATAGCCATTATGCTAACTGGTCCCATCAAGCTGGTTTTATGAAATCAACTCTATTGAGCACCTATTATGTTTCCTGCTCATGGGTGTAGCATCATGGCGTGTGTCTCTCTCGGTAGTGGAAATATCATCCAGTGTTTTATAGTGTTGTGGTGTCAAGGCTATATTCAGACCAAAAATATTTATAAGGGAAAACATAGCAAAATCATAAGAAACATACATTTGCAAGACATATATATGAACTCTAGATTTATTTAAAGTACTAGCTTCTATTTCAGCTATGAAGGTAAGAGAATGCTTATAAGAAGAGCATTTATTGAGCAAATTCTTCCTTTTATATCTTTATTGCTTACACATATACATAGGCATTTAAACCAAGATCTGACTGATCTGGATTGATATTCTTGTTTCTTTGTCCCGTGACATGCCCAAGAAGCAGCGAGTCACATTTGTACCACAGAATGGGACGTTGCTGTCTGAGGTGTGACATCTTGCCGTCTTGTAATCCTGGCATCCTCAACATGGTGGTGCTTCCATGGGTGGGGAGTCACAGTACTCAGTCCTGGTTTGTACTTTCTAGGGGTTCAGGAACTCTGGGATGGGTCTGGAGAGAGGCCTCTCACAGGAGTGGGCAGGGCCCACTGACTCACCGCTGGCACCTCAATGGGCTCTCTTGTGAGGCTGTACGATGAGTCTGCTTGGCAGTCCTTCCCTGTGAGTCACCCCCTCGTCCTCCTCAGCCATCAGCGCCTGCTCTGTGGCGACCACTGCTCAGCTTGTACTGGGTTGATCAGACACAGTTGTGTGCTCAGTGGGGCTTGCAGTCTGGTGGGGGAGGGAAGGAAAGACTGAGGGTCACAGGTGCCATGACAGAAGTAGGCACGGGGAAGGACAGCCCTGGGTCTATGTTTACCAGAAGACTTCTTAGAGGACATTGGCAAGTGTGAGCTTTCTTGAAAACTTAGATGAGGGGAGGAGACTAGGCCAGAAGGACGTCTATGTAGTTGGTATTTCTTTGGAAAAGTAGGGTGCAGTTGTAGCCTAGGTGTGATATCTGTCACACACTGGTTGTCAGTATTGCTTGGCTTAGTTAGAAGGTCTCGCCTCTTCTTATTCTGTTATGTGTGTTCTTCACCTCATGAAATCTTTCCAGTGAAGCTGTGCTCCCCATAGAACAGAGAAAGCCGATCTCTCTCAGGAAGGAACTAAATTGGGAGCTAGGCATAATCTGGACTCTCATCAGCTTGTCCTTGCATTAGCTCAGGGACCTTGGGCAGGTCACTTATCTTTGATGAGGCAACTTCTTCCTCCTTTTTAAGTTTTGCTATAGGATGCATGTATTCACCAGAGAGAGAAAACGAGAGAGAGAGAGAGAGAGAAATTGAGAGAGAGAGAAAAATCACAACCCTGGGGAGATGGCCACACCACAGTCTCTTATCTTCCATTCTCTTGGGATTTTAGGCATGCATGCATATGTTCCCAGCATGAATTTCAAGCTGCCAGGTCTGGAGCTTGAACCACAAAGTTGACCATGCGTTATCCAACCACCTTAAACTCCATACCACCTGCTGGCCCTATGAGGTCCTATGAGACAACAACTTTTTTTTTTTTTTTTTTTTTTTTTAAGAGAGATTTCTTTTCTTTGTAGAGCACATGTGCTGGCCAGAGAGATCGAAAGTGAGAAATCACCCCTCTGGGGGATGGCCATGCTGCAATCCCTTCTCCTTCTTTTACCTTTTGGGATTTGGGGCATGCACACACACGTCTGGCATTGAGTTTTAAGCCGCTGGATCTGAGACTCGAACTGTGATCAACTATGTAGGAGTCCAGTGATGTAACCATTATACCATCTGCTGTTCCCAAGACAGCTTCTTTTAAGGGTAAAGTGAAACTGAGGATTCACTTCTGGCCAAGGGTTGCGGGAGTGTGAGATGAGACCGTGCATGCTGAGCTGTGGCTTAGGAGGGCACTCCTCCATGCGGTCTCTTCCCTTCCTCTCTGTGGGCGTTTATTTTTAATCACCTCCCTCTTTAACACATTTAGATGTGTGAAGTGAGTTTGTAATTTGATGCATATAACACAGGCAAAACTAGGCAATTAATCTACTTAGGTATCTAACGACACAGAATTGCCTTTTTACTGCCCTGCATTATAACCGTATTAGTGATTTTTTCCATTGAGAGAACATAATTCTTGTCCTTCCTAAAAACCATTTTTATGGGATCTAGCTTCCATTTCACCATTTCAAAAAAAATATTGTTTATGTGTGCTTTTATAGGGATAGTCTAGTTTGCTTTCATTGAACTAGGAGTTGCATACTTATTTTTCACCTTTTATCTTGTAGGATCTTTAATGATTTGTTGCTGTGGGAGCCAACAGCCCCTTCACCAGTGGAGACGTTAGAAAATATTTCCTATGGGATTGGACTTTCAGTAGCCAGTCAGCTGATTAATACCTTCAACAAAGATAGCTTTAGTCCATTTAAGTCAACAGTTCACTATGGTAATGTCTTTTCAATTTGTTCTGAATTAAAATGCCTAGTTTATCGATTAACAAAGTAGTAACCTTTTCAATTATGGATTTTAACATTGTTCCTTTGACTGTATTTTTCATTTATAACTGTATTTATAGTGGTTAAGTAATGTATAAGACTATTTCCCCATTTCTGTCAGGGAATAGCATTACCACTTCACTGTGTTGTCTGTACAGTGCTAGTGTACATGTTGTCTGAAGTTTATAGCCGAAGAGAAAAAACACAGAAAGTACATCTTTATGTCACTCCATAGTCTTTGCGAAAATTAGCAGGTTATACATATAAAACAATTTTCAAGTTACTATTTTATTTTAATAGGGATCACAACCAGGTTAACTGTATGTGTATTTCTCATAGATGAGGAAAGTGGATCTGAGGAGGAGACCTTGCAGTATTTTTCTACCCTTGATCCCAGCTACCGTTCCCGTCGGAAGAAAAAACTAGACTGTCAGAACAAGAACTCACAGAGTTTCCTCTCAGTCCTTCTGAACATTAACCATGGATTAATGGCTGTGTTCACAGATGTAAAGGTTCCTGATCTAAAGTGTTTTTTCCAAATGTGCCTTATTTTAAACAAATCTACCGTGATGCATATCCAGTGATCGAAGTAGTTTGAGGTTTTTTTCAGTGACTGAAAAAGTGTTTTGAAAAAAAACTGTGTTCTGTTTTGGGGACCAGCAGTTGGTGTAATGGTTGTGTCGCTGGACTCTCATGTAGTCGTCCATGGTTCAAGTCCCGGATCCGGTGGCTTAAACTCATACCGGGTGCGTGTGCGTGCCCAAGATCCCAAGAGGAGAATGGAGGAGAAGGGATTGTGGCGTGGCCATCCCTACTGGGGGTGATTTCTTGCTTTCTGTCTCTCTGTCTCTGTCTTTCTGGCGAGTGTACATGCCCTATAGCTAAAACCTCTCCCTGCACCCCCCCCCCCAAAAAAAAAGCATGTTTTGAAAAGAAAAGTGAGACAGTGAAGTCCAGAGTTCTGAGGCATGGAAACGAGGATGGCAACTTTAGGAATTCAGCCCTCACTGGAGATCAAACTTTGTATTGTGTTCCTTTTGGGAAATGAGTGCGAATTTGCTCCTAGGGTGGGAATTGGTGATCTATCGTGAAGGAGGGTGAAGAACAGGGTTCATTTGGCAGAAGAGGTTCCACATGTACTTAGATCGTTAAGTTTTTAGTGCCACTGTGGAATGGTTCAGAAATTCTACTGTGCTGCAGTATGGAGGTTTTTTTTAGCTGAATCAAGAAGGGCCATTCCCAGGTCAGCAGGGTGTGTGGTGGTTAAGTGCTCCCACATGGTTGGCCACAGTTTGAGTCTGGACCTGATGGCTTGAACTCATGCCAGGCCTATGTGCGTGAGGGCCCCAAATCCCGGGAGGAGAATGGAGGAGAAGGGATTATGCTTTGGCCATCCCTCCTGGGGGGTGATTTTCTGTCTGTTTTTCTGGTGAGTGCATGCGCCCTATAGAAAAATTTCTCACAAGGAACAAACACAGGACTCACAAGGCAGTCTCACTTTTCTGCATTAAAAGAATGACTTCTGTGTTTTCCATCTTTTTTTAGCAAGATAATGGAGATCTGTTGGAGAACAAGCATGGCGAGTTCTGGCTAGAGCTCAGCAGTGGCTCGTTATTTTGCGTGACAAGATATGAAGGTTTTGATGACAAGCACTACATCTGCCTTCACTCTAGCACCTTCAGTCTGTACCACAAAGGTAGGACGGGTGCTCGTTCCGTTTGCTTCTGTTTAACCGTCTTTAAATTGCTTTAATAAAGAAAATCAATTGAGAATAGAACTTTGATACTAGATATTATTTTCTGTAAGGGGTTTTCATTTCTCTGTTAAACTGATAACTGTGACAGACCAGCAGTTGGCGTAATGGCTATGTCGCTGGACTCCCGCATAGTTGACGGTAGTTTAAGTTCTGGACCCGGTGGCTTAAACTCACGCCAGGTGCATGTACGTGCATGCCCAAGATCCCGAGAGGAGAATGGAGGAGAAGGGATTGTGGCGTGGCCATCCCCCCTGGGGGGTGATTTCTCGCTTTCTGTCTCTGTCTTTCTGGCAAACACACACACCCTATAGCAAAAAAACCCAAAAAACAAAAAAACTTCTCAAAAAAAAAAAATTGATACTGTGAGTTAGAAGTCAACTTTATGTTCTTTTTTGGTGACAGCTTTACCAAGATGCAATTCACATACTGTGCAATTTGCCCATTTAAAGACTACTTTGTGGGTTCACCAGATGGTGTAATGGTTACATCACTGGGCTCCCACATGGCCTACCACAGTTTGAGTCCCAGACCTGGTAGCTTGAAACTCACGCTGGGCACGTGTGCATACATGCCCAAGATCCCAAGAGGAGAAAAAAGGGGAAAGGATTGCAGTGTGGCCATCCCCCCCGGGGTTGACTTTTAAGAGTACTTTGCAATGGTTTTTAGTATTTCACAGAGTTGCACAACCATCACTGGAGTCCATTTGAGAACATTCTTGTCATTCCAGGAAGAAACTCCCCTCATCTCCCCAGCCCTGAGCAACTACTCATTTCCTTTCTTTTTTTGGGAAGGATTTGCATATTCTGGAAGTTTAATACAAATGGAATCATACAAGTTTGTGACTGGGTTCTTTTATTCGACATGGTGTCGTCAAGGATCATTCAAGTTGTGTCAGTCCTTCACTCTTTTTTATTGCCCAGTGATGTCCCATCATGTAGATAAACCATATCTTACTCCCTGTTCATCAGGGGACCACTTCTCAGTCTTTATTCTCTCTTCAGGAACATTCCCTTCTTGTTTCTGATATGAAATTTAGTGCATTTTGAGCAGTTGCCTGAGTTACCTTGTGACTAGACCTAAGATACTTACACATTCTTAACATTTATGAGTTTTAACATCAATTTTCCTATTGCACTAGAACTTGGCTTTTATTTTTTTTTTAAATAGTGCAATATCAATTATATCAACATAGCAAAGAGGATTGGATTATTAATGGCCAGCCTGGTTCTTGGTTCTCTTGCTTACACGATAATGTTTTATTCAATGGAAGTACGTGGATTTTTGTTTTGAGTTATAGAAGTCCATGAACTAATTTCAGGTAATCACGTGTTACTGTTTCCACCCTGATGTTGTTCTAGGCATAGTAGATGGAGTGATTCTTCCTGCAGAAACACGACTGCCCAGTCCAACCCGGCCGCACTGGTTGGAGCCCACCATTTATTCCTCTGACGAAGATGGCCTTCACAGAGCGTCTGCAGATGGCGTTGGCGGAGAGAGTTCGAATATGCTCTCTGTTGCAGTGAAAATATTGTCTGATAAATCAGAGTCCAATACAAAGGTTTGTTTTGTGCTTTTATAGCCTTAAATACTTCTATTGATTTGATTACTAGCCAAAGATACATAAAAGGCAACACTTTTATTTTCATGAAAACACTTTGAAGTTATAGGTGGTAAGTGTAGCTCTTCGTTGTCATTCTGTGTAGGAGTTTCTCATTGCCGTGGGACTGAGAGGAGCCACTCTCCAGCACAGAATGCTCCCCTCCGGGCTTAGCTGGCATGAGCAGGTAAGAGAGCCACTGTGTACGTATCAGTTTATTTTAAAGTTTATGCTGATGTAGAGTTCTGAAAAGTTCCTAAGTCATGAATTACCCACTCTATGAATTAGGATGAAGTGAATACTACTGTCTAACCACTGCTTAGGTTATGAAATAGAACATTATTATCACCCCAGAATGTAACTGATTTTCTTTCTTTTTGTATTTTTTTTGTTTGGATTTTTGCTGTAGAGCCTGTGAACTTGCTGGAGAGAGAGAGAGGGAGAAAGAGAGACAAAGAAAGAGAGGAGGGGAAAGTGAGAAATCAACCCCCTGAGGGGGATGGCCATGTGGCAATCCCTTCTTCCTCCATTCTCCTCCCGGATTTTAGGCACACATGCACACACACACAGCATCAAGCAGCCAGGTTCAGGACTCAAACTGAGGTTGACCATGTGGTAATCGAACCACTTTAGCCACCATGCCACTTGCCGGCCCCCGTAACTGATTTTCTTTCTTTCTTTTTTTTTTTTTAAATTTTATTCATTCATTTATTTTGGAGAGAGAGAGAGAGAGCGAAAGAGAGAGAGAAAGTGAGAAAGCAAGCCATTAGGTCCGGGACTTGAACCACTGTCGGCCATGTGGGAGGGTCCAGCACCTTAACCACCACGACAACTGTC
>NW_006160193.1:74737-104923 GCF_000334495.1 Tupaia belangeri chinensis | reverse complement strand
TTTAATTGGACCAGAGAGAGACAGAGAGGTAAAGAGATGGAAAGTGAGAAAGCAAGCTGTCAGATCTGGGACTCCATCTGTGGTCAGCCATGTGGGAGTCTAGCGCCTCAATCACCATGCCACCTGCTGGCCCCTGTAACTGATTTTTTTTTTTTACCTTAAAATTTGGTTTCTAAAATCTCTGGATGACAAGAGTTTTTTTTTTTGTTTGTTTGTTTTGTTTTTTATGCTTCTTTTTTTCACGAGAGGAGACAGAAAGAGAAATAGGTGTCCCTACCCCAACAGGGCTTTCTCCCCGTGAACCACCCCAGCTGAGCTGGCTGGGGCTCAGCACAGGTGTGCACAGAGAGACCTTGGTATGCGAATCTGGACCTTCACCTGTGGCCCCAACACCATGGAGCAGTGTGTGACAATTTACCATGCCTGTCTTTTATGTCATTAAAGAAAGAGAAGGAACTCTGTGCACTAGGATCTGTAGGGTGTCTGGCAGGGGCAAGCAAGGAATACGAATGGTGTTTTGAATTACTTTTGTAAGTGGAGATTCTTTTTTAGTTTTTTCCATGGAGTGTGGGTACTCACTGGAGAGAGAGAGAGAGGTAAAGTGAAGACTCACCACTCCCAGGGGGATGACCATGCCACAATCCCTTTTCCATTCTTCTTTTGGGATTTTAGACATGCACACACATGTGCCCGGCATGATTTTCAAGGTCTCAGGTCTGGAGCTTGAACCACAGTGGGCCATGTGGGAACCCAGAACCTTAACCACCATACTACCTGTTGGTCTCTAGAGGTTCTTTAAGTGCCAGGATTTTCATTTTATTCCCTAGATCAGTAGTATGATACTGTTTTAAAGCATTTTATCGGGATTTCTATAAGTAATTTTTAGTTGAGTAACTCTATAGGGCAGTTAAATATAGTTGGTTATTTTTCAGAGGAAATTTTGTATAAGAAGTTACCTTTTCAGGATCAGCAGTTGGCGTAATGGTTATGTTGCTGGACTCCCATGTAGTTGACTGTGGTTCAAGTCCCAGATCCAGTGGTTGAAACTCACGCCAGGCGTGTATGCATGCGTGCCCAAGATCCTGATCCTGAGAGGAGAATGGAGGAGGAGGGATCGTGGCATGGCCATCTCCCCTGGGGGGTGATTTCTTGCTTTCTGTCTCTCTGGCAAGCGCATGTGCCCTATAGCAGAAAACTCTCCCCCAAAAAAGCAGTTACCTTTTCTGTGTGTGAGAATGAAAATTAGTGCACTACGAACTTTCTCATGTTCTGTGGAATGGGGAACCTTTCATTGTGCTGGGAAAATGAAGAATTATTTTTTAAAGCTTGAATGTTTTCAAAATGCTTTTTTCATGAATATCTTTAAAAAGTATGAGCATGGGATCAGCAGATGACTTAGTGGTTATGTCGCTGGACTTACATGTGGCTGACTGCGGTTCGAGTCTCGGACCTGGCAGCTTGAAACTCACACCCAGTGCATGTGTGTGCATCCCCAAAATCCTGAGAAGAGAATGGAGAAGGGATTGTGGTGTGACCATCCCCCTTGGGGGATGATTTTGTCTCTTTGGTGAGCATAAGTGTCCTATTGCAAAAATCTCTTAAAAAAAAAAAAAAAAAAAAAAAAAAGAAGAAAAAAAATTGTCCCGCTTTCCCTTTTTCTTTCTTTCTTTCTCTGGTGGGGGGTAGAGAGATGCTCAGTAGGAATACTCATTGACTGTAAGGGGAGAAAGTCAGCATAATCTCTTTATTTACTTAGATTAAAAATACAAGAGAACAGAGATTAGTGAGAGGGACTATCTTTCAGACTAAGCCAAGTATACATAAAAAAAAAAGAGAACTTCTTCCAACATTGAGTTATATAGAAAATTAGATTTTTCCACCCTCTCCCATGATTTATATAGGAAAACAGATTGATAATTTTAAGCAATTTCAGCAAAATACATATTTTTAAAGCATTGTTCCAAGCAATACAATGTGAAAGTATATTGTGTGTATACTTTGTTATTAATTTTTTTAAAGAATTATTTTTTATTTAATTTTATTTCTTCATTTATTCCAATTTGACCAGAGACACAGAGAGAAAGAGGGAAAGTGAGAAAGCAAGCCACCAGGTTCGGGACTCGAACCATGGTCAGCCATGTGGGAGTGTCCAGTGCCTTAGCCACTATGCCACCTGCTGGTCCCCATTTTGTTATTAATTTCTTAAAATAAGTTTTCTTCTAAGATTTCATTGCAGTTGTGGGATGGTTCTCTTCATTTCAGAAAAATTCTAATTTTACAAGTGCGTCTTAGAATTTTTGTTTCATAATAGTCATGTTATTATTTCATATATTCATATCTTTCATTTTATATATATTTCATATATTTGTTTAAGACCTATTACATGTTTTGATTTACATATATATAGTGAGATGAGTAATGTGATCAAAGCTATCTGTTACTGGGCCAGCAGGTGGTGTCATGGTTACATTGCTGGACTCCCACGTGGTCGGCTGCCGTTCCGGTCTCGGACCTGGTGGCTTTACACTCAGGGTGGTGTGTGCCTGACCAGATCCTGAGAGGAGAATAGAGAAGGGATTGTGGCCTGGCCATCCCCCCTGGGGGGTGATTTCTCACTTTCTGTCTGTCTCTCAAGCGAGTGCATGCTCCCTATAGTAAAAACCTCTCTCTTAAAAAAAATAAAGCTATCTGTTATCTTCCATAGTTGCCCCTCATTTTTGTGCATAAATGAAATTCCTTCAAAATTATTATTTTTTGTTTTGGTATTATGATTTCCAGTTAAATGGTTGCTTTTTCTATGTGCTATTATGTTTTATATTGCCCTTAAGGATATTATATCAAAATCTTTTCTTTTAAGGCAGGGCATTTTATATTTTTGTGATTATAGATTTTATACTTCTTGAATATTGCTGATGAACCTGTTTTGGGGTATAATCCTCCAACTTCATTTACAACTTTCCATGTTCATCTTTGGAGCTGTGCACTTGATTATAGGTACGTTCACAAATGGATTAAAATAAAGTTTCGCTATTTAAAGTATGTACTAAGCTTTGGAAACAAATACAGAGGGTCAAAATGCTTTTTTGGCAATTTTCTATTGCATCAAATTGATGATCTATGGTTTCTTTTTGGTATCAGGCCCCTGTATCTGCCAATCCGATCTCTCCTAACTGTGGAAACATTCAGCGTTTCTAGTAGTGTTGCACTGGACAAGTCCTCCTCTACTCTCAGGTACCTGTGTGAGCGTCACTGTGTACTGAATGTAGTTCTTCAAAACACACTAACTCTTACCTGCCTAAATCATTAAAACTCTTTTTACGGGGCCGGCAGGTGGTGTGGTAGTTCAGGTTCTGGACACTCACATGGTCAGCTGGTTTGAGTCCTGGACCTGGTGGCTTTCACTTGAAACTCATGCCGGGTGCATGTGCATGTGTGTGCAAAATCCCAGGAAAAAAATGGAGGAGGGATTGAGGCGTGACCATCCCCCCCGGGAGCAAAATGCAGGAGGGATTGAGGCGTGACCATCCCCCCCCGGGAGAGTGAATTACTATGAGCAAATGATTTAATCTAATTCTTTACACCATTTACATATTCCTAACATTTACAAACAACAAGGTTTTAAGAAATGCTGGGTGACAGCTGTAAGTTAAAAACTGCACATGCTTTTTTTTTTTTTCTTTTTGAGAGGTTTTCCCTATAGGGTGCGTGCGCCCACCAGCCAGACAGAGAGAGACAGAAAGCGAGAAATCACCCCCCAGGGGGGATGGCCACACCGCAATCCCTTCTCCTCCATTCTCCTCTTGGGATCTTGGGCACACATGCACATGCACCTGGCGTGAGTTTTAAGCCACCGGGTCCGGGACGTGAACCGCGGTCGACTACATGGGAGTCCAGCAACATAGCCATTACTCTGACTGCGGGTCCCAAAACTGCACATGCTTTTGATAATAGTCCTGTCAGAAAGAATAATGTATCTGAGCATACAGCGATCATGTGTATATTCAAAGCTTAGTTTTTCTGATGTTGGTTTTATCTTTCTTATCCTCAGAATAATCTTGGATGAAGCTGCTTTACATCTGTCTGACAAATGTAATACCGTCACTGTCAATTTGAATAGAGGTATGAGTTAAAAAACCAAATTGGAGTAGGTGAATGCTGCTCTTTTGTGTGCGTACAAATATTTTGAAGGGTTTTAATAAGTTATCTTCTAAGACCCTTAACGTTCGAAGGCTCTAAGTGATCTAGAGACTGCATGCTATATATGCAGAACCGGTTTTTCTATTTTCTTTTTGAGAGATTTTTGCTTTAGGGCGTGTGTACCCGCTGGAGAGACAGAGAAAGAGACAGAGAAAGAGACAGCGAGAAATCACCTTGCAGGGGGGATGGCCACACCGCAGTCCCTTCTCTATTTACTTCTTGGGATTTTAGGCACTCATGCACACGTGCCTGATGTGAGTTTCAGGCCTCTGGGTCCCAGATTCAAATCACATTTGGCCACGTGTAATTTCAATGACTTAACCACTAGAAGTCCCACTTTTTTCCAGCCAGCCACCTGCTGGCCCTCAGAGCTGATTTTTCAGTTTAAAATGGTAATGTTCTTATAACAGTAGTTAAGTGCATCAAGTTATACATACTTAAGATACGTTTTTAGTATAAGACAAATTTTGTTTCTGACTAAGAAAAAGTGAATTAAAGCATTTTCGTACTATAAAATTATGTTTCTATTATATCATAAATAATGTTAGCCCTTTCTGCAGTGAATTAAAAGAAATACTAATTTTATTGGAGTTGGTTGGGTAAGCCATACTCGGACATTTTATTAATTACTTAAAAAAATTTCAGATTATGTTCGTGTGATGGATATGGGGCTTTTGGAATTAACCATAACTGCAGTGAAGTCTGATTCTGATGGAGAACAAGTAAGTTATTAAAATAAATGGAATTTCTTATCTGTGTCCTGTATTTTGAAAAATCTGCTTTGTACTCCAGAGATGATGAGTTTTGTCTTCTCTTGAATTGTCAACAGATCCATGTACCTACTATTTGAACAGAATCCTAGCTTGCTTCCTGGCTTTAGGTCTTAAGCAAAGTTCTCTTAACATTTTTGATTTTGATTTATTAAAGCTAAAACTTCCTTTCTTGAAATTAAAAAAATATATTTAAAAAATACCTATTTAGGGACCAGCAGTTGGCGTAATGGCTAGGTCGCTGGACTCCCATGTAGTTGACCATGATTCGAGTCCTGGACCCAGTGGCTTAAAATCATGCCAGGTGCGTGTACATGCGTGCCCAAGATCCCGAGAGGAGAATGGAGGAGAAGAGCTTGTGGTGTGGCCATCCCCCCTGGGGGTGATTTCTCACTTTCTGTCTCTCCATCTCTCTTTCTTTCTGGCAAGCGCACTCACCCTATAGCAAAACCTTTCCCAAAAAAACCAAACCAAAACAAAAAACCAAACCTATTTAATGACCACAGTAAGCTATATAGCCTCAGCTAGGTGCTATTTTATAGTCTATTCATTCTACTCACAGTTTCATGCCTAAAGTAAAACATTTGTTCAGAGATATTTATATATCAGCTGAACTTGCAATTGAAAGTAGTTAAATCAATTAAGATATTTTGTTAGCCAATAACATGTGGGGGGAGGGGAGGAATGGAAAGCAACTGCAGATTATCAGGGAGGGTGGAAGGAGGGTTGGGAAATGGCAGAGAGTGAAAAATGGAGGATGGATACATATGTCCGAAACAAGAGGAAGGTTGGGAAATGGCAGAGGGTGAGAAATGGAGGATGGATACATATGTCCGAAACAATAAATGGAAAATTATTTGTTGATGGTAACATGTACAACTAAGCCACTATACAGTGTATGCTGGACGGGAAACTGCATGTTTTTTTTTATGTTGTGATGATGTTCAGTGAATGAATGTAAAATAATTTTAAAAAATCTAATTTACATAACATTAGTTTTTGTACAAAAATAGATAAAACATTTTAAAATTCATATTGAATTATGAGTACTTTCTTCCCTGTGGCATGACAAAATAGCATATATTTTAATGTAAATCTGGGCACAAAAATACATTTTTGTTTGTTTTTTGGAGAGGTTTTTGCTATTGGGTGCGTGCGCTCACCAGAAAGACAGACAGAGAGTCAGAAAGTGAGAAATCACCCCCAGGGGGGATGGCCACGCCGCAATCCCTTCTCCTCCAGTCTCCTCTCGGGCACACACGCACTTGTGCCCGGCGTGAGTTTAAGCCACTGGGTCTAGGACTCGAACCTCGATTGACTACATGGAGGTCCAGCAACATAGCCATCATGCTAACTGCTGGTCCCCCAAAATACGTTTTTTCTGTCTTGCTTGGAGAAGATCTTGACTCTCTTTTCCCACGTTCTGTCCAGACGGAGCCCCGCTTTGAGTTACACTGTTCCAGTGACGTTGTCCATATCAGAACGTGTTCAGACTCCTGTGCCGCACTGATGAATCTCATTCAGTACATTGCCAGCTACGGCGACTTACACGCGCCTGACAGGGCGGAAACGAAGCCTGGAGCGGCTCCAAAGAAGCCCAAGGTACAGTCACAGCGTTACCGCCCCAGGCCTCGCGGTGGGGTGACAGGTTCCATCACTGAGGCCTTCCTGGCAGTCCTAAGGCCGAAAAGACACTTTGAAAAGCCACCTCTTTATTCTTTATCTTCAGAGTCATGGGTCTGAAAAGGTGATTCCAGTGGACCTTCTTGGTAAACCTCTGTATTGTTTGGAATTCTTTGTTTCAGAACCCTGATTTTTTCTCAGCTAACATGCTGGTTTTCCTCTAGACATAAGTTAGTTTCGTCTGTCTTAGGGAAAAAGAAGAAAACATTGTCATGTAAGAACTTGTTAGATGCAAGCTGTACGTAAAAATGCTACGAGGAGATGGCAGGTGTTGGTGTTTTTCCTGGAAGACTTATTTTAGGTCCTGATATATTCCCTATTTTTTTTATCTATAATACTATCAAGTTTTCAGTATACTTACTCACATGTGATTTCCCTGTCCCTTCCTGAAAACCTAGTGAGAGAACGGGTTAAAGGTTATCATCTCTGTTTTTATTATTTGTTTGTTTTTAAAATTTTGCCAGAGGGTGCCAGAGAGAGAGAGAGAGAAAGCGAGAAAGCATCCCCCACAGGGAGTGGTCACGCCGTAATCCCTTCTCCTCCGTCTCTCCCACTTTTCAGAATTTGAGCACATACACGTACACACCGGTGTGTTTCTCAAACCACTGGGTCCAAGGCTCGAAGCTTTGGCCATGTGGGGTCGAGCTGCCTTACCCACCGTGCCACAGGCTGGCCGTTATCTGCCTTACAGATGGTAAGACCCAGGGAATTTAGGTGATTTGCCCTAATTAGTAGCAACAAATCCAGATACTTAGTTTCCCAGTTCAGTGCCTTTTTTTTTTTTTTTTTTTTTTGGTATATCCCAAGTGTCACCTTTCTGATCTCACCTATGGCCAGTTTGTTTTGCATTTTTTATTTTCCATCCTTCTTCATAGCTGTTTCTGTGAGCACAGCTATCACTCCCCTTAGGTTATGTCCCCTTTAGTATGTACTTGAGTAAGGATCTGACTACCGGCACATTAGCTTTTTCCAGGATTACCTTGTGTTTGTTTTTCACCTCTGTTCCTGACTCTAGTCTGCTGTATTCCCACTGATAATAAGATGATTTATGATTCTCCTGCTCCACTGCTTACTCTTTATAAGAATATTCTCTAGTTTGGGGGCTAGCAGATGGCATAGTGATTAAGACGCTGGACTCCAATGTGACCAGCCATTGTTCGAGTCTCAGACCAGGCGGCTTGAAACTCATGCTGAGTGTGTGTGCGCGTATGCCCAAGATCCTAAGAGGAAAATGGAAGAGAAGGGCTTGCAGCATGGCCGTTCCTCTGAGGAGTGGTTTCTCAGTTTTTGTCTCTCTGGTCAGTGGAAGCTCTCTAAAGCAAAATTTTTTTCTTTTTTTTAAAGAATATTCTGGGGACCAGCAGTTAGTGTAATGGCTATGTCACTGGACTCCCACGTAGTCGACCACGGTTTGCGTCCCGGACCCAGTGGCTTAAAACTCACACTGGGCGCATGTGCGTGCGTGCCCAAGATCCTGAGAGGAGAATGGAGGAGAAGGGATTGCAGCGTGGCCATCCCCCCTGGGGGGTGATTTCTCGTTTTCTCTCTCTGTGTCTCTTATCTGTCTGGCGAGTGCATGTACCCTATTGCAAAAACCTCTCCAAAAAAAAAAAGAATATTTTGTAGGAAGTTTTGTTTTTTTTTTTGAGGTTTTTGCTATAGGGCGTGTGGGCTTGCCAGACAGACAGAGACAGAGAGATAGAAAGCGAGAAATCACCCCCCAGGGGGGATGGTCACGTCACAATCCCTTCTCCTCTATTCTCCTCTCGGGATCTTGGGCATGCACGCACACGTGCCTGGCGTGAGTTTTAAGCCACCGGGTCTGAGACGCGAACTGCCGTCGACTACGTGGGAGTCCAGCGACATACAACTGCTGGTTCCCGTATAGAAGTTATTTAATATGATCCCTTTCAGCCTGGATCTTTCCATCTGAGTCATGCTCATATCTAAAAAGCATGGTCTGAATATAATGAATCCATAGTTCACTAACCAGATGGTTAAGTGCTGGTGCTAGAATTAAGCCCTGTGAATCACTACTTAGCAGATTTCCCCTCTTGTGCAAGCCCCCTACTGTCCTCAGGTGCTTAAGAAGTGAGTCTTTGACCTGCGGTGGCTTTGTCGCACAGGGATGAAAATCATCGAGGTTGTCTAATTTGACAAGATTAAGCTTAGTCATCCCCATTTCCCCAGCCTTGCTGCAGTTTTTTGCAGCTTCCCTCTCTTCTAATACGTTGCTTCTTAAAGATCCCAGCTCACTGTGTTGGCTTTGAAGTAATGACTCTCTTTGTGTTTGCCAGTAGTTGGGGTGATAACAGCTACAGCAGTGCCCCTTGTTTGTAGAGGACATAGACCAAGACCTGGGTGGGTGCCCGAAACCTCAAATAGCAATAAAAGCTGTGTGCACTGTTTTTTCATGTCTAGTAACAGGTGTGGCTACTCAGTGACTACTAAGCGGAGAGAGTGTGCTGCCAGGGCGTGCTGGAGAGGCGGTGCCCATGTCCTGGCACGTGGGGTGGGAAGGCAGCCTCCTTAGGCTGCCCTGGCAATTTAAAACTTATAAATTGCTTATCTGGGGATTTCCCATTTAATATGTTTTGACCATGGGTAACTGAATACATGAACAGCAGAGCCACAAAGGGCGGACTCTTGTAAAACTTAAAATAGAAATGGAACAGCTTGCCGAAGGTAAAGAACGAGTGTGTTCCTGTTTCCAGTGCTTTTGTGAAATGCAGTGTATTTATAAACATGAAACAAATTTAAGTAGTTTGCTTCTGAAGAGCATTTTCAGTTATTTTTCACTAGAATTTTTGGCTGCAGACAGATTCCAGCGGTCGGACATCCTCGCGTGGTCCCGTGCTTCCTGAGGCAGATCAGCAGATTTTACAAGATCTGATGAGTGATGCCATGGAGGAGATCGACGCCCAGCAGGCCCCGTCGTCCGTAAACCCACAGGCCAATGGTAGGACCAGGAGCGTTTCTCTGGGGGCACTGAGGTAGCTGAGGCTTGCATTATTTGTGTTCTCATGACTTCCTCAGTATGTGACTTACTAATGAAAAACACATCTGAGTTTTGGTGGATTTTTGTTAGTCAATAAGCTTGTGTCTAGGAGATAAATAACCTGGCTAAAGTGGTGCAGAGTAAGTGGAACCAAAGCTCATTTTTTTCTGATAGCTTCTAGCCCAGTAACACACACTGGCAGACACGCGTGCAGGCTGAGAATGATAGATAATGGCGTGAGAGCACTTCAGAATGTGCCGTGCTCACCGGGGCTGGGAAGGATTAGCAGTGGCTTCATTGGACTTCCGTGGAAGTGAGTTGAGTTGGCTTTTGAGAGGGAGGTGGGATTTAAGAGTGCAAGGAGGAGTGAGAAGGTAATCTTGGCAAAGCCATTAACACCCACAGAGTGTAGACGGAGTCGGCCTGAGCCTTGATTATCTAGCTGAACATTCAGGCTATTACCAGCATGAAAGTTTCTTTCTTGCTGAAAAGAAATGAAGAATTAGCCCAGAAAGTTGGATAAGCAGAGAAGGGCTGATGATTAGAGATCCTTGAACATGAAATGGAAACATACATTTTTTTTTTTTTGAGAGGTTTTTCACTATAGGGTGCGTGCACTCGCCAGACAGACAGAGAGAGACAGAAAGTGAGAAATCACCCCCCAGGGTGGATGGTCACGCCCCAGTCCATTCTCCTCTCGGGATCTTGGGCACACACACACACGCACCCGGCGTGAGTTTTAAGCCACCGGGTCCAGGACGCGAACCGCGATCGACTAAGTGGGAGTCCAGCGACATAGCCATTACACTGACTGCTGGTCCTGAAACATAAATATTTTGAAGCATCTATTTTCAAAAATATTTTTTCCAATTGGATAGATATAGCTTGCTCTATATATTATGGGAATCTTAATTTTAAAATGTTACTTTATGGTATTTAAAAAAATTTAGCATTAGGGCCCCGTGCCCTAGTGGTTAAGGGAGCTGGATCCCACATGACTGACCACATGTTTCAAATTTCAGTCCTGGTGGAATCGCGTGCATGCCAAAAATCTAAACAATGGAGATGGGATTGCAGCCTGATCACGCCCCGCTTGGGGCTGCTTTCTCCCTCTCCCTCTGTCTCCCTGTCTCTGGCGAGCTCGCGTGCCCTTCGGCAAATAAGAAAGTGGAAAATTTGGCATTGAATGTTGCTTTCATTCTAATTTAGGACACAACCAAGGAAGCAAACTGGGGCTTCTCACTTCCGGTGTACTACATTATTTGCTTTTTTATTTGTGCATTTTCGTTTTCTTTTTAATTGCACATGCACTTGCCAGAGAGCGAGCGAGGGAGAGAACCCCCAGTGGGGCATGGTCATGCTGCAGTCCCCTTTCCTTCATTTCTCCATCTTGGGAGGATTGGGGGAACACACACATACTTGTACCAGCGTGTTCTTTAAGCTCCTGGAGCTGGGACTTGAACACTGGTCAGCCATGTGAGATCTGGCTCCTAATACACAGCACTTAACCATTGTTCTGTGGGGCTGGCCCTGTACTGTGAACACATTATTTGTAATAAATGATAACAGTTATTTTACTTTCACGGGAAAGAATATTTAATGACTATTTACTGAGCAACTTGAATATAACATTCTGTACTAGTCACTGGGCACCTGTAATGGTGAGTAAGTCGGGGTGTTGCCGCAGGTTTGCCTGAGGTTGCAGTCGTAGCAGTGAACTGCAGTGCTTAAGCTGGGCATGGCTTGGATCTCAGGCTTGGCTTGGATCTCAGGCTTGGAAGCTTGCTGGGTGAGTGATCCTGTGCTAGGATCCCGAGGTGCTGGAATGCTGAGAACGGGGGCCACAGCATGAAGAGACCCTGTCGAGGGCGCTACTCTCCAATCCACTTTCACTCTTTCTTATGCATGTGCACATGTTCTTTATCATGAATGAAATAAATGAACTTAAAAGATTTACTAAAAAAAATGGTGCTGCCATAGAAGAACTTAAAATCTAGTCTGTGAGTGTCTCGAGGCCACAGTGTGGCTTTATTTGTGTTAGTATTCTCAGCCCCATCACAGCGCTTGGTTGAATGAATGGACGAAGAAGTAGTGAGTTACATGCATAATCTAAGTGTGTAAAACTAGATGTTCACCTGCAGATTGGGGTGCACATGCAGCCATGTGTGAGCGTCACACTGAGACATAGCTGAGGACAGGTGACCAGTTTGGGTGACCAGTGCCCCAAGAAGTCCTCTTTTCATTGTGTGGAATCTCTGCCCTCTTTACGCTGCACCAACAATTTATTACACACCTCCCCCTTCCACAGACTGAGATTTCTGCCATTTTTGGTGAGGCACTGCTGGGCGTAGGGGGTTTTTCTCCTCTTGCGGTTTTGCCCCACGGTCTTCTCCCGGAGTTCACCCACGAGACAGAATGGTCAGGATGAAATCTCTGCTAAAGTGAACTGCGAGTTCCTGCTTACCAGCCACTGCTGATTTCCTGAGCTGCTCAGTGCAGAGAGCCGAGAGGGGGCAGTCTTTACTTTATGGCATTGTTTTCTATTTTCTTAGAGGAATTATGTACTACTCTTTTTATTAGTGGTCTTTGATGTATTTCGGCCTTTTGCTGAGGTGTTTGAGGATAAGCTGCTGAATCTGTCTTTAAAGCTTAGATTCATGTTATAAGAGAGAGTGCTGGTGAGCGCACTCCATGTGTATCTGACACATGGTTAACATCTTTGTAAGCATGTTATCAATGTCTCAAAGTGTGCCAACATGTACCATTTTATCTAGGCATTTTGGATGAAAAAGCTCAAATACAGGAGCCATGCTGTTCGGACCTTTTCCTGTTTCCGGATGAGAGTGGGAATGTGTCCCAGGAGTCTGGCCCCACTTACACCTCCTTCACTCACCACTTGATAAGCGATGTGGTGGCTGGTGTGCCGGCTGAAAATGATGACTTCTGCATTCTTTTTGCACCAAAAGCAGCTGTCCAGGTAAAAATGAATAGCCTTTGTGAGACCTTAAGGAACGTTATAGCGTATGTATGCTCACTGGAGAGAGAGAGAGTGAGAAAGCACTCCGGGGGGATGGCTACACTGCACTCCCTTCTCCACTCTCCTCTTAGGATTTTGGACACACACACGCACCATTTTTTTCAAGCTGGGTCCAGGACTCGATCAGTACAGTTGGCCATGTGGGATTCAGCTTTCTTAACCACTATGCCACCTCATGGCCCTCTAAGATTCTTAAGATTTTGTTAACTCTACAATTCAAAATTACATTGATTCGTAATTTACTGCTGATGCTTTGTAAAGAATTGTTATACATTCCTCTTTCTATGCCACATCTTTCAACAACTCAGAGAAGGATGCTTTATATTTGCAGGATTTCCTACCTAGGTTATTGACCTACAAACATTGTATGTATTAAGATGGCTTTTCCGGATAGTGAAACTAAATGACAGCAGATGTACGCACAGAATCGCTAGTCTAAAATTAGAAAAGATAATGTGGGTGGTGTGAGGGCTAAGAGGTATACGTGCGTGCGCGCACACACACACACACACACACACGCCAGCATATATCATTTTTTTTTAAGCCTTTGAATTGTAACTTACTAGGTGATCATGGTATTTACCAAGTTCTGAGAAACTTCTGGTTAAATTTAAAAACTCAAAGCAATCAAACTCAGGATAAAGCTGCGATTGGAAACATGGTCAGTATATGGAAACTGGTCAAGGTTTGGGGTGGCATGCAGTGTTGGTTTTAGGAGACAAAATACACATACATGCTCACGCACACACCAACCAGCCTACACGTACACTTAGCACAAAATCTATACTTTTTATTATCAAACAATTAGCAAAAGCCAAATTGTAAACTATAAAAATAATCCTTGTGGAGTGATTTACGTAGGAAAGGAAGAGATGTAGAAAAAGAGTTCCTTTTTTAAAGTGAATTATTTGTCTATTCATCATTATTATTATTTTTAAAGAGTTATTTATTTGATTTTTTATTTATTCATTTATTTAATTTGACTATAGAGAGTGAGAGAAAGTGAGGAAGCAAGCCACCAGGTCTGGGACTTGAACCACAGTCGGCCATGTGGGAGTGTCCAGCACCTTAACCACCAAACCACCTGCTGGTCCCCTTGTTACTATTATTACTATTCTAATTTGCTATAGGGCACATGCGCTCAGGAGAGAGAGGCAGAGAGAGAGAGAGAAAGTAAGAAAGCAAGCTGCCAGGTCTAGGACTTGAACTATGGTCAGCCATGTGAGAGTCCAGTGCCCCAACCACCACACCACCTGCTGGCCCAAGAGTTTATTTAATGGTTAACAAAGTAGAGTGTCTTAGTGATGATTAATGTCAGTAATTATCACCCCATTTTGTGTATCAAAATTGATAAGAATGTAGAATGTAGAAATCTCCTTGAGATGTGCAGTTGTTTCTAATGAAATAAGAGTTTTCTGTTCGTTTGTTTTAGGAGAAAGAAGAAGAACCAGTTATAAGAATCATGGTCGATGACACGATCGTGATTAGAGACAATCACTTCAGTCTGCCCATCAAGAAGACAGACACAAGCAAAGCCCCGGTACACTTCCCCATCCCTGTCATTCGGTATGTGGTGAAGGAAGTCTCTCTTGTATGGCATCTCTATGGAGGAAAAGATTTTGGAGCAGTTCCTCCTACTTCTCCTGCTAAGAGTTACATGTAAGTTAATTCCTGCAGAAGTCTATTTGGTAGGCCAATATAGTCTTCTTACAAAAACCAGAAAATTAATGATTTTAAGAGTTACTAATAAGGGAACCGGCAGTTAGCGTAATGGCTATGTTACTGGACTCCCACGTAGTCGACCGCGGTTCACGTCCCAGACCTGGTGGCTTAAAAAACTCACGCCGGGCGTGTGTGCGTGCGTGCCCAAGATCCCGAGAGGAGAATGGAGGAGAAGGGATTGCGACGTGACCATCCCCTCTGGGGGGGTGACTTCTCGGTTTCTGTCTCTATGTCTCTCTCTGTCTGGCGAGCACACGTGCCCTATAGTGAAAATCTCTCCAAAAAAAAAAAAAAGAGTTAGTAATAAATGAGTATTAAAAACATTTCATTTAAATCTCTTTAAACTTTCCGTGGGTGAACTTATCTGTATTGGATTTTTACTAAGATGTCGACTTACTTGATTTTCATGCCCCCAAATTTACTGGGGTCTACCATGTTGCCTATTCACAGAAATGAATGAGAACTGACCCCTGCTCTCAATTCTAAAGGGAGAGATAGGCATGCGAGTGAGCTAGGGCAGTGGCTGTGCATGCTGGGGACCTGAGCCCTGGTGGCCAGCAGGACCCCCAGTAGGGGTGGCTGTGTGGGGCACTTGTTCACCTAGGGCAGTGTTTTGCAGCCAGGACAAAACAGGCTAGGCTGGGGGCAGACGTTCCTGCTGGGAGCAGTACTGCTTGGCATGATCCTTCTGCTTCTTAAAAGTGACGTTAAAACACTTCCATCTTTTCTGCAGTTACTTTCTGTATTATCAGTAAGTGGGATTTCCGAGACCTGTGCTCTTAGGAAAGGTTTCTGAAATAAATGATAAGGAGGTTTCATTTCTAAGTGTCTCCTCTGATACAGATTCCAGCATCACGATTAGGTTTTCCTGTAGTTCTGGATGTATAGAAAGGAGCTAATTAATGTCAGTGATAAGATGCACATTTTCCATGTCTCCAAAGTATTAAAGATAATGGTTTTGATTTATAGTAATATGTGTGTCAATATTCTCATAGTTCTATAATCTTAATTTTCTCTTTCCATCTTAATATTTTTTCCTGATATCATTCACTGACTCTTTGAACATTCCTTTAACAAGTTTTTTCTTTTTTCTTCCATTTTTAGAAGCCCCCAGAGTTCACCTTCTCACACACCCACAAGACAGGGGCGTAATATGGTGTGTGGGGGAAAAGGAAGAAACCATGACTTCTTAATGGAAATACAATTAAGCAAGGTAAGATCGCATTTTGAGAGGAAAAATCCATTTAGGTAGAGGCATTCAGAGGGGTTCTTTGGTTACACTCACCTCCTGGTTTTGAGCCACCTTGGACTGAAAAAGTCCAAGGATGTTGTGTGAACTTTCACCTCTTTTTCTTTCTCAGATGTCCTGAGAAAACTGAGGTGTTTGTGTCATTGTTTTCTCTGACTACCCCCAGGGCAGTGGTTCTCAGAGTGGAGCCAGCTCAGAATCCCCTGGAGGGCTTACAGAAAAGGAGGTCTCTGGACCTCACCCCAGTCTCTGCTTCTGTAGGTCTGAGGCAGGGTCTGAAAATTTGCACTTGTGGTGAGTTCCCAGGCTTTGGGAAGGCCCCTGTCCTAGTATACCTGTCTGGGGAGGCTGCTTTTGAATAGTGCATTTGGTAGGGCCCCAGAAACTTTTAGAGGCCTGTAGGGCCAGACCACTGATGCCGTGATGTGCACGGAATGCTGGTGCTTGTTTGAGATGATAGCAAGTATCCTGTTTTAGGGTAGTGAGCACAGAAATACTGTGGTGAAGACAATTCCATATATTTGACCACACCCTTGGCCCCTTTTGGAATCGAACCCTGCTTCCGTGGATTCTTTTTCCAGCAGTGTTCACAGGTGTGTGAGATGATGAGGTCTTACGCCTGCTGGAAAGGAGGCAATACTGTCCTAAGACCAGATAAGAAATGTTAGACTTATTTGTCTATGGTTGGGTACACATCAATTTTATTTTTTATTTAAAAAAAAATTTTTTTTAGAGAGGTTTTTGTTACAGGGCTTGTGTGCTCGCTGGAGAGAGAGACAAAAAAATGAGAAATCACCCTCCAAGGTGGAGATGGCTGGGTGGGGGGGGGATGGCCATACTGCCATCCTTCCTTCTCCAGTCTCCTCTTAGGATTTTGGGCACGTGTGCACAAGTGCCTGGCATGAGTTTCAAGCCACTGGGGCTGGACTCGAACTGTGGTCGACTATGTGAGAGCCCAGTGACTTAACCATTCTGCCATCTGCTGGTCCCTGGGCACACATAAATCAATAGATAAATGAATAAACAAACGAAGGAATGTCATGCTGCTTAGTTCTTTGAAAGTGGAATTTAAAGAAAGTGATGTGATATTTTGCATTCAGAAAAGAAACTCTAATTTAAATAAAGTGTAAAGATTGCTCTGTGTTCCTTTTCCCTGTCTATTAAGGTTAAGTTTCAGCACGAAGTCTATCCTCCGTGCAAACCAGAGTGCAATTCCAGCCTCTTAGAACACCCAGTCTCCCGGCAGGTGTTTATTGTTCAGGATCTGGAAATTAGAGACCGTTTGGCAACATCACAAATGAATAAATTTTTGTACCTGTATTGCAGTAAAGAAATGCCTCGAAAAGCTCATTCCAACATGGTAAGATTTAAAATCTCATCTTTTTTGTTGTTATTTTGTTGTTTTTGAAGAGTGTTTTTTATTATATCTAACTCGAGGAGAATTAGAGTGGGGAAGATTACTGGATATTTTTTCCTCAGTGTAATATGAACAATTCCTTTTAAATGTGTTACTTAAAAGTTTTATGTTAAAAAATCTATTTTGCATATCACTTCTAAGGTCCATTAAGTATAATTGCCAATATATTGATGTCTGAGGAAAACCAGAAATCCATAGTAGTCTACACAAAATATTTAATGTTGCCAAAAGTATTGCAGACTTTTGATACTTCTTAAATTTTAGTAAGGTAGACATGATTAGCTCAGGGCTTTGCAGGTTACTCATAGAAGTTGACTTTGGAGTATGGGCCTCAGCTTAGCTTCAGAGACTCAGCAGACTCCTTTGTGCCTGCATGTACTACACTATTCAATTATGAGTTTTCCTCTAAAAAGATTCCATAGATTTCATGTTATTCTTGAAGGGGTGTATGACCCAAAAAGGTTTGATTCAGCCTTTTAAGGAAAGAGGGTAAATAATTCCACTTTTTGTTCTCATATAGAAATATAGGAATAATATATATATTTATATATTTTTTTCCTGGTTTTTAATGAGAGTAAGGCCATTATAGCTCTGGGGAAAACGTTTTCTCTCTCTCTTCTTGTAGTTGACAATTAAAGCATTACACGTGCGTCCTGAGTCTGGCAGGTCTCCACAGGAATGCTGCTTGAGAGTGTCACTGATGCCACTGCGCCTCAATATCGACCAGGTGTGTAGGGTGACCATTCTGGGAAGACAAGTGCGTGCTCACCTGGGGCTGGAGAGGGTGACGGTGGAGGAGCGCCAGTCTGCACTTTGTGTTTGTCGACGTCATTGCTTCATTGCTCGAGTATGACAGAATTCTTGCAGCACTGAGTCAGACTAAGCTGGTAACGTCCTTTATCACAGAGCCTACAAACTAGATAGAAGTATTTTACAGCCAGACTTTGGCACAAATGGCAAGCCAGATATTCAAAAGGTTTGAAAAATTGTGTTGACGTACGCCGACACATAATAGGACATGTGGATTTTCGGTGTTCCGTGGAGCCTTGACAGATGCATACACTTGAGTAGTCACTGTTCCAGTTGGAACATAGGACATTTTCTTTACCCTACAAAGGCCCTCCTATCCCTTTGTCGTCAGTCTGTACTGTTCCAAAATAGCTACTGACACTTGGACCACCTTAGGTTTGTTGCTCCTCTGACTTCATGCACGTGATATTGTATCTGGCTTCCTGTACTCAGTGTGGTGTCTGTAGCAAGGACCGTCAGTCTGTCCGTTTTATTGTGGAGTTGGGGTTTCACTATGCTGGTACACCATAATTTGTTCATCTCTTTTTCTGGTCAGTTACATTTGGGTTGTTTCTTGGTTTCAGCTTCTCACCATCCTATTTTATTTTTAGAGAGAGATTTTTGCTATAGGGTGTGTATCCACTCACCAGAGAGACAGAGAGACAGAAAGCGAGAAATCACCCCCCAGGGGGGATGGCCATGCCATAATCTCTTCTCCATTCTCTCAAGATTTTGGGCATGCACACATACATGCCCAGTGTGAGTTTAAGCCACCATATCCAGGACTTGAACCACGGTCGACTATGTGTGATCCAGTGACACAACCATTATGCCATCTGCTGGTCCCTGTCATCTTATTTTTCAGAGAATAACATGTGCTTCCTGGGGGGTGGGGTGGGGAAGGAAACAATTCCCAGTGGGGTATGGTCATGCTGCAATCCCTTCTCTATTTCTACATCCTTTTGCGATCTGGGCATGTTTGTACATGTGCCTGGTATATTTTTCAAGCCACTGGGTCCAGGATTTGAACGGTGTGATCAGCCATGTGGGATCTGGATCCCTTAACCACTAGGCCTTGGTGCTAGGCCTTGGCTCTTATGAATGAAGCTGTTTTGAAATTTGAGTACAAGTCTTTTTATGAACATATGTTGTCATTTCTTTGGGATACACACATGCATGCTCACACACATGCATGTGCAGAATTTCTGGCCCATAGGATGGGGCGTGGTTAGCTGTCGTAGGAAGCTGCCAGGCCGTTTCCCACAGAGCTCAGTGTGCACTCAGCAGCCTGAGCCATGAGAGTGCCAGTGCTCATGTCCTTACCAGCCTGGTATCCATCTCTTCAATCTAGCTGCTTCACTAATGTTCATCATGGTTTTCATCTGGATTTCTCTGGCAACCAGTGATGTTGAGCATCTTTCCATGTGCTTATCAGCCATCTGGCTATCTTCTTTTGTGACGTGTCTGTCTCCCTAGCTTTAAAATTGGGTAGCCTTACTAAACTGTAAATTAGAGTTCAGCAAATACCAAAGTAGAACAATTTTGAGACCATTTTTAAAACCAGTGATTAAAAACTCATTGTTGTGTGTGCATTGTGGTGAAAGATGGGTAGAAGTCACTGTCTTTTAGGACCAGCAGATGGCATAATGGTTAGGTCACTGGACTCCCAAGTAGTTGACTGTAGTTTGAGTCCCGGACCTGGTGGCTTGAAACTCACATCAGGGGCGTGCACGTGTGGGCCCAAAATCCTGAGAGGAGACTGGAGGAGAAGGGAATGCAGTATGGCCATCTCTGCATTCTCTCTCTCATTGCACGTGCACGCGCCCTATTTCTCAAAAAACAAACAAAAACAAAAAAAACACTGCCTTTTTTTCTTTCAGGCAGATTGATACCTGCAATTTTCTGGTCTTTGGAAGACAGTTTTTCAGTCAAAACTAAACAACACCATCTGGTAGCCAGAGTAGCATTTCATATATTGTTACATTTGTTGTTAACATGTAATACTAGATATACTATAAATAATATATATTAAACGTGTGTAATGTAAATAATATAGAAAACATATACATGAATATGTGTGTGTATATTATGTACTATATATATAAACACATAATATATATATATATATATATACACACACACACACACACATACACATACATACATACATACATACATACATACATACATACAGCTTAACAGTATAATGGACAGTGTATGAGCCCACTGAGCCCACTGCTGGCTTCAGAGCCAGGACACGCCTAGCACTGTTGAGACAACTTGCTCTCTTCTGCACCGTTCCTCAGGCTCCTATCTGCCTTGGTTCCTAGCACATGTTGTCATGTGCATCACTTGTACTTCTAGTAGATGTGATCAGTAGGCAAGCAGACCCTTCAGAACTGTCAGTCAGACTTTCCTGTGTGCTGCCGAGTACTGTGACCCGGCTATTCTCCTTCACATTGCGCCTCGGTACAATTTTAGTGTCTTATGTTAACTTAGAACTGTATTTAATAGAAAGGAAGAGTAATAGAGAATAGCCTCAGGTGGGCATTTAATTGTTATGTACTCTAAAATATGCTTGTTGGTTAGAGTGAGGCAAGAAAGCTGAAGCTGCCGCTAACAGGTAAATACGGCACGTGTGCGCAGTTTCAAGACAGAGCTTACATGTGTTTTGAATGTGGTCACGCCTCAATTCCTTCTCATTCATCCATCCTGTCAGAATTTGGGGCTCAACGTGCACCTGGTGTGTTTTTCTTTCTTTTTTTTTTTTTAAGAGAGATTTTTTGCTAAAGGGAAAATGGGCTTGCTGGAGGGGGAGACAGACAGAAAGTGGGAAATCACCTCCCGGGGGGATGGCCATGCCAGAATCTCTTCCTCTATTCTCCTCTTGGAACCTTGGGCACACATGCATGCACCTGGCGTGACTTAAGCCGTCTGGCCCAGGACTTGAACTGTATTCAACTACATGGGAATCCAGTGACATAACCATTATGCTGTCTGCTGGTCCAAACCTGGCATGTTTTTCAAGCTTTCAGGACCAGGACTCAAACTGCATGGGGTCACCCGAGCTTGGGACCATCCTGAGCTTACATCATCTTTGTAATTAGATAATTTCCAAAGAGACCACACTGAGTAGATGATCATATTTGTGATTTTTATTCTGAATATCATACCCAATGAAGAAAATGCATTGAGGGAACCAGCAGTTAGCGTAATGGCTATGTCGCTGGCCTCCCACATAGTCGACCGAGGTTCGCATCCTGGACCCGGTGGCTTAAAACTCACGTCGGGCGTGTGTGCGTGCGTGCCCAAGATCCCGAGAGGAGAATGGAGGAGAAGGGATTGCAGCGTGACCATCCCCCTGGGGGGTGATTTCTCGCTTTCTGTCTCTCTGTCTCTCTCTGTCTGTCTGGCGAGCGCATGTGCCCTATAGTGAAAACCTCTCAAAAAAAAAAAAAATGCATTGAGGCAGCACAACCCAGCAGTAAGTGCAGGAGTAAGAGATGAAGACCTTCCCTGCACATAATCCAGTACCTGCCGCAGTTACCGTCAGCAGCGCTACTGAGGGCTGCAGCGAGTGCTAGCTGGGGAACTCTGCATCTGGGAAAACGGAGTGTGCGCTGACTTGGCATTCCTCCTAGCTTCGAGATTTGTAACCTCCTGTTTCTCAGTTTTCACATCTGTGAAGTCGTTTCCTCGCAGAGTTGTGAGAATTATCAGAGAAATGAATGTATATGTGAAAGAGAGCATGTGAGAGAGAGAGCGTGAGAGTAGGAGTGATGCTTGACGCAGAGGAGGGACCCAGGACGTTAGAGCTGTATGTGAATAACAAGCAGAACGTCAGGCTTTAACCTGCTTTGTTTCACAGCGTGAGAAACAGATGCACCTTCCCTCAGAGTTATAATGCCATCTCTTGATTTTAGGATGCCTTATTTTTCCTGAAGGATTTCTTCACAAGTCTTTCTACAGAGGTGGAGCTCCTAATGACCCCAGATCCAGAAGGTATTAGATGTATGGGGATTGAAAAGGCCATTGCCAGTGTAGTACTTGGATTGATTTTGATTATTATGAGAATTCTTAATTTTTCTTTTTTTTTTGGGGGGGGGGTGAGACTTTTTAATTTTTTTTTTTGGGGGGTGGTTGCCATAGAACATGTGTGGTGGCCAGAAAGACAGAGAGAGACAGAAAGTGAGAAATCACCCCCCAGGGGGGATTGCCATGCCACGATCCCTTCTCCATTCTCCTCTCAGGATCTCGGGCATGCATGCACATGCGCCCGGCGTGAGTTTAAGCCACTGGGTCTGGGACTCGAAGCATGGTTGACTATGTGGGAATCCAGCGACATAGCCATTACGCCATCTGCTGGTCCCAAGACTTTTTTTTTAATATACTTACAGTCTTCTTACTTACATGTATTCTGTGTTTATTTTCATTAATTGACTCAAACATAGTTTGTATGAAAGGGATCATTTAAAAGATGTAAGTAGCTTTTTTCTGTAACGGGAATTGTATTTTATTAAATGAAATGTAACAAAGCAAGTTAAATCAGGACTGATTTAAAAGGTTGCCCTACAGAAGTGTGCCTAGTTTTTCAAATGTGCACTTGATACTTGCAGTTAAAAAGTCTCCTGGAGCCGATGTCACCTGCAGTTTGCCAAGGCATTTGAGTGCCTCAAAGGAGCCAGATCTGGTCATCTCTATCCCTGGGCCAAAGCAGCCTTCTCAAAGTGACAGTGCCGCCTCAGTGGACGTGGCTAACGGGGCAGAGGGGAAGGACTTCTCTGCTGAAGAAACATCATTTGGTGACCAGCCTGTGTTTTTTAGGTAAATGATTTAATCTTGACGACAAAGTCACTTTAGCGTTGGAAGACTGTTCTGAATGGACGTGCGTACCGTGATCGTGAGGGACGCCAGCTTTCCTGGTGCAGCCCAGTAGTCGGGCACGTTCGTCTGGATGTGGCCCCCACCCGGCTTGCTCCCTGCTTACACGGAGTAGCCCTGAGCACACAGTTCAGGGCCTGGCTCCATTGGCTCTGTGGCAGGGATTTCCTTTCCTCCATGCGCCTTTCCTTTCTCCCTCCTCCTGTCCCCAGCTCAGTCACTGTGGTGAATCTACACAGAAACAAGCTCGACGTGGTCGCTTTGCCTCCTCATTACACACCTCTTCAGCCTTCTTGCATTTTCCCATAAGGGGACGCACCACAGGTGTCTTTCCGACCTTGCGCTCCTGGGCTCAGTGGGCACTGCTGCTTGGCCGGCTGGAGCTCGGCATACAGGGGCTTGCTCCTCCTCTCCAGACCCATGTATTCTTCACATCTCCTTTCCAGCCCTTGGCGGGGAGGGAATCTTTGCCCTTTTGGAAGGAGAAAAGATTTACGACCCCAGCCCTCTTTGTTGTGAAGGACAATTAGCGACCTTCCGTTTTTCTGTACCCCTCCGACATTGACACCCTGGGTCCCTCATTTCTGTCTGTCTTTCCCCGTGGCTCGTGAGGCTAGGCTTTTAAGTATGACCCAGAGTGGCACCGTTACTGTTTGAAAGCATTGTCATGTTCTAAATATTCTGTATGCCAAAGAAAGTACTAGAACATAGAGTATGAGGGTTGGAAAGTCCTAGCTTAGATGGTCTCTGGTGGTTTTAAACTTCACCACAGAACTTACCTCTTCACTGTTTTCTCACATTTCTCAATTTTTTAAAAATAACTATTTTATCTTATTTATGTGTTATTATTATTTTTAAATTTGCAGCATGGTGTGTGTACTTACCGGAGAGAGACAGAGGATTAGTGAGAAAGAAAGCCTCCAGGCCTGGGACTTGAACCGCAACCTGCCAAGTGGGAGTCTAGCGACTTAACCACCACAGCACCTGCTGGTTCCCACATTTCTTAATTAAACATTTTTTTCTACCAAAAAAAGGATGTATCCTAAGTGATCATTTGACTTTCTATTTTATATTAATCAAATATAAACTGCCAATTTGGTTTTTATAAACATGGGCTTGAAAGCAAATTTGACACTTTGTTTTTAACTTAAATTAATTAGTAGGGCCATAGGGCTGGTCTGGTAAGTAGGGCCACCAGGCTTATGCCCTACTTCCCTAGTACTTAGGTAAATGTTAATTTTTTCTGTTAGATTATTTTAAATATTGATAGTGGTCTGTTACTACTCTTGAAAGCTCCAAGAGTATCTGGGACCCTGGGTGCTAATCAATACGTAGTCCAGATCACATGCTTTACAGATGAGGAAGGCAGTGCCCAGAGATCTGAGCTGTCTTGCTTGAGACCACTTGGAAGACCACACTCAAGCTTGGACCAGAACACAGGTCTTCTAATCCCAAATCCCCAAACCCCAGGGTATTTTCTAGTGATGTTATTAAGTCTCTTCCTTCATCCATAAACATCCATTCTCCTCACATGTTTTTATTGCACGCTTACCGTATGTATGCCAAGTTTTTGTCTAGGCAGTGAACAAGAAACAAACAAACAAAAAACACTGTTTAATTGAGTTTACAAACAATTAAAATAAATTTTTTTTCTGTTGTGTGTGCCATGGAGGAAAAAAGAATGAGAAAGGAGGAGATGTTAAGAGAATGTTGTCCAGAAAACCAAAAGAAATGAATTATTTGGAGGATGAGGAAGGCTTGGGATTCGAGGCCTTCCTGGAATGGGTGGGTGATGGGTGTATATATAGCACTTGCTTTGTTTTTTTGTTTTCTTGGAGAGGTTTTTTTGCTATAGGGTGTGTGCGCTCGCCAGAAAGACAGAGACAGACAGCAAGAAATCACCCCCCATGGGGGATGGCCATGCTGCAATTCCTTCTCCTCCATTCTCCTCTTAGGATCTTGGGCACGCATGCACACGTGCCCAGTGTGAGTTTAAGCCACTGGGTCTGGGACTTGAACCACGGTTGATTACATGGGAGAGAGAGAGGAACAGAGAAAGTAAGAAGTCAGGCCACCTAGTCTGGAACTTGACCACAATACCCCTTTCTGGCCCCCGGCATTTACATTTCACTGTAGCTTCACTGAGGCGACTTAGGAGCTTCCCACCAGCATTAATGTAGTAACAGAAAGATGTTTCCGGTTCCAGACATCCAGACCATAGGCACCTCTTGGAAGCCAGCTTATTTCGCTTGTTGTGTACCATCCATGTACGATTATAACTTCATTTTTATAGAAGCCGTAGTATTTGTATGTTAATATCCTATTGGGTTGTCAGGAAAGTCATGACGTATTTTTTTCATAAGAAAACATAGAAAAATACATCATGACTCTCCCAAACTAATATTTATACACATACCTTTCAAGAATTCACACAAAAATCAACCAATGTAGGGAGGCATTTTACTTTTTATATATGCATGTATTGTTAGCTTTTTTGCCATAGGTTGCAGGTGCTTACTGGGGAGAGACAGAGAGAAGGAAGATGAGAAATCACCGCCAGAGGGGATGGCCATGCCCCAGTCCCTTCTCCATTTTTCTTTTGGGATTTTGGACATACCTACACATGTGCCCAGCATGAGTTCAAGCTGCCAGGTCCGGAACTCAAGCTGCAGTTGGCCATTTGTGAGTCCAGCACCTTATGTACTATTCAACCTGCTGGTCCCTTGTAGGGTGACACTAAAAAAATTTACTGATAAAGACATTGAGGCTAACGGAGAGTGAGTGATGGCCTATGCCAGTAACCCATGTAACTGATAGAGCTGGGATTCGTGCCCAGGTTCCTGACCCTGCTTCTCCAGGGGCTGAAATACTGACCTCACGCTTTCTGTTTTCACTCCACGGTAATGATTACATCATCTGGTTTAATATCTAAGCTTGCTTTTATTAATTTGTTCTCTGTGTGAATTGAGACTATCTGCCAGAATAAGTTTTTCTAAGAATAAAATAATTTATGAAACAAAATTTTAAAAATTGTTTTTATATGAAATTATTCTATGAACTAGGAAGAGGTTTTGTGAGAAAACAAACCACATGAAGATACATTTTATTAGATGGTTAATACCTGTTTACTTGTGACATTATCTTAATGGTAGAGCTAAAAGATAGTCTCCTATCTAGACTTTCAAGTGGTTTAGTTTGTGGTTTTGTTTTTGTTCTCTATTTGAGAAAATTACTTTATAAATTACTTTATATTTAATGCCAACTATTAGTAATATTTAATATTAATAATTCTCCTTCTTTGTCTTCAGAGAATTTAGGTTCACGTCAGAAGTTCCTATTCGACTTGATTATCATGGCAAACATGTGTCCATGGATCAGGTTAGGAAACTGCACAAATCTCTAAAAAATGATCTCCTTTATTTTTCTCTTTTTCCTTTTCTTTCTTTCTTTTTTTTCCCCACTGGCTGAGCGTAGAGTTTATTGAGGAGAGAAACTCATCCCGTAGACACAAAGGACTGTGCCGAGGGGGCCACATCGCCCTCACTGGCTCTTCTGATGAAGTCAGGGTTAAACGTTGCTGTCCTTGTTTACGTATTTGTTTGCATGAAGTACAAGCTTTTAAAATTTAGGTTTTTTTTTTTTTTTTTTTTAAAGTTTGCCATAGGGCACTTGTGCTTGCTGAAGAGAGACAGACAGAGACAGGGAAAGTAAGAAAGCACTCCCCAGGGGGAATGACCTCAGAGCAATCCTCTCTTTACTCTCTTCTCGGGGCTCTGGGCACGCATGCATGTACTGGCATGGCCTCTAAGCTGCCGGGTCCAGGACTCGTACCGTGTAGTCTGTTACGTGGGATCTCATCACTTTAATTTCCACGCCACTTGGATGACTCTAAAATTTAATTCTTTTAAAAGTAAATTAAATATTGATTTAAAAACCATTATTAAAATTTAGCATAAATTGGGTCATACACATTGTAAAGTATTTCATATTTTTGCTGTAAATATTTAATTGTCTTAGTGTTATTAAGAGATTATTGCTTTTACTTAAAAAATAGCCATTTTAAACTTTGAGTCTCACTCTCATTTATGGGTTAATCTGGCCTTTTTTAATTTTAAAGGGTACACTAGCTGGGATTCTGATTGGTCTGGCTCAGTTAAACTGCTCGGAACTAAAGCTGAAGAGGCTTTTCTACCGGCATGGGTAAGTTGGTTTATTCCGCGGCATGCTAAGGCAAAGTTCACAGCAAATTAGAATTGAGTTTTCCTAGTAAGCCTACCTAACCTATTTTTGTAGCCTTGTGTTCAGAGAGCTCTTTTTTAGAAAACCCTTGCTGACTAGGTGCTAATTTTTCTTTTTTCTGAGCGATTTGAAGTAGTTTAAACAGAGCAGCATTTTTTAAAAGTAGCTATACTTTTAATAATTTCCTAAAGCTATAAATTAGCTTATTCAGTAAAAAGCCTGAAAGTTCACAAGGTAGAGGTTTTTATAGCAATTTGTGGCAATTGATAGAGTTTGGTTAGTCCTATGCCAGACCCTTTGACGTTCAAGAAATAAAAACAGTGGAGGCCCAGTCTAGGTGGTGCGGTTGACAGGGGCATTGCAGCGCCATGCCGGAGGCCGTGCGAAGACCCTGGTTCGTGTTTTGTGTCTGCCTGACAAGCCAGGTGCACCGTGATCCTGACTGCTTGTGAGGCTCATGGGAGGATTGTTATGGCGCCCCTCCCTTCTCTCTTCCTCAGGATATTTATTAAAAAAGCTTTAAAAAACAGTGAGAAAATGCACTTATGCACAGTACTTAAGCCTTGTAGATATTAACATTTTAAGTGGATTTTTAGAAAGTTTATTTAAGCCAGCCCCATGTAACAGTTGAGGTAGTTGGATACCACATGGCTGACTGAGGTTTGAATCCTGGGCCTGGCAGCTTCAAAAATATTCCAGGCACATGTGTGTACATGCCCAGAATTCTACTGAGAAGGAGGACTGCAGGAAAATGGATTGCAGCATGACCATGTCCTACAGGGCATCCTTCTCTCCCTCTCCTCTGTTTCTCTTTCTCTGGAGTACATACATACACCATCTGGCAACAAAAAAATAAAAGTTTATTTTTTGTGTGAGTTAGTGAATGAGGGTTTTGATGCCATGATCAACCCTTAGGCCAGCCCCAGATCGTGGGCATGCATGTGCTTGGCGTACTCAGAAAGGTCTCCGGATATGAAGTAGGGGCCTTCCCGTAAGAGTTGACCTTGCAGAGCGTCATGTTTACCACTGTCCAGTGGTTTTAACTGGAGTTTTTAATATTTAAAGAAAACTGCACATTGGGAGTTAAGTAGCTAATTTATATTTCATTCATTCATTCATTCATTCATTCATTCATTCGTTTTTAATTGTCAGGGGGCACTTACACTCACCAGACCGAGACCGAGAGAGGGAGAAGACATTTTCCAATGGGGCATGGTCATGCTTCAATCTCTTTTTGGGATTTTAGACATGCATGCATACGTGCCTGGCATGGTTTTCAAGCCATTGGGCCAAGATCTAAATTGTGGTCAGCCATGTGGAATCTGATTCTTAACTAGGCACAGGGCTAGCACCATTGTTACATATTTTTAATGGAGGGGGAGAGAGAGATTTTTTATTTGTTTGTTTTTAGGGAGAAAGATTTTTGCTATAGGGTACGTGCACTTGCCAGAGAGACAGAAAGTGAGAAATCACCCTCCAGGGAGGATGGCCACATTGCAATCCCTTCTCATGCAGTCTCCTCTTGAGATTTTGGGCATGTGTACACATGAGCCCAACCTGAGTTTTAAGCCACCAGGTCTGGGACTCGAACTGTAGTTGACTACGTGGAAGTCCAGCATGGTAATCATTATGCCATCTGCTGGTCCTAAGAGATAGGTGTTTTTGTCAGGGTCTTGCCAAATTAAGGTTTTCCTGCCTAGTCTTCCAGCCAGCCATGAACACAGACACATGCCACCACATCCAGCCCATTAGGTTCATCTGAGAACCAAACCCAGGCCCCATGCAATCCCAGCCCACCTGGCAATGCCTGCCACTTGTGCCACTGCAGCCGGGACTATATTCAGTTTTTTTCCTTATTCATGATAGTGCGCACATGCACTTGAGAAAGAGAGAGAGGGAGGGAGGGAGGGAGGAGTACCTCCACAGTATGGCCATGCTGCAGTCCCTTCCCTCCAGTTCTCTGGCTGGTTGGATCCTGGGTACTCACGTACGTGCCCTGCACGTTTTGGGCTGACTGGGCTGGGGATTTGAACCATGGTTGCCATGTGGTACCACTGCCCATGGAGTTCACTTGGGCTTATACTTCTTAATCATTTAAAAGTGTTCAGTTGTTTTTGGAGCATCTGAAATATCTGGTCTTTATAATTTGTGAATTTTCTTACATCTGAAGTGAAAATAACCCAACCTTATTTACATCTATCAATTATTTCTCCTTTCTGTACTAATACGTCATTTGCTCTAGTTTGCTAGGTGTGGACAAATTATTTTCATATGCGATGACTGAGTGGCTTAATGATATTAAGAAGAACCAGCTGCCAGGAATCCTGGGAGGAGTGGGTCCTATGCACTCCCTAGTACAATTGGGTGAGCTCTGCTCTGCTCTGCTCTGCTCTTCTCTTCTCTTTTCCTTCCTCTTTCTTTCTTTTCTTTTCTTTTCTTTTTCTTTTTCTTTTTCTTTTTCTTTTTCTTTTTCTTTTTCTTTTTCTTTTTCTTTTTCTTTTTCTTTTTCTTTTTCTTTTTCTTTTTCTTTTTCTTTTTCTTTTTCTTTTTCTTTTTCTTTTTCTTTTTCTTTTTCTTTTTCTTTTTCTTTTTCTTTTTCTTTTTCTTTTTCTTTTTCTTTTTCTTTTTCTTTTTCTTTTTCTTTTTCTTTTTCTTTTCACATCAGACCTGGCCTTAGGGAGCCTGTGGAGCCATCCCCTGGTACACCCACCTGTTACTCACATCAGACCTGGCCTTAGGGAGCCTGTGGAGCCATCCCCTGGTACACCCACCTGTTACTCACATCAGACCTGGCCTTAGGGAGCCTGTGGAGCCATCCCCTGGTACACCCACCTGTTACTCACATCAGACCTGGCCTCAGGGAGTCTGTGGGGCCATCCCCTGGTACACCCACCTGTTACATCAGACCTGGCCTTAGGGAGTCTGTGGGGCCATCCCCTAGTACACCCACCTATTACTCACATCAGACTTAGCCTCCGGTTTCAGGAGTTGCACACCCCAGGGTCTTAACCTCCAGCCCTCACGTTACTCTGTGCGTTGACTGTTCCAGTGCAAGGCCTGAAGGACTTGGTCTGGCTTCCTATTGAGCAGTACCGGAAGGACGGTCGCATCGTCAGAGGGTTTCAGAGAGGTGCTGCTTCCTTTGGGACCTCAACAGCAATGGCTGCTCTAGAGCTCACCAACAGGATGGTGCAGACTATACAG
>NW_006160193.1:67309-74706 GCF_000334495.1 Tupaia belangeri chinensis | reverse complement strand
CCCTAGCTATATGAAGAGGAAAGACTGTGGCAACGTGGTTGGATTATTTTGTTTTTAAGACCATACTGTGAAGATATATATACAAAAATGTTGTGAGTAGATATTTTATTTATAATGGTTTAGTGTCATGGTTATTTTATTGCTTGGATGTCCAGTATTAGTAGAATATGATGTCAGATGTGTTTTCCCGTTTCAGGTAAATTATAATCATTAAGCTTGCAGTGGATTTATATCACATTTGTGTGAAAAGATTGTAGCTAAATTTTTAAAAAAGCATTATAGTGCAAACAGTGGTGATACCAAGATTTGCTCTGTTAAGACTTAAGCTCTGTGGTTTGACATGGAGATGTGAAGGGTTCTCAATGGACAGAGTGGGAGCTAAAACAATCAGCTCCGTCCAGATACTAGTTTTCAGTTTGTATTTTCACATTCTTGCTATGGAAGTCATAAATCCCTGTGAAGAATCCAAAGCCTCCAGAAGTGTCTGTACGGGAGCACACAGGTCCTTCTGTCCCTCAATTCCGTGGTGAGGGGCAGTTTGCATAACTCTCCAGACTCTCTTCTGATCATTTCTTCCTTCTGGTAAAATGAGCCAGGCTGCAGCAGAGACTGCTTACGACATGGTGTCCCCTGGTACCCTTTCCATCGAACCCAAGAAGACCAAGCGGTTTCCTCACCACCGGTTAGCCCACCAGCCAGTGGACCTGCGGGAAGGTGTGGCCAAGGCCTACAGTGTGGTGAAAGAGGTAAGTGGGTGCTGGTGTGGACAGGTCCAGCCAACAAGCAGGCTTCCTACTTCACCAGGAGAACATTCAGTGCTTTGCATTTGTTCTGAAGACCCCTGCGAGTGGAGTGGGAGCTGCCATCCCTGGCTCGTGCACTTATGTGGGTGAAGTGAGAGAAGAGGGCTGGTTCTGACTGATAGGCTCACACAGGCAGTGACTGAGTGGACAAACCGACGCTGTCCATCCGGAAGTTAAACAGTTTATAAGTATTTTGTTGCATATGAATATATCATAGTTTATTTTTCTATTGGCAAACATTTAGCTTCCATTTCTTTTCTCTCTAAAACACTGCTATGTGGAATGTTCATTGAAATATCTCTTTATTCATATATGCAAGAAGTTCTTTAGTGAATTAGTGAGTTGTAACTGTTGACTCCCAACATGTGTTAAGCAGTGCTAAGTTGCCCTCTGACATAGCTGTGCCAGTGAACCCTGGTTGTTTCTGAAATTGTCAGGGCCTTCTCTGCCTTAATCTTTTTTGACATTCTTTTTAATACGAAGTAAAGGAGTTTGAAGCCATTTTACTTACGACTCATGTTTTAGGACTTCAGTAAAGCTCTTTTTCTCAGTCATCCCTGACAGCAGTCAGAAGTTCCCAGGACAGTCTGCCTCACGGCCTGTGGTCCCAAAGCACGAGCTGCTGCCGAGGTAGGCCTGGAGTGTGTTAGTGGGTAAGGTGAGGCCAACGCTCAGCTTTTAAAAGAGAGAGAATTACCAGTCAGACCTGTCCCAAGAGATGGCAGGATGGGCCGGTTACCAATAGGCAAGGCAGAAAGCCTGTTGGAACTGATGCCGGAGTTCCAGGCACAGCAGGGACAGCTGGCAGCAGGGTGGAGAGCACTAGGATATGTCACAGTTGAGAAGGTGCTCGCCTAGTTTGCTCTGTCCACACCTGGAAGTGAGCAGTGTTCGCTTCCTTATTCTAGCGGGGAGTGCCGGTTAAAGACGCACGTGGTCCCACATTCCCGAATGTGGAGCTAGGCTCAGCACCAGCGACGGCCTCCTGGTCTACCCCAGGGAGTAGGTTGTGGAGCCTGGGATCAAACCCGGGTTCTTGGGTCCGAAGTTTAGTACTCTTTCTCTAAACTGTTGGCAGGAGACTTGGGGCAGGGAGGGGAGCATGTCAGCATGGTTGAATGGGAGGGGCCTGACTCAGCTGCATCTAAACCGTGCCTTATAGTTCTTCTAAAGTAGGGGTTCTTAAATAGGGGTGTATTTTTTTCAGTTTGGATGTTATTAGCCAAAGATGAAGGGAAATGTCTCCTGTGTTTCCCAAGCTCACCCTCAGATCAGGAGGCAGCACACTAGCCTGCAGGCCCGACCTGGCCCACACCAGGGAAGGAAATACTCGTGGTTTCTCTTGTTGCTGTGTTGCAGCAAGGTCTTGATTTTCCTTTGTGCTGTATCCATCACGAAGCTTTCAGAGTGGACAGGGCCTCGTGTCCCCAGAGAAATGATAGAGATTCAAAAGTCATGTGAGCTTGTCCCATGCCTGGGCTGACCTGCACGTCTATATGTTCAGCTTCAAAGCTTAGTGGTCACAGTCACTTTAAAGAAAGCAGAAAATGCTGCAGAAACTTTGTAGCTAATCATTAAACACACTCTTGCTTTACATTCTCAGGATTTTCTATTTAATTCAATAAAATGTTCTGTTTAGCTTTTTATCTTAATTGAATGTTCCCCAGTTATCTTTTCTAATACACAGCCAGTAATTTAAAACAAATTAAATAATATTCTAGAGCTGAGTTGAATTAAGTTTTCTTGTCTTGAATCAAAGGCACTCTCACCATACTCCTTTAGTGAATATGTTTATTCAGGAAGCTTTGTTTGCTAAGTTTGATTAACTGGGGTGATTAACAGTGCCAGGAAACCAGTCCTGGGTCGTTAAACGGTTCTGTGAGCTTCCTTACTTTTCCACACTAATGTCACAACAAAATACTAAATCATAATAATCACCCCTTCCCTTATAATTAGAATGTTGTCATTAAAATAACGATCCCGGATTATCTCAAAAGTGGACACGTTGCAGACATGATGGTTAACCGTACTGTGTGTGCATCGCCGGGTGGTTGGGAGGGTTTTCCGACCAGTAACCCCGACCCACTTCCCGCGCTCCACAGGGCATCACGGACACGGCTCAGACCATTTACGAGACGGCGGCCCGCGAGCACGAGAGCAGGGGCGTTACTGGCGCCGTGGGCGAAGTCCTGCGTCAGATCCCCCCGGCGGTGGTGAAACCCCTGATTGTCGCCACGGAAGCAACATCCAACGTGCTGGGTGGCATGAGAAACCAAATCAGACCGGATGTCCGGCAAGACGAATCCCAGAAGTGGCGCCACGGTGAAGACTGATGTCGCAGCGCAGCTGGGGAGGATGACGAGGGTGGGGGTCGCAGCGCCGCTGGGAGAGGAGGACAGGGTGGGAGTCGGGGCGCCGCCCAGCGGCAGCTTCGGGGGAGCTCATCTAGTTTTGTTGTGCTCATCTCAGGAACAAAAGCATTTTTTAGTTAAATAATTTAATGTCAAAACAACATACAACCAAAAGGTTCTGACATCTTAGGGCTAGGTTCATACTTGCCAGGGATGTTTGGTGGCTGGTGTCAAAGGTCCTACAAGCATTTGCTGCCAAGTTAATGCAACACTTACTTTTTTACAAAAGACTCGAATTTCCTTGTTACAGATGGGCTACCGTGGAAGCCCCTCAGAGCGCTCAGAAAACCTGAACACTCTTCAGAGCGCTACTTGTCTAGTTCTGGGGAGCTCATTTTTCTCAAGGTTTAAAAATCACAGCTTCAAAACTTTCAGTGAGAATGAGAGACATAAACCACAGAGGAAGCAAAGCACATAGGAGTTTCAGTGTAAGCGTCAGTGTGGAGAAGATAACCGACTCCTTGGATGTAGTGCCCACGCCCCTGAGAACAATACGATTCCATTTCCCCCGAAAGTCCTCCCGTAGGGGTTTGAGGAAGTGAATGTCACAGACCTGGTCTGTCGTGTTGCACTTTATCCCGTGTGTGTAAGTGTGTGTAGGTGAATACGAGTCATGTAATGTATTCTATATGCAATTCACTAAGTTCCCAAGTAGAAGTAGAAAGGGGCGTAAACTCATCTGAGAGTTCTGGCCGAGGACGGCAGCCAGTCCCCGTGCAGCCGCTGGCTTTACCTACGGTGTGAGTGGACAACCGTGTCTGGCTCCATTTTAAGTAGCCGTGGTGCAGGCGTGTTAGGAATGTGTGGAAAGAGGTCGCAAGTGATTTTTACTCTTTTAAAAGTAAACAAATCCTCCAAGTATGCCCTGGTTAGCTATTATGAAGTACCATTTTTATTTGGTTAACAATGTACATTTTGATAACCTGTCAGGAATGAATAAAGAATTTTTATTTAAAGGTGAAACTGTTTTATGCTTCCATGAACACTTTGCTTTTCTTAGAGCATATTCATAGATGCAGTCTTATGTATGATTTCCCCGGGATATTGCACATTTCCTCCAGATTGACCGCTGATGTCAAGGAAGTTGTTACCTAGGAGTGAGAGGGCGAGCATTTTCAATACCTGCATTTAGGTAAATCTAGCAGAAAGATTGTAACTTCGCACGCACTCACTATTTAAAGCTGCACGTTGTCTCTTAAGGGGGGCTCTGTCACTGAGGTGAATTTGGATCTCAGGGCTGCATTTTGGTTTGGGGTTTGGGAGATGAAGTTATAGATCTTCCTCTAAACCTTCTAGGTAGGACAGCGATGTAAACCCCCAAATCCACACATTTAGAATTTATAAAATGGTGTTACGTAGCATTAAGTCTTACTTCTCTTTTATTTCCTTTTCACTGCCAAAACCTTTAAGAAAGCGGTGCCCGGAGTAACCACCCCTTAGGCATTCTGGAGCCATTAGTCTTCTGTCTCTACTAAGTGGGGTCCTGACGAAGTGGGGCACGTCCTGACCCGGTGCATCACCACGCAGTCAGCTGGCTTCGGGGGCATCTGGCCTCCCTGCTCCCTGACTCCGGGGTTCTCCATTCCCCTGAGGGTGAAACACCCTATGCATGTTATTAATCAACGGAAAGACACTCGACAAACTTAACATTTTAAATCCCTTTAACTTGTGGCTTTGCTTTGCGTCGTCATGCCCGGGCTCAGCTACAGTACAGGGAGAGGCCGTTACACTCGTTTGCGCTCTGAGTTGCAAATAGGTCCTTTTTACAGATTCAGTTTACAGATACCACTTAAACAGATCTTTGTAATCCGCGTGATTCTCAGTTCTGCCCTCCTGCTGCTGCTATAAATAGAAACATTGTTTGGGAACAAAAACTTATGTCTCAGAAAGATTAGTCTCCAAGATCTAGTCCTTGTAGAGTAGATGTTGGCCGCTGTTTCCCTGAGATGTTTGTAGAGTCCCTTTCTGTATTTGAATACTTCCAGGGTGTTAAGTATCCTTAACTTTCCCTTTTTAAAAGCAGCTTTTCACACTTTTGTATGGGATGACAGTAGAGGAGTGTTGGTCAGGATTCTTGGGCCAGATGTGTGACTTACCCAGGGATGACTCGGCCAAGACATTCAGTCTGCCTGAGCCACTGTCCCTTTGTGTACAGGAAGGGTTTCAGATGGTTAGGCAGTGAGTGCGTGCGTGTGCGTGTGTGTGTGTGCGCGAATGATGTGTGTGTGTGAGTGATGTGTGCGTGCGTGTGTGAGAGCGATGGTGTGTGACAAATGCTCAGTGGAGTGCCCAGGTCTGTGATGTTCCCGAGGGGGGCCAGGAGGGCAGGGCATTGTCCAGTGAGAGCCATCTGATCCCCTCACACACAGGGTGGCCCCGGGCTACTTTATTTTTATGCCGGAGGGCACATGTGTGTGAGAGAGAAAGGGAGAGTGAACGAACCTTAGGGGTCCTGGGCATGCTGCCGTCTTCTATCTTCCAATTCTCCGTCCTGTCAGGATCCTGGGCACTTGCATGTTTTTCAAGCTGCCTTGGCAGGGACTTGAACCCTGATCAGCCTGGGATCAGGCTTCCTCTGCATAGCACTTAACTGCTGTGCCATGGGGGCTGGCCAAAGGCTACTTTAGTTCTTGAGTCTCTCAAAATAATGCATTCTGAACTGCCACATAGCCGTGCAGTTGAGTTTGACGGGATACTTCCGACTGGAGTAGACTGCGTGTCTGCTTGCTGCTACACCGTGTCCTGTGGTTCTTCCCCTTCCCCACCACAGAGCCCAGGTAAGCCAGCCTTCCCGACTCTGTCGGTGAGCTTCCGAATGCCACAGTGCTACCCTCACGCCGAGGTCACCTGTGTCACAGGTGGAAAGGCAGTAGAGGCCGCAGCGATGGCTTCCTGAGTGGGGCTCTTCTGGATCCCCCCGATTTTCTTTCCTGCCTGTCCCCAGGTTGCAGTTCTTTACAAATAGAATATCCACCGAGCACTTGCCTTTCAGGGTAGATAAGACATGGTATTTCTCCTGGACATTGTAGCTGTAGACTTTCTTTCTAATGAATTTCGAGTACCATTCAGAGTCCCATTTAAGTACATATATTTGACATCAATATTTTTATAAAGCAAAACTCACTTTAAGGAAAAAATCTTTCCGAGTAGCAGTGGACCTAAAACACTAGCAAAACACTAACAGCAGCATTTCCTGTGTCCTGCCACATGTCGCTTAAGTGCTATTGCAGTGTTTCCAGCTTTTCTCCCTTAGACTCCTCTGTAGGTTTGGTGCCTTTGTTCAGTTCCTGAAAAGTCCAATCATGTCTGCTCCTGCAGAGGCAGCCGCTTGTCCAAGGGTGAGGTGCCTCCCTCAGCTGTGGTGTGACAGTGTCCTTGGCACCTATGTCCTCTCATGAGGTGTACTCTGGCGTCAGGCGGAGTTGAATTTCAAGTCACGATTCTAAGCAAGCACCCACAATTATTATCTTAATGTTAATTTTAATCTTATACATTTAAGAAACTGCAAGTCTTCAGAGAAATCTCTCAATTTCGCTTTGCTTCACTTTTCTTATACCTGCCTGAGTAAAGTTCCTCAGACTCATGGGGGGAGCAGCTGGGCCATCATGAGCACACCTCTTCCCTGTTTCCCTTCACGGCCTCTTGACTTACAGGGGCCATTAGAAGCTGTGTAAGGTCGTTTGCAGAAAGGCACTGCAAGTGCAGAGTGATTTTCTCTCATATCTGCAAACGCATCAGCGTGCATTCCAGCTGCTAGCAAATAAAATAAATCTGACACACATTTTGGAGTCTTAGGTTAAAAAAGGAAGATTATTTCTACATTGTATAGATAAAGGGAACAAAGATTTCTTGTTTTTCATTACCAAGAAATTGTACTTTTGTTTACTGGAAGACGTAGTCACTCTTTTCCTATAAGAATAATGCAGTGCTTTAATGCCAACTTATTTTTATCTCAACCTTTTCAAGATCATGCTAGGCACACTGCTCCTTTTACCTGACATTATGTGCACAGTTGCAGGTCAGCCAGTTTTATTCTGAAGTATCTTCCTTTTGTCCTAGTGTCTGCAAATCAGAGATAGAAAAAGCATTCCAACACGCTACCATGGGATGAGGAATAAGTGGGTTTCAATAATGCAGTTTGCAATGTGCACAATTTTTTTTTTTTTTTTTTTTTTTTTTTTTT
>NW_006160193.1:53305-66854 GCF_000334495.1 Tupaia belangeri chinensis | reverse complement strand
AAATTTGTTTTTTTGTATGTCCAATTTTTTTTTTTTTTTTTTTTTTTTTTTTTTTTTTTTTTTTTTACTGGTGGCCGCTAGAGGTTCATTTTGGCCTCCTATCCAACTGTTGGCCCCTAGTCTCAAGCATGTGGCTTAGTAAGTACCAGAGAGCTGTCTGCTGTGCTTGGGGAGATTGGAAATGTGATGTCAGCTCAGCGACATCTGTAATGCCCCAGGCGGTTAAATAGCCTGTCCCTCAAAAAATGTTTACTTTGCTATTCCACGTGTATTTTTTTATATGTGAAATGGCAGCTTCTAAGGTTTAGTTGGGTCTGTCTGGTGGTGGTTGTGTAACTTGCTGGCCACATTGGGCTGTTAGCCCTTTCATTGAGAATGTAGTAGGGGCACCAAGTCTGGCTTCTGTCCTGACTGATTTTAGACACTGACTTTACCTCACCACAAGTAAAAGAACATTTGTGTATGTGTTCGACTGTTGTCGCCAAGTTTTCTAATTTTCCTAATTATGGTAATTATGGATGTGAATACTTTAAGAGTACTGATGCTGTACAAGTATTTTTGTGGAAATGTAACTTGTTAGTGTGACTATTTAAAATATTATAAAATTAAGAATATCCTTAAAGAAAATTAAAATATTTACTCTTTGGAGTTTGCTTTAAACACTGTTGTCTTTCATGGGAAACTCTTCTCAAAGCTTGTAGAAAGGAGTTTTTGGGGTTACTGGGAAACGGTGTTCCTGTGATCTCGGTACTTCTGAGAGCAAATCTTGTATCCTCTACCAACCCCAGAGAGATAGGGTATGTAATGTTCAACATTGCAACTTCTCTTCCCCTTTGGATATTAATGGCTTTCTTGTTATTTTGTCCCCACAGTGTAGACTCGTGGTACTACACCTCACGGGGTTGGTCTTTGGAGCTAGATGAACATTGGATGATCCTCTTCTACTTGGAGAGATGCTTTTACTGATAAAAGGAGTATTTAAAAGCCATACTTGGACCCAGAAGGGGACAGGATGCTTAAGACACTGGGTTCCTATATGACGGATCATGGTTCAAGTCCCAGACCTGGCCCCTTGAAAAACTACACCTGATGCATGTGTGTGTATAGAGCGAAGAATAGAAGGGAGGGGACTGTGGCATGACCATCACCCTGGGGGTAATTTCTCACTTTCCCTCTCTGGTAAGCACCTGTGCCCTATGGCAAAAAAACAAAACAACAAGACAAAAGAAAGCCATACTTAATGACATTGTTTTAGAGGCATCTCCACCTTTGCCTCTGTTGGCCCAGGACTATGAAATGCCTACCTTCTCAGCCAGGGCTTCCCCTTCCATACCCCAGTGTTAGTCAGGTAGGCAAGTGTCTCTCTCCCTTTTGTTCTTCTCTTCCTTTCTAACTTTTTTTTCCCTCTTTTTAAAAAAGTTTTCCTTTTACATTTTTAACTTAATTTTATTTTTTTGCAATGTGATTTGTTTTTTTTCCTCCTCTTTTTGTTCTGTTTTTTTTCTTTTTTTCTCTTCCTATTTGTATTTCCTACTTTATTTTTCTTTTACCTTACTTTCCTGTTTTACTACTCAGCCCTTACTCTCTGCCTAGAAAAGACTAGATGCGTAGTAGCTAAACATCTGAACATTGGGAGTTTTAGAGAATTCTTTGCACCTCACTGTATTGGTTGCAAAAAATCCAATCACAAAACTCCTGTGATTCCCACACTGGAGGACACAGTAGAAGGGAGAAAATAGCACCAAATTATTTCACAGCAAAGGGAAACACAAAAGCTCGGTCACAGAATCCTTCTTCAACAAATTAGCCAAAAGTGAATACATTACCAAATGACTAAAAATCGGAGAAGATCCTCGAGGATAAGATAATCAAGTAATACATATCCAGCAAGGGAATACTGTAACTCGTCTCCAAGTAGGAAAAAAATTAGAAGATATTACCGAAATGTCAGAAAAAGAATTTAGAATATTTATGGTAACAAAACTCTGAGATGCAAGAGATGTTGAGCTTTAAGAGATGAGGAAGTGCTTCCACAATATGAAAGAAGAATTGGGACACCATAAAAAAGAATCACACAGAACTGTTAGATATGAAGGCTGTAATACAGGAAATCAAAACCTCCCTCAGAAGTATTAAAAGCAGGTTAGACCATGCAGAAGATAGAATATTAGAAGTAGAAGACAAAACCTCAGACCTAGAAAAATGTTATAAATAATACTGAGAAAACCAAGAAAACTGAGGATAATATACGAGAAATTTTAGACACCATGAAATGCCCAAATATCCAAATAATTGGTATCCCAGAAGGTGAAGAAACTCCTAAGGGTATTCATTGATAATCTATTCCATGAAATTCTGGAAGAAAACTTTCCAAGTCTAGAGAAGCATTCAAACATTCAGACCCAAGAAATACAAAGAACCCAAAGTTGAATCAATCCAAGAAGATCCTCTCCATGACACATCATAGTTAGACGGGCCAAAACTACAGACAAAGACAAGAAACAGATTGGCAAGAGAGAAATGTGAAATCACTTACAAAGGCTATCCATCAGGCTCACACTGGACCTCTTATCAGATACAATACAAGCAAGGAAAGAATGGGGAAATATATTCAAAGTATTAAATGAAAAACAATTTTAACGAAGAATACTATACCCAGCAAGATTATCCTTTATATGGGACAAGAAGATAAAAACGTCTTTGGATAAACAAAACCTGAAAGAATTTATCAACTCTAGACCAGCTCTTCAAGAAATTTTGATAGGAGTACTTTACCAAGAAAACTAAAGAGAGACAGCAATAAGAGAACAGAAAAACAACCAAGAATATGGCCAACTTAATGATAGGGACAAGTCTGGAAATATCAATAATAACATTGAATGTTAGTGGATTAAATTCTCCAATCAAAAGACACAAACTGGCTGAACGGATTAAAAATCAGAAACCCTCCATCTGCTGCCTACAAGTAACACATCTCATGGATAAAGATATACATAGACTAACAGTGAAGGACTGGAAAAAGGTATCCCATGCAAATGGAAACCAAAAAAGACCAAAACTGATTTCAGACAAAATAGGTGTAAGATAAAAACCATAAAAAGTGAAAAAGAAGGGCATTATGTAGTAGTAAAAGGGCTAATTCACAAAGAAGATATAACGGTTATAAATATCTATGCACTCAACTCAGGAGCACCCAAATATGTAGATGAAAGACTGCTAAATCTAAAAGAGATAGACTAACATAATTGTTGGTGATCTCAGCACCCCACTATCTCCTTTAGACAGGTCAATGAGACAATAAGCAGAGATTTTGGACCTAAATGATACCATAAACCAGATGGATTTGATAGACATCTATAGAACTTTCCACCCCCAAACCACAAAATACACATTTTTCTCAGCCCTCCATGGCATTTTCTTGAAGACTGACCAGATGATAGGGTACAGAGCCAGCCTTAACAGTTTCAAAGGCATAGAAACTATATCCAGCATCTTCTCTGACCATGATAGTATTAAACTTGATATTAATCTCAAGAAAACTTGGGAACCAGCAGTTAGCGTAATGGCTATGTCGCTGGATTCCCACGTAGTCGACCGCGGTTCGCGTCCCGGACCCGGTGGCTTAAAACTCACACCGGGCGCGTGTGCATGCGTGCCCAAGATCCCGAGAGGAGAATGGAGGAGAAGGGATTGCGGCATGACCATCCCCTCTGGGGGGTGATTTCTCGCTTTCTGTCTCTCTGTCTCTCTCTGTCTGTCTGGCGAGCGCACGCGCCCTATAGCGAAAACCTCTCAAAAAAAAAAATCTCAAGAAAACTCCTCATCAATACACAAATACAGGGAGGCTAAATAACCTACTTCTCAGTGAATTCATGACTACTGAAGAGATTAAGAATGAAATCAAAAGATTCATGGAGACAAATGATAATGAGTACACAAGTTTCCATAATTTATGGGACACTGAAAAAACAGTCATAACAGGACCAGCAGTTAGTGTAATGGCTATGTCTCTGGACTCCCATGTAGTCGACCGCGGTTCATGTCCCCAACCCGGTGGCTTAAACTCACGCCGGGCGCGTGTGCGTGCATGCCCAAGATCCCAAAAGGAGAATGGAGGAGAAGGGATTGTGGCATGGCCATCCCACCTGGGGGGTGATTTCTCGCTTTCTATCTCTCTGTCTCTGTCTGGTGAGTGCACGGGCCCTAGAGCAAAAACCTCTCCAAAAAAAAGGAAGTTCATAGTGTGCACAAGAAAAAGAAGGAAAGGTGGTAAAAGGACAACCTAACATGCCTCAGGAAATTGGTAAAACAACAACAAAAAATTCCAAAAATGCCAGGAAAATAATAAAGACTCAAGCAGAAATAAATGAAAAAGAAAATGAACTATACAGAAAATAAATGAAAGCAAAAACTGGTTCTTTGAAAAGGTAAACTAGATTGACACACCATTAGCTAGACTAATTAAGAACCAGAGAGAAAGGAACCAGATAAATTTGCAATGAATCAGGAAACATTACAATAGACATAATAGAAATGCAAAACATCATTAGAGGATACTATGAGTAACTATATGCCAATAAAGAAGAAAACCTGGATGAGATGGATAAATTCCTGGACACACATAATCTACCAAGATTGACTTAGGAGAACATAGAAAGCCTGAATAGACCTATAACAAGCAATAAGATTAAATGAATCAGTAATAACCTCCCATCAAAAAGAAGCCCAGGTCCTGGTGGCTTCACTCCTGAATTTTACAAAACTTTTAAAGAAGAGATAACCCCCATTCTACTCACACTGTTTGTAGAGATCCAAAAGGAAGCAAACCTTCCAAATTCATTCCATGCTTCCATTACCCTCATTCCCAAAATGGATAAGGGTACGACAAAAGAAAAATTACAGACCTATATCTCTGATGAATATTGATGCAAAAATTCTCAACAAGATACTTGCTAACCATGTTCAATAGCATATAAAAAAGGCTATTCATCACAACCAGGTAGGCTTTATTCCAGGGATGCAAGAGTCGTTCAACATATGCAAAACCATAAATGTAATACACCATATTAACAGAAAGAAAGATAAAAACCATATGATCATTTCAATCAATGTGGAAAAAGCATTTGACAAAATACAACATTCCTTTATGATTAAGACAGTCAGGAAAACTGGCATAGAAGGATCGTTTCTCAGAATAATAAAAGCCATCTATGAACAACCTCTAGCTAACATTATACTGAATGGAGAAAAGTCGAAACCTTTCCCAATAAAAACTGGTACAAGGCTGCCCACTTTCTTCGCTCCTATTCAATATAGTACTGGAAGTCCTAGCCAATGTGGTTAGACAAGAGAATGAAATAAAGGCATTCCAATAGAGAAAGAAGAACTGAAACTATCTCTGTAGGTGACATGATTGTATACATAGAAGACCCAATAGTATCCATGAAAAAACTTCTCAAAAAAAAAATAAATAAATGCATACAGTAAAGTGGCAGGATACAAAATAAACTTACAAAAATCTATAGCATTCCTATATACAAACAACAAGTAGACAGAGACTGGATTGAAGAAAATAATCCCATTTACCATAGCCACAAGAAGTATAAGATACCTAAGAATAAAACTAACCAAGGAAGTCAAAGACCTCTATAAGGAAAACTATAAAAACCTTAAAGAGGATATCGAAAAGAACACAAAAAAGTGGAAGGACATCCCATGTTCCTGGACTAGAAGAATTAATATAATCAAAATGGCAATCCTACCCAAATTAATCTCCATATTTAATGCAATCCCTATAGAATTACAAGAGATATTCTTCACTGATGTGGAAAGTTAATCACAGAATTTGTCTGGAATCATAAAAGACCATGTATTGGCAAAGCCATCCTGTGCGAGAAGAGTGGAGTGGGTAGAATCTCACTTCCTGTCCCCAAAATATATTAGAAAGCTGTGATAATCAAAACAGCATGGTATTGGCACAAAAACAGATATGAAGACCAATGGAAGAGAGTAGAGACCCCAGAAATAAGTCCTAAAACATACAACCAGCTGATCCTTGACAAAGGGTACCAGTCAATCTAGTGGGGAAAAGAAAACCTTTTTAGGAAATGGTGCTGGAAAAACTGGGTATCCACCTGCACAAAGATGAATCTGAACCCCTATCTGTCACCATTAACAAAACTCAAAGTGAATCAAAGATCTAAACCTAAGATCACAAACTATAAAACTACTGGTGGAAAACACTGGGGAAACTCTGGGAGACATTGGGGTAGGCAAAGATTTCTTAAGCAAGACCCCCAAAGCACAGGCAATAGTCCTCAAAATAGATAGGCGGGATTACATTGGATTAAGAAGTTTCTGCAACTCAATTTACATTCCTTCCCTAAGCATCATCACAGCACACAAAATGCCATCTCCCATCCAGTACACACTGGGGAAAGGACACCATAATTAGTTTGAATCAACAACCCATGGAATGGGAGAGAATTTTTGTTAACCATGCCTCAGATAAGGGATGGACTAATAACAAGAATACACTGAGAACTCGAGCAGCTTACCCAGAAGAAAATGATTAACCCAATTAAAAGATGGAAAAATGAGCTGAATATACAACTCTCTAAGGAAGACATATGAACAGCCAAAATGCATATGAAAAATGCTCAACATCCCTCATCATAAGGCAGATGCAGATCAAAACCACAATGAGGTACCACCTAACCTGGCATAATGGAGAAGGTTAAAAAATATATATGTTGAGTGCTGGAGGGGATGTGGTGAAAGGGAAACACTGCTACATTGTTGGTGGGGATGTAAATTGGTCCAGCCACTGTGGAGTACAATTTGGAGGTTCCTCAAAGACCTTCAAATAGAACTACCATATGATCCAGCAATTTCACTCCTGGGTATCTACCCAAAGGACAGGAGAATGCTCAGTCCGAAAAGCGGTTGCACAACTATATTTATTGCAGCCTTATTCACGATTGCTAAGACATGGGACTAACCCAGATGTCCACAAACAGATGAATGGATTGAAAAGTATGGTACATATACTCCGTGGAATACTATTCAGCCATAAAAAATAACAAGGGCCTGGAATTTGATAGAAAGTGGATGTATATGGAAGATTTGTTGCTGAGTGAAGCAAGTCAGGCTATGAGAGAGAGACATTGTCTCCATTTAACATATACCAACTGTCTGCACTCTATAGTAGAGATTGAAAGTCTGGAGGACTAAAAGCATTGCAAATTGTTATCGACAGGAGAGACAAAGTGGAAGGAGAGTGTGGGGAGGGGGAAGAGTGTAGGAAAGGAAATCTGGGGGGGGTGGGAATAGAGAGGTAAGACATTTGTGGGACACAGATATGGTTTATTATCTGTTGATGTGTATTGTATTCTCAACTGGCCTGGACTGAGGTGTATGTCATGCTGGGTAAAGTATCTTTACACTCTAAATGATGTATAGCGATTGAATGTATAAATAATAATAAAGACAACTTTTTTTTTTTTTGGAGAGGTTTTCACTATAGGGCGCATGCGCTCGCCAGACAGACAGAGAGAGACAGAGAGACAGAAATTGAGAAATCACCCCCCAGGGGGGATGGTCACGCCGCAATCCCTTCTCCTCCATTCTCCTCTCGGGATTTTGGGCACACACGCACACGCGCCTGGCGTGAGTTTTAAGCCACCGGGTCTAGGATGCAAACCATGGGCGACTATGTGGGAGTTCAGCGACATAGCCATTACGCTAACTGCTGGTTCCCAAGACAAGTTGTTTTAAAAGAGGTTTTGATGTGGGGCCAGCCATTGGTATGGTAGTATGACAACCAGACCCCACATGGGTGATTGTGGGTTTTGCAGTTCTGGACCCAGAGGCTTGAAAATCACACTGGCTACATGTGTGTACATGCCCAAAATCCTGAGAAGAGAATAGAGGAGAAAGGATTGTGAAGGGCATCTCCCTGGAGGGGGAGGGTTTCTCTCTTTCGTCTCTCATTCTCTGTCTCCCTTGAGTGCATGCACACTCTGGCATAAACAAAACCAAAAAACTTCTGTTCCAACAGATGTCATCACACAACCTTCCACCTTGAGTGATCAGGGAAAAATAACAAGCCACACTTTGCATGTGGCTCTTAGGAAGGGGACATTTGTGAGACACTACTGTGTGCTGGGTATTCTAGCGTGTTCTTTGCCTCCTCCGTGGGCCCCCCCACCTGCAGTTTTGCCGTCCACGGTCTCACTTTGTGCAGTGCGTACAGTAAGATACTGTGAGAAGCACATTTACGTAATGTTTATTACATATGTGGTGATGACTGTCCTGTCATTGCTGTTAATCTCTTCCTGTGCCTAGTTTATGAAGTAAACTTTATTATAGATACATCTGTATATAAAAAGGGCATAGCTAGAGTTCAGCTCTGTCCATGGTTATAGGCATCCCCGCTCGGGTATCAGGGCACTGCTACAGGAAAGCCCCTCCTACTCTGGAGGCAGTTCTGCTGCAGATTGAAATGAAACGCTGGAGCCTGTGAGCCCAGAGGAGGCGCACTCTCCCCTGCACTCTGGCCGCTCTGTCACCTGCCTCTACGGAGATCCCTAACGGGCTGGAGCCACCTGGGCACTTCCTTCCCCTGAAATGCAGGAGCTGGGGCTCTGCTCCATACAGTTCTTTGAAAGTCTGATGCGGGGACTAAGTGGTCTCTCTGCAGTGCTTGATATTTGGGGCTGACTGTGCACTGCAGGGTGTCAGCAGCCTCCCGGCCTCCACCCCTTATGCTGGTGGCCCCCCACCCCAGCTGTGGAGACTGAGCTGTCCCCTGACATGGGCGTACATCTCTGGGGACAGAATCCCCCGTGAGAAGCCACTGGGCTGGAAGCTCTCCTGGTGCGAGGACGAGGTAGTGGTCGCATGGTTCCTGCTGTCCTCGTCAGCCTGAGGCACTGCGCTCATTTTGTGAGTTCGTACGTCCACATTTGTTTCTCCACTTACTGTCCAGCTCCGTCTACGGGGACCGGGTACTGCCGTCCCTGGTGCCTGGCACAGAGTGAGGAAGCAGTGGGCAAATGACAAACCTGCGTTCCCTTGTCACTTGAGGAGTCCGAAGCCCAGAAAGGAGAAGTTATTTGCAGAAGATCACGTGATCACTTGTGCTCTATTCAATGGAGTTGCGCTTTTCCTTGGTTTTGGCAATACCGATAATAACTTAATAACACAAGCGGATATAAAACAGAAGACATTTGTCGACCCTTTCCTGCCAGGAAACATGGCCACTTGGGGTGGCGGCAGGGTAAGATGGGAACTGCTCAGCCATGGTGGTGGCCAGCCTCCAACCTCCTGGCCTCAGCGTCCCAGGAGTCAGCGGGCAGTCCTTGGCCCGTCCGACTCCCTGTGGAAGGGAGCAGGGAGTCCTCCTCCTCCATCTCACCTCCCAGGGGACCGAGGCAGCACTGAGCCCCCCACCCCAATCTCCCACAGGCCTGAAGGGACAAAGGGAGAGTGGTTCACTCCCAGTGTGGAGGAGGGCTGCCTCCCAGGAGCCATGGCCCCAGGAAGGGAAGTAGCAGAGCAGAAAATCCCCGCCCTCTCCTCCTCTTCCACCTGCCATGCCTCCCAGATGGGGACCCCACCCTACTCCAGTCAGCATCCCAGCCTGCCAGGGCAGAGGGCATGAGTGGGCGGGGAGCAGAGTGGGTGGGGGTGTAATGAAGGCCTCCTGCCCTCTGTCCAGTTTGTGCTCCTGTCATTCCACGGGTGACGGGACCCACCCCCAGTCACATGATGTGCGGGTGAGGGAACCCACACCCCTGGTGACAGCACGGCCCCCAGAGCTTTTCCTTAATGAAAAGGAACAGACTTCCTGTCCACGCAAAGCCGGGCCGGTGCTCTGGAGTACTGGGCAGCTGTCGTCATGCAGGGACGGAGGTGGCCAGCCTCATCTGCCCTGAGGCTCTGGCCCCCAGAAGCTCAGGATCCCCAGCTGGCCAGGCCTACGGGAGGCAAACGAACCTTTGCCCACATCCTAGTGGGCACTGGCTAGTCTAGATGGTTCCTAGGAAGGAGGAATGAGGGTTGGCACCCCCCAGCCAGACTGCGGCCTGCAGCTCATAGCCAGCCAGCCCATTGATAGCGTTTGGATGCGACTTGGCTGACTGACTTCGAGTGTGCTCCTTGTGGAATCCCAGTGTGAGGTAATTTGCTGTTCAGGGTGTTCTCTCTGGGCTTATTTATGTTCCTGGAAGCAGTTCTCCCCAGAGCAAACAGGTCACGGGCTGCCAGTGTCCCCTGGGCAGTGAGGCAGGACGGCGCGATGCACATCAGCATTCCAGGGCTGCTTAAAACACTCGGGGTCAGCAGGAGGCATGGTGGTTAGGGCACTGGACTCCCATGTGGCAACTGTGGTTCGAGTCCCAGAGCTGGCAATTTAAGACTCATATCAGGTGCATGCGCGTGTGTGCCCGAAATCCCAGGAGGATAAAGAAGAAGGGATTGCACGGTGGCCATCTCTCCTCTCACTCTCTCTCTGTCTCTGTCTCTCTTCAGTGAGTGCATGCACCCTATGGCAAAAAACTTAAAAAAAACAATTCTGGAGCCCACACCCAAGACCAATTAATCACAGACCCTGGGGGCTATCTTCAAAGACTCTCGTGTAGACAAGTTTGGGAACCACTGGCTCAATGGCCACGAGCGAAGTTTCAGAGTCAGGCTACCTGGGCTGGACCGGACCCCGGTGCTCGTGAGCCGTGTGGCTTGGGGACTCTGTGGGCTTCCGTTGCCTTCTCTAAAAACACAGAGATATCATGGGGGGCGTCGCGAGGAGAGAGTGAGTTTGCACCCGCACTGTGAGAGAGCAGTGTCGGACCCACAGGACGTCCCGCATGGGGTTGGATTCCATTGGTCCTGTTTGCTCAGTGCCTACTGCCACAGGGCTCTGTTGGGGGCGCTCTCCCTTCCTCCGTGGTGAGTGCATGCACCCTCTGCTGACGGCAACGACAAAATAATCATGCCTAAGGCTACGAGAAGAGGAGGACGCGGTCCTTTCCATTTGGGTCCCACTGAGGTATAGCAGCAAACAGGCCCAGCGTGACGGAGCCCTCCAGGCCATGGCTCCACCGAACCTAGTACATTTGTCACTTATTAACAGTGGAGCGCAGCCCCCACCCCACTACTCTGAACGCGGCGTCAGCGCCACATCTCCATCGGCCAGCCTCCCCCCTGCATTATAGCCGGCACTTCAGGCCAAGCAAGCACCCTGCCTTCCAGCCCAGTTGAAACTAACGTTTTACCCCCCACTCTCCCATGAGGATTTGTTGCTAGTATTCTTTTTAAAGCCCTTCTTAATCCTTTATGCCAGATTTCATTTTGAAAGCAATTTTTTTTTTTGTCATCGCTGCGGCCAGAGGGTGCTCGTGCTCGCCAGGGAAACGGAGGGAGAGGGCATGGTCAGGCCGCAATCCCTTCTCCTCATTTTCTCTGTCCTGTGGGGATTTGGCCATGCACACACCCAGTGTGCTTTCCAAGCCACTGGGGCCAGGACTGAATCGTGGGTTGGCTATGTGGCTCTAGCTCCCTTAACCACTAGGGCACAAGGCCAGCTCAAAAAGTGATTCAAAATGTCTTTCTTTCTTTCTTTCCTGAGCAAGAGAGAGAGGAAGGAGTGTGCACCCCTAACGAGGTCTTAATGCTACGGCCCACCCCAGGCCCGGCCAGCCTGGGATCGTGGGAGCCTGAGTGGCATACACGGGGAGGTCTTAGGGTGTGAACCTGGAGCGTTCCCACGTGGGTCGGGCTTGCAGAGCGTTGTATTTTATCACCGTGCCTCAGTCTGGCCCTGAAGGCGATCTCGGAGTGGCCCGGCTGCTGTTTCCTGCCTGGTGCCCAGTGAACTGGAGTTTTAGCTGACTCCCTCTGCAAACCCCTTAACTCTGCTGCCCACGGTGTCTGGTGAGTGTCTCTGTCAGATAAATCACAAGGGGGAGCCCCGAGGTGGTGACACCCCTTTAAATTCGAGCAGCCATTGCCAGCTGCCCTCCTGTAGAAATTGTATCTGTCGACATACCCACCAACAAGGTTTATCTCTTTTTTTTTTCCAGTTTGCTAGAGGGCACGTGTACTTGGAGAGAGACAGTGAGCCATAAAGAGAAAGTGTGAGAAAGCACCCCCGAGGGTGATGGCCAGGCCGCAATCCCTTCTCTTCTACTCTCCTCTGAGGATTTTAGGCATGCGTACACACACACACACACACACACACACACACACACACACACACACACACGCTCGATGTGTTTTTCAAACTGCTGGGTCTGGGACTCACTCAGTTGGCCACAGGGGGTCCAGCCTCCTCAGCCTCCTCACGGCCTGCTGGCCAAGGTTTATCAGTTAAAGATTTGTTTCTTTTGGAGAGATCTTTAAACAACTCTGTTTTAGAGGAATTGTTGCCTTCTCCTATTTCACTTTGGAACAGATCTGTCGTAACTCCTGGAAGGGTTTGCTTTGTGCAAATGTGTGCAGAATCATTGCTGGAAAAGAGCAAGCTGCCTTTTGTGCCAGCAGGGGGCGCCTGTTCTCTTCCTGACTGGGGTTTCGGTTTGGAAAAAGCCTACAAAGCTCGGCATCTGAGCTGGCACAGATTCTGACCCCCCAGGCACCGTGGGAAGGCTTTGGAAGAATCCTAACCATCCGGTCTCTTTCACGAGGCTTGTCGATGACAGCTTCCTCTTAGTTAAGGACATTGCTGAAATTAAAAATGAAAATGGCATTTTACTCTGTGATTAATTTCTCCCTGTTAATACTGGGCTGGGTGGCAACAGCACCCGGCCCTCTCTCAGTTCCTGAGGCCTGTGGAAGTCTGCCCAACTGGCATGTCCCCCACAGGCTGATAAGGGGCTCTGGGGCAGGCGGGCCTAGAGACAGGCTCTGCCTTGTCGCTGTCCCTCTGCCGAGTCTGACACAGCCTATGAAGCTTCTCCACCCTGTCCCCACTGCAGGCACAGCCCCCTCCTTCCCAACCCTGCCACTCAGGCCTGGGGTCAGGAAGAGGCAGGTGAGGCACTTACCAGGCACAGAGTTAGGGGGCGCACAGCAGTAACCCAACGCGAATCCAGTGCAGTGTTGAACGAGTGCCAAACATCCGCAGTGAACAGAACCTCAAAACTGGCAACGAGATGGGACCCGACGTCGCACCTCCACGTTCAGTCCACTCCCGGCCTTGTCCAGGGCCTGCTGGGCCCTGCCTGTGCTAGAAAGCTGGACAAGCTGTTCCTTAGGGTGACTCCTCTGCCTCTCTGCAGCCTCACCTTCCCCATCTCAGGGGTAGCTGTTGGATACCCAGGAAAAATCATGTTGGAAGGAGCCACAGGCCTGAGCTGGAGGTGCTGCTACACACCAGGGAGCGGTGCCCGAATCAGTCGTACTGACTCCTGGAAGCTGTTGTCACTGAACTCAAGGAGGATTCCGCTCTAATGACATTAGCAGACATCACTGTGGCACAATGCCTGCCAGCGGGGGCTCTGCGGGACCCTGTGGCTGGCTACCTACTTAGCCACTCCAGGGGGCTCTG
>NW_006160193.1:48926-52512 GCF_000334495.1 Tupaia belangeri chinensis | reverse complement strand
CTTTAGCCACTCCGGGGGGCTCTGCGGGACCCTGCGGCTGGCTACTTACTTAGTCACTCTAGGGGGATCTGCGGGACCCTGCGGCTGGCTACTTACTTAGCCACTCTAGGGGGTCTGTGTGGTCCTCCTTTCCACTGCCATCTCACCGGCACCAGCCACCAAGCCTCCCCCGTCCCTCCTTCCATAGCACTGAGGCTTCTCTCCTCCTCTTTGTTAAGTTTTATTTTATTTGTAAAGAATCGTGTATTTAGTTTTTATTATTATTACTTTTTCTAAGAGAGATTTTTGCTATAGGGCATGTGTGCTTGGTGGAGAGAGAGACAGAGAGATAGAAAGCGAGAAATCACTCCCCAGGGGGGATGGCCACACCTCAACCACTTCTCTTCTCCTCTTGGGATTTCGGGCATGCACGCACACATGCCCAGTGTGAGCTTTAAACCATCAGGCCTGGGACTTGAACTGTGGTTGACAACATGGGAGTCCACAGACACAACCATTATACCATCAGCTGGTCCCCTATTATTATTATTATTTTCTATAGGACACATGCAGTCACCAGAGGGATACAGAGAGAGAGGGAAAGTGAGAAAGCAAGTCACCAGGTCCAGGACTTGCACCACAGTTGGCCTTGCGGGAGTTCAGCTCCTTAACCACCATGCCACCTGCTGGACCTTTGTGAAGTTTAGTTTCTCAGGGGCTGAGGTCTTTGCACTCCCAAGAGATGATTTTTCCTTGAGCCGCTGTTGACAAATTGGATAAGATCAGCTAACGTGTAGTTGTCAGCTGGGCAGGGGTGGGGGAGTGTGATTCTGCCCCCTTGGGGACGTCTGTCATCTCTGGAGACATTCTGGTTGTCATGGCTGGGGTGGAGGTGGGGAGTAGTTCTTGGTATCTTGCATGTAGAGGCCAGGATGCTGTTTAACATCCTACCTAAGCCCAGGATAGCTCCTCCCTGAAAAAACTATTTCTCTAAGATGCTCACAGTGCTGAGAAATCCTGAGTCAGAACTCACTAGGATATTACTAAGAATTTTATGAAAAATCCCCCAGGAATCAGATTTGCATTTCACCATTGAGCTTTTGATTGCCCAAGGGGTAACAGATGTTTGGAGTTAAGTCCTAGTAAGGGGCAGGGAAGACAGTAGGAGCTGGGGTTTAAGGAAGCTCCTATTCTCCCTCTCGAGTTCTGAACTACACGAGGGAGACAGGAGTCAGTGCATGGGGACCACAGTGTCATCTTTGTTACTGATACAGGCAAGGTTGGGAGTTGTCACTTGAGTGTGTGGCCACAGTGGGGTTGATTCTGAATCCCATAGTCAGGCTGACCTACGCACATGGTCCAGGCAGTGCGGGCCATTTCCCAGTGAGGCAGAGCCTTTAATCCCAAGCTTCTCTCTCTTGACCCAGAGAAGATCAAAATCTGCAGCCAGGTACTTCCTAAAGAGTGGGACTTGGGGGGAGGACCAGCAGTTGGTGTAATGGCTATGTCGCTAGACTCCCGTGTAGTCAACCACGGTTCAAGTCTTGGACCCAGTGGCTTAAACTCACTGGGAGCGTGTGCATGTGTATCCAAGATCCCGAGAGGAGAATGGAGGAGAAGGGATTGTGGTGCAGCCATCCCCCCAGGGTGATTTCTCGCTTTCTGTCTCTCTGTCTCTCTGTCTTTCTGGCAAGTGCAAGCACCCTATAGCAAAAACCTCTCAAAAAAAAAAGGAAATTAAAAAAAAAGAATGGGACTGGAGGAAGAACTGAGCCCTGTGGGCTGTGTTCCTTTCTCCAGACTGGTCAGTTAGATAAGTCACTGTTTTATGGAGAGGAGTACGAAGGGCAAGGAGCCAGTCCTCTTCACTGAAACCTGATGAAGCAGTCAGAAGGGGTTGAATTCTGCTGCAGTAACAAATGTCCCCAACTCTATGTTGCTTAAAAACACTTAAGTTTATCTGCTATTCACACTACTCATGTAATATGGACTGGCACTTTTCTTAATCACTTCAGTTCAGGCTGATGGGCACTGGATCAAATGATGCCGCCATGCTAACACAGGCTTCCAGGTTTGCTGCGGCAGAGAAGAGATGAGCATGGAGAAGCATGATCTTTAATCTTCTGTCCAGAGTGGCACGTAATTTACCCTCTCTTTGGCCAAAACAAGAGAGAGGCTATTTAGCACCAATGAAGAAAGTTAAAATCCTCTCCTTTTCCAGAAGGAGAAGAGAGCTAGAATGCCAATGAGGGACAGTAAAAGTGAGGAAGAATTGTTTCCTGCTCCTCTACCTCCCCATCTGCATCGTCTTCTATTTGGAAGACAATGTTCTTAGGAACCGTTTCTTAAGGAGCCACTCTAGGGCTGGAAAACCAGTGCAGAAGAGCTGGCATCCCATCCAGACTGCACACTGATGCTGTCACTGTGTGATGGAGTAAGGTGTTCAGGACCTCATCTATAAAATGAACACACCACACCAGATCTCTTCCATGTCTTATAAACTCTCTGAAGGTAGGAAAATATCTTATTTCCTTTTGTACCCCCAGGCCTAGCACAATAGATGGCACATAGTGGACACTCAGTAAGTGGAGCCAAGGCAGTAAATAAATATGTTGCTCTAATTCCACCTTAGTTTGGGGAGGTCAGGGTTGGGGGACTCTCCAGCCTACCATCACAATGCCTAAACCCTCAGCAGTTTTGAATTCCATCTGAGGTCAACCTTGTACCCGTTGCATCCTTCTACTCACTCTTCAGAATCAGAACCACTAGCAGACTGGCTGCTGATCACAGATGCATGAGTAAGTCCAGCCAAGACCAGCAGAAGAACCACTCAACTGAACTTAGCCCGCCCAAATGGACCGACTATGGAAGTGTGAGCCAAAGTGCTTGTTCTAAACCACTAAGTTTTGAGGTGGTTTGCTATGCAGTGGTAGGGATGGATACATTCTGCAAGCCATCACCCATAGTCTAGTGAAAGTGATCTCTCTAAAATCCACCTCTGAATAAGCCAGTGTCCTATTCAGAGTCTCCATTGACTCATATGGCCTGGAGGGTAACAGTCACCCCATAGCTTTGGCATAATTCTTTCAGCTCTTGATTTCATTGGCTGAGAACTTGGGTGAGGGAAAGGCTGCAGGTGGCCAACACCCTCCATTGCCCTACTTTACTTCGGGACCCAGTTTCCTCGAACTCCTCCCAGGCAGACTCAATCACCCCATAATTACACACCTCATTTGAGGAGTGCTTTCTCTTCATCTCCTTTCCTATATGCAGTAAATGCCTGAAGGTGGGTGGCAGCAAATGCTGCTTGGATCCTTGCTCCAACATTCCCCCAAAAGGCTCTGCAGCTTTGTTGGGACACCCCTCCCCCCCAGCAGCAGCAGCAGCAGAGCCTTTGCCCTTTGAGCATAGTCTTGGTCAGCTCAGCACGTTGGCAAGGCTGCTGCTGTACGCCCCTCAATCTATGAGCAAAGCTTGGGTCGACCCACCATGTTGGCAAGGCTGCTTGCTGTATGCTCCAGAGATTGTGGTCGCCTTGCTGGGAAGCGAACCACCCCCCCCCCCGACTCCCTGGTATATTCCATTAAAAAAATTCACAAGCGTTATC
>NW_006160193.1:45078-47198 GCF_000334495.1 Tupaia belangeri chinensis | reverse complement strand
GCATCAGCAGAAGGAATCTGCTATTATCCAAGGTGGTCAGTGCACTCATAGGACAGCTCTGTGTCCAAAATCTCCTCCAAACTTAAGCCGGGTGTGTTTCTAGGGGGCTTTTTTGTCTCTTCAGTCTTGCTGGAGTCACATTCAGTACATTTGCTTTACTCTGCAGAAGTCTTGTCTGCTGGGGCTAAGCCTTCTTGGAGGAGTCCAACCCGGTGGGGCCCCAGGATCTGTTTGAGCCTTTGACCTTTGAGCATAGTCTTGGTCAGCTCAGCACGTTGGCAAGGCTGCTGCTGTACGCCCCTCAATCTATGAGCAAAGCTTGGGTCGACCCACCATGTTGGCAAGGCTGCTTGCTGTATGCTCCAGAGATTGTGGTCGCCTTGCTGGGAAGCGAACCCCCCCCCCCCCGACTCCCTGATATACTACTATAAAAGAATTACATAGCTCTCTCATACATCTTGAGTATGTGGTAAGATTTCCCGAAAATCCCCCGACCGCTCCCTTTTGCCCTGACCACCTACTGTTAATTACAATGCTTCATCCCTGCGATCACAATGGAGGGTGTGCTGAAGTTCTATCTAGTTCTATCACACCACTAGATGGGACAAGGATTCAAAACTATCACTTCTCCCACAGCGCCGAGGCCTTTCACCAAGACAGGAACATCGCCCTCTGCAAAGGAAGACTTGGTGTCCCCAGAAAGGGCAACGGCTTTCTCACTCTGAGCTGCTCTTCCACTGTGGGGCTGTGCTGGGCTTTGGTGAATGCCAAGCGTATTCCGTGAGCCGGGTGCCTGACTTGCCAGGGGCCATGTCTACAGCCTGCCACTGGCCGACACCCTGTGAGCAACGCTCTCTGATTTCACAGACCAGTGCGTCCTCCCCGAGTGTGGGGTTGTTTTCTGCAATCCCCAGGAAGGATTTTTGTAAGCTGCCACTTGGTGCAGGCTGAGGATGGAGGAAGAAGGGCGGGGTCTGATACTTAGGCCAGTTCACACAGGGCACTGGTTTCCATCCCCAGCTCTCTTCCTGCCTCTTAGCTACAAAGCCTTTGCCTGTTGGATTCCTGCCCAGGGGCTTGGAGATCACTGTGGCTGCAGAGTCAAAGGAGCTGAGTAAATCCAGCCTCTGCCCTCTGGGCACGTGCTGCCTCCCCTGGCCTCGCTTCCTTGCCTGGAAAATTGACAGCGAAAGGAACTCCCGCAGCACCTAGGTGAGGCGAGCTGTGTGAGCTTGTCTCTGTGCGGTTGCCATGGCCCTCGCTGTAGTGGGTTTGAGCAGGTCTGGAGCATGGGGTACTAACTAACCAGGGCAGCGGCTACACTGCGTGAGGCTGGAAGGGGGGCCCACGTGTGGGGGCACTGCCACTCAGCACCAGGAGCTGGTGCCCTGGGACCCTAGGGAGCTGCGCTCAGAGGAGTGCTCTCCTCTGCTCTCGGCTGCTCTGTGTCTACAACAGTGCCCCATGAAGTTGGTGCTCAAGGAACTCCTGGGCCATGGACGGGCACAGACTCAGTGTGGCCAGTTTCTCCAGATGATCAGTAGCCAGAATCTAGATTTACAGCGAATCCCCATATTGGCGACGGACTCATGAACACTTTTTAAGCACCATGTGGATCAAATTAAACCCACTTGCAAGCTGGATCCTACTTGTTGACTGACTCAATGACCTACAGGGGCTGCAGCCCTGCTCACAGCATCATCACCGATGAGGTCCTGGTGTCCCAGCCCCTGCCAGCCTCTCAGACCCCATTGCCAGGCTCTGGGAACTGGGAACCACCTCCTGTTCCTTTCTCGAATGACTCCGGGAGGACCCGCCCTTCCTGTGCAGCTGTGGGAGATGTGAGTGCCACTCCTTCCCATCACCAAGTGTCTTAGGGGATCGCTGATCCCCTCTTGGCGGAGGCCGACCTTGGTCCTGGCCCATGGACTCTCTTCTCCCAGACCTCGCGACCTCCTGCCTGCCTGTGCCGTCCCATGGTCAGGCCACCCTGCACCTGCCCTCTCACTTACGTGGCTGGCTCATCTTCCGTGATACTCCACGCCCAGCCACCGTGCCATGGCCACGAGTCCTGGTCATCTCCCACATGGCCCTCCCTCGGGGATATCTGGTTCAAGCAT
>NW_006160193.1:40068-45047 GCF_000334495.1 Tupaia belangeri chinensis | reverse complement strand
GGCCATGTCCTCTCCTTCCTCCTTTTTTTTTTTTTAAATTACCAGAGGGCAAGTGTGCTCACTAGAGAGAGGGGAGAAAGCACCCCCCAGAGGGAGACAGAGAGAGAGGGAGAAAGTGCCCGCAGAGGAAGCACCCCGTGGGGCACAGTCACATCTCAGACGCTTCTCCATTGCTCCTTCCTGTCGGGATCTGAGGCTCGCACATGCACCTGGTGTTTCTCAAGCCCCAGGCTAAGGCCCAAAACGCGGTCAGCCATGGGGACCAGCCCTCTCTCGCTCCATCATCTGGGCGCTCCCAGCGCGTGCCCTTTAATGAGCCATGCCACCCTCCCTCCATACTTCCTATGCACGCTTCCTTCCCACTGGTTGTCCCTTAGCCCAGTGGGCCCCCCTACCTCCTGAACTCGGTCCTCTGACAGAACTCCAGCTCCCGTGCAGTCCTGCTGTCCGCCTAGTCTGGGTGGCCGAGCACTGCTGGAGACATTCATCGACAGAATTGGGTTTCCAGCAGTAGTGGGCCCTGGGACCCCCCAGGCACCTTCCTGCTTCCTGCAACCCGTTAACCCCTGCAGCGCCTCCTAGCACAGCCATTCTCCTCCTCCCGGCACCACGCCCTGCCTTCAGCCCTCCGAGGCCATGCCTGGGTCCAGGTCATGTCTTCTAACTCTCCTTTCCCCACTTTGTGTGGACAACTGCCTGTTCTTTGGGATTTGGCTTCTGTCTGCCCCTCCAAGTCTCTCTCTACCCAGACCAGATGCCCTCCCTGCTCTCATAGTCCCTTCTCTCACCCTGGTGGTGGCCATTCTCCTGCCCTAGACCCCTCCTAATTATTGCCTGTTGCCATGAGCCTGGAGGGGCAGAGACAAGGCAGTTCGCTGCTTGGGTGCCTAGCAGCCAGCAGGGCGGCGACACGGTGAACGGAGACCACAACCCCCACGCTCTCCTTTCCTGAGCAGCCTCGCTCCCCACCGAGTCGTGGTGATGCCCACCAGCCCTCCTCCCCACTCGGTACCAGCTTCCCTGCTTCGTTGAGCCTCGCTCCAGTGGGCACTCCTCCCCACCCCAACACATACAGCGCCTCCTCTGGTATCCCGAGAGGGCACCCGGCCTTCTCTGAGCACTCATGTTGGAGCTGGAGCACGCTCAGGAAAGCGCCCATGGTGCTTTCGGAACTAGATTCAGATCTGCGCAAGTTCCTGGCAGACGGGAGCTCCAGCCCCACCACCTCTGTCCTAGCGGTTAGCTTTGGACATTTTGGATGGACACAAGGCATGAAATGTAACCCTTACCGGTACCTGCATCAGTTTTCCGTTGCCACCATGCAAACTACCACAAACGTGGCTTAAAACAACACAGGTTTATTATTTCACAGTTTTGGAGCCTAGAAATCCAAAGCCAGCCTCAGTGGGCTGAAGTCAAGGGTTAACAGATCTGGTTCCTCCTACAGGCTTCAGAGGGGACGCCATTGCCTTGCCCTTTCCAGCCTCTAGGGGGAGTCTGCATTCCTCCGCCTGAGGTCTTGCAACTCTGACTTCTCTGTCTTTCCATCTCCTCAGTCTGACCCTCCTGCCTCCCTCTTATCCGGGCCCTTGTGATTATATTGCTCCCTCTGAGCCCGGGAGAATCCAGGGTCATCTCCCTGTCTCAAGATCCTCAGTTTAATCCTATCTGCCAAGCCCCCATTACCATGGAATGCCACACACACAAGTTCCAGGGCTCAGGCCTGGATATTTTGATTCTTGTGTGTGTGTGTAGGGGGTCACTCTCCAGCCTGTTACCATAGTATTTATAGTGTCAGAAACACTTGCTAAGGAAGCCAAGCTTCTCAGTTCACTGTTGATTTAAGTCTGTCAGAAACGCTGGAGGACTTCTTTCCTGTGGGAGGAGGACAGTGGAGCTGGCCGTCTCGGGGTGCATTGCTGGTACAGTTCCCAGACCTTGGTCCTGAAGAGCCGGCCCACGAAGACATAAATCACCGGGTTCAGGCAGCTGTTGGTGAAAGCAAAGAAGTTGGCCAGCTGCAGGCCCAGGTCGATGAACTCCTCCCAGAAGCAGCCTTGCACAACTCGCACCTGGAACAGGAACTCCAGGAAGGCGAAGCAGTGGTAGGGGGCCCAGCAGACCACGAAAGCAGCCACGAGCGTGAGGATCAGCACGGTGGTCTTGCAGTCCTTGGGGCCCCCAAACCGTGTCTGGCTGACCTCCCCCTGCCCTCGCAGGGAGGCCAGGATGTGGCAGTTGAAGAAGATGATTGCAGCCAAGGGCAGTAGGAACCCCAGCACATTCAACTCCACGATCCTTGCTAAGTGCCAGGCCTGGTGTGGAAACAGCAAGATGCAGGCAGAGATGTTCAGATCCTGGACGGCACTGACGGATCGCAGCAGGAACGTCGGGGTGCTCAGGAGGGCCCCCACGGCCCAGATGACCATGCAGGTGGCCCGGGCCCGCCGCCGCCGCCGCCGCCTGCGGCTGGGCCAGGGGCCGCCTGCGGCTGGCCATGGGATGCACCAGCACGCAGTAGCGGTCCTGGCTGATGGCCACCACCAGGAAGATGCTGATGAACAAGTTGGCCTTGATGACTCCATTGACGACGCGGCAGAGGAGGTCCCCAAAAGGCCAGTCGAATTGGTTCCAGATGTTCTGTGCCCAGAAGGGCAAGCCCAGGACAAATACCAGGTCGGAAGCTGCCAGGTTGACCAGGTAGATTTCTGCCACAGTCAGCTGGCGCCTGAGCAGGAGGAAGACGGACAGGACGAACAGGTTTCCCAGCAGGCCGAAGGCGCAGATGGTGAGGATGAAAATTGGTAGCACTTGGTGTAGCAGGTCCCAGGCTTCCCGAGCATTGTCACAGGACGTGGTGTTGAGAGGGGACAGCTGGCTCTGGTTGGAGAGCTGGAGTTCCAGGAGGGTCTGGGATGCCATCCACAGAGACCTAAAGGAACAGCACAGCGAGTCACACAGGAGGTGGCAAACCCAGCCTGCTGCCTGTTTGGGAAAAGAGAACTCTGGGACAGCCGCGCCCACTGTCTGCATCACTTGTGAAGGGGCGTGGCTGTTTCCACGCAGTGGCAGAGTGGAGTGGCTGCATGAGACTCCTGGCCTGCCCCGTGAAAATGCCGACCCTCTATTCCTTTAGAGGAAACATGTGGTGACTCTGGTTTAAAGGAAGGGACCAGAACTGTGACATCTAGTTCAAATCCTGGCACATCCACTTGGCGAAAGCTGCTTGAACCCACTGACTTCAACTTTCCTTTGTACGAATGGGGGTGAGTCTTAGCCCTCTTGTGGGATTATGGAGAGGGCCCAGGCTAGTGCCTGTGGAGTGCTTGGCATGGTGCCGGACATAGAGGCAGTGCTCAGTAGGAGGCGGGGATTCATCTAGTTAGCCACGTGCTTGTTACTGACAGTGTGACGGTCACCGAGCACCGGCGTTGTGCCAGCACTTCACAGTGCTGGACACGCACAGGGCAGGGTAGCCTCCAGCTCCCGGAGCTCACCGTCTAGAAGGCACCAGCCCTCAGGGCGGGGCTGGGGCGGACTCAGGGCTGGGAAGAGGCAGACGATGGAGCTGCAGGCTGGTGGGCTGGCTCCCACGGGGCGGATGGGGTGGGGGCAATGGCAGAAGGTTTTTAGAACGAGGAGTTTCTTCAGCTGGGCTTGAAAGATACAAGTAATAATAATAACTAGCATTTATTAAATGGCATTTACGTTCCAGCACCACTCTAAGTGTTTCTCGGGTATTTTCTCATTTAATCTTCCCAGCAGCCCTGTGAGGAAGGGCTGTTACCATCTGCAATTGATCCAACAGCAAATTGACCACGGAGATCTGAGTCACTGTCTGGGTCATATGGCTGGGCAGGGTGGAGGCTAGATTTGAACCTGGGCATTCCGACTGAGAGCCCACACTGCATCTACTCTGTTCTGCTGCATGATATTTTTATTGTTTTAGATTTTTTGCCATAGGGCACATGTACTTGCTGGAGAGAGAGTGGGACAGAGAAAAGGAAAGTGGGACATCACCCCCTGGGGGATGGCCATGCTATGGTCCCTTCTCCTGCATTCTTCTCTTGAGATTTTGGGCATGCATGCATACTCCCCCAGCGTAATTTTCAAGCTGCTGGCTCCAGGACTCGAACCATGGCCAGCCAGGTGGGAGTCCAGCACCTTAACCACTATGCTATCTGCTGGCCCCAGTTCTGCTGTACTTTTTCCCCACTTGGAAGATGAGTCAGCCAGACTCAGAGAAATTAACCAGCTTGTCCCAGGAGGCCTGGTGGTGAGTGACAGGCGGGCCGTGCCTCAGTCTTCATGGATCCCACAGGCCACGCTCAGGACCACGTGGCTGATCTGGTTCCACATACGCATGCCACGTCTCAGGGCCGGAGAGATACGGCGGGAAGGAAAGCCCTCGCTCATTCTGTAGGGCAGCCCATGTCTCCCAGTTCTCTGGGGGCCCACGGGGAATAGGACTGTGTCCTGGTTCATGGTTTGTGGGTGCCAGGCAGCAAAGCCAGCCACAGCCCACTCGGGGCACCCACATAGTCCCACAGGTGGGGAGGGCAGCTGCCTACACTGGGGATTTCTGATGAGCCCCAACACCTACAAATCCTTCCCCTTGTCCTGTGTATGCATAGGAAAAGCACGTTTTATAAATGCAGTTTTCTGGGGGTCTTGGGCTGTGTGCCCTCAGGTAAGGGGACACTGCTGTATTGTCATCACTCAGGGATGCTCTATATCCTATGGATGGGGCAGAGCCTGGAAATACCTAATAAAAAGATACCAGGGGGACCAGCAGTTAGCGTAATGGCTATGTCGCTGGACTCCCACGTAGTCGACTGCAGTTCGAGTCCCTGACCCGGTGGCTTAAACTCATGCCGGGTGCGTGTGCATGCGTGCCCAAGATCCCGAGAGGAGAATGGAGGAGAAGGGATTGCGGCGTGGCCATCCCCCCTGGGGGGTGATTTCTCGCTTTCTATCTC
>NW_006160193.1:16037-40042 GCF_000334495.1 Tupaia belangeri chinensis | reverse complement strand
GCCCCCAAACAAAAACCCCCTAAAAAAAAAAAAAAAAAAAAAAAAAAAAGATACCAGGCTGTCAGAAATGTCATGATGTAGCTTTTTTTTCTTTCCTCCCCTCCCCCTAGAGATTTTTGCTTTAGGGCGCTTGCACTCACCAGAGAGACAGGGACAAGAAATCTGTCCCCCCACCAGGGGGGATAGCCATGCCACAATCCCTTCTCTTCCAGTCTCCTCTGGGGATTTTGGGCATGCACACACATGTGCCTGGTGTGAGTTTCAAGCCTCTGGGTCCGAGATCTGAACCACAGTTGGCCATGTGGGAGTCCAGCAATGGAACCATTACACCACCTGCTGGTCCAAGATGATGTCTTTTTTCTATGCAAAAATGCGTCATGACTTTTCCGACGACCCAGCATTATGTAAGAGAGAGGTCATCTTGGGAAAGTCTACGTGGCTGTGTGACCTTGGGCAAGTCACTTCGTGTCTCTGAGCCTGATGTCCTCAAGAGTCCCACCTAGCTGTGCCATTCTGTCATGTCATGCATACCCAGTTACCCACATCGAGGTATAATTCACCGCTTCCTCATGTATCCACAGAGCAAGTATTTACTGAGCACCTACTACGCGCCGGCATTATTCTGGATGCAGTCTTCCCCTTAGTGGGGGGCTGGAACTGCGGAGAGGCCAGATCCTATGGCTGCTACCTACGGTGTATGGTTTAATGAATGTTTGCAGAGCTCAGCCTACTGTCTTTTGTCACAGCACGGGGGGGAGCCAGTGCACCCGGCCAGCCCCATTTCCTAGGTGTCCCTGGTCCTAACGTGTATTGGAGCCCTTCCTCAGATGGCCCAGGCCCCAGGCCTTAGCCTTCTGTGACATGGCTCTGCACACCAAGAAGCCCTGCAAGGTGTGTTGGTCTCACCACCCTTCCCCCAGCCTGGTTGCAGCCCAGACCAACCTTGAACGTGGCCTGTGCCCCACTGAAAACAAGGTGCTGGGCTCCCTGACTGCGTGCCTGGGACAAAGGACAGGCATTGGCATCCCACTGTGCAGACAGGGAAACTGAGACAGAGGGAAGTGGGTGATCAGAGCCAGCCTGTTTGCTCACGGCTCTTCCAGGCCCAGCTCGGATCCCAGGCCCCTTCCACACAGCAGGCTCGGGCTGCACAGAGAACGGGTCTGGCCGTGAGCCCTGCATCACCAAACCGTGCGATTCTGGCAGGCTGGATGGCTTCCCTCAGCTTCGGTTCCTCATCTGTAGACTGGGAATGCCGGTGGCTACTACACAAGGTCCCTGTGCAGTGTGAACGAGATCGTGTGTGTACAATCCCTTCCCAGCTACAAAGCACCCCCCACGAGGCACTGATGCTGCTGAACACGACAGCAAGGACAGCGCCATGGTGTCACTCAGTAGGAAGGCGCGTCGCGGAGTATCCTGAGCCATGGAGGGTAGGCGGCCTCCTCGCTGGACCACCACGGTGTGGTTACACGCTTGGAAAGCACCTGTGGAGGCCCCTTTTCCTCTTTTCTGAACTGGGGGCCGTTCGAGGATCATCTGGGACTCAACGCTCCAGGAAACCAAGGTGCTACCTTCCGGGGGCTGAGTTCCAGGAGAGCCTGACTCTCGGCTGGGAGATTCCCATCCACCACCAGCCTCAGAGCTCTCACCACCAGGAGGTTTAGGGAACTGGAAGAGGAGAGGGGGCTCATTCTGCAGGTGGAGAGAGCCCCTGCGTGGGGTCTGCTTTGCCCCCTCCTCTTCCTTCTCCAGGCAAACGTCCTTGAAATTTGGAGGTACCATGGGATACACGGGTGGAGGTCTGTGTCTCCTCTGGGGGGGGGGTGCCTGGACATGAAAGGATGGCTCAGGGGGAGGAGGAGGCAGAGGAGGGGTGCTGGATCCCATGTCCTCTGGGGAGAGCACAGAGGTTGTCCAAAGGCAGGGGCTGCTAGGTGGTCAGGCCTGGCCAGAACAAGGGATGGGGGTAACCTGGGGATATGGGCTGCAGGAGTGTGGGGGGCAGGACAATGGCTCCCACGTCCTAGTCCCTGGGTCCGGCCAATGTGTCCCCTTTCATGCCAAAGGGACTTTACAGATCTGATAAAGGATCGTGAGGTAGGGAGATGGTCTGGGACCATCTAGACGGCTCAGTGTGCTATCAAGGGTCCTTATTGGTGTGAGGGGGTAGAGTTAGGGAGTCGTTGAAGATGCATCATGGCTGGCTTGAAGGCAGAGGAAGAGCCTCGAGGCAAGCAATGCGGCAGCCTCTAGGAGCTGGGGAAGGCCGGAGCTCATTCTGCCCAGAGCCTTTGGAAGGAACCAGCACTGCCCATGCCTTGAACTGGGCCCGGAGAGACTACAGGCTTCTGACCTCCGGAAGATAAGCTACGTAGGTGCCAACAGATGGTGTGGAGGCTAAGGAAGCTGGATCTCATATGGCAATTTCAGGGTTCAAGTCCCGGACCCAGCAGCTTGGAAAAGCACACTAGATTCGTGTGCATGAATGCCCAAAATCCTGAAAGGAAGAGAAGGGACTGTGGAGTGGCCAGCCCCCTGGGAGGTGATTTCTCACTTTCTCACTCGCTCTCTTTCTCTCTCTCTCCGCCTTCTCTGGAGAGCACACACTATAGCAAACTAAACAAATAAACAAATGACAACAACAACAACAACAACAACAAAACCCCCAAGAGTGTGTTGTTTTGAGCCTCTACATTTATGGTAATTTTCAAAGCATAGAGAAATAGAAAACTCATGGGGGCAGGCGGGAGGCTGCCTGGCCCCTGCACAGGGTCTGGGGATCACCACCTCCACAGGAATGTCAGCTCATGCCCGATGGGGTCTGCACCCTGCCCGGCCTCCCCCTGTCAGGTAGGGCAGCCCGTGTCTGCACAGGCCGGGTTTATTCTGGAAGTGGCTGTTCATGCCAGCAGTTGCCTGTATTTGCAAAACTGGCCAGAGAGGAAAACCTTCATTGGTTCTGAGCTTTCGCTTCAGACACTTAGTAGGTGCTCAGTTAGTAACAGTTGTTGACATTATTAGCAATAATTGAGCCTATCTGAAACATCAAAAGTGACATTGGGCAGGTTTCCTACAGATGACAGTGCTGTGATTTCTAGGTAGATTCAGGTATTTTCTGAATTCTTCACAGTTTAATGCTGGCACGTGCTACGTGGGAGAAAAAGTGACTTTTTTCAATAAATTAGGCTTCTTCAAATTAACTCCAGCTTCAATAGTGAGGTGATGATAAAAACATTCAGAATACAGACACAAATGTTAAAGAATACCCACACGGTCACAAAATAAGAGGCTATTTTCAGGCCACAAGTAACCCAACCAGTTACTGGCCTTATGAAATCTTGTAAGCCACCTTCAGCCTGACTGGATTTTTCTAAATCAGAATTTGCAGATCATAACTGGTTGGAGTCCGTGCAAGTCGCCAACCGTTGTACCTTGCCCGGACACGTTCATCTGACCTCGATTTGGAGAACTCCTGGAACCTTCCCAAACTATTTCAAATACTCTCCCTCCTCCTCTTCCTATTCTGGAAAAATGATGAAAACCCAAACTACGCGTGGATTAAAAGTCTCTTAAGTTGATTTAGAATTATTATTATTATTTAATGTGCATTTACATAAGTAGAGACTTCTACAATACATAGGTGTAAAGGAACACTTTTTATTCCTTTTAAAAAGACTGTTCTATTTTATTCTCATGAGAGGAAAAACAGACAGTCATTTACTTACTCAGGCTCACAACTCCGGCTGGGTTTTCTGAAGGCAGGAGTCCTTCCTGGAGGGGTCTTCTGCCTAGGAACTCTCTGTGGAAATGCGGCAGCCCCAGTCCTGTAACCTACACTCCAGTGACGTCATTGGGGGATTGCCGAGAAAGTGAGTCTTCCAGGGGGAGGAAGCGAGCTGGGGTCTGGAATGGAAATCCACTTTCCTTTCTCTCTGGGCTGTGGCGATGGTAAGAGATGATTCAGCCACCATCTCCCTTGACTTGAGTAAGATCTGGGGAGGCCTGCCATCCCTGCCTGAGAAGCAGTCAGTGGCAAACACGCCCCCAAAATACATCTTGGCATCTCTGACTCCCCACAACGCTCACAAAGGATCACACGTGGAGTGAGGACTCTCCCCATTCCCAGTTGGCTCAGATGTCCGTGATCGGGCTGCAGCTTTCGTGGGAGCTGTCTTGAATTGCCTCCTTTTGAATTTTGGTCATGCAGGACACATCGCCAAGAATCCATCCATGTGGACCCCGTTATACAAACAGTGAGCTAGGGAAGGTTTGACTCATGCAATGCTCAGAGTTGAGTAAGATCAGATGCGCTTTTCCCTAATCTCTCTTGGCAGATCTGACATTGGCTACAGGGCGCGTGCGCTTGCCAGAGACGTGAACCCCTATGTATCAGGGTGAATTGCTCGAGGTCTCAGGTTGCAGACAGTAGACTTTAGGCTCTCTTTGAGAGTCGGGCTGTGAGAGCCTCCGTCTGCACGCCACTCGCCTGCTAGCTTCGCTTCGAAACTGGAGCTGCTGGAACTGCTTTTGGCTCCTTCCCTGCACACAGGAAATCCCATCTACACCACAGTCCAGACTTCTAGAAAAGTTCCCCCCATAGGTGGCATAGTGGTCAAGGCACTGGATTCCCACATGGTTGGAGTTCCAGACCCGGTGACTTGAAACTCATGCCGGGCACATGTGCGTAGTGCCCAAAACCCCGAGAGGAGAATGGAGGAAATGGGGTTGTGGGGTTGTGGTGTGGCCATCTCCCCTGGGCGGTGATTTTCCGCTTTCTCTCTCTCTGTTTCCTGTCTCTCTGGTGAGTACACATACCTGTAGCAAAAATCTCTTTCCAAAAAAAAAGGAAAGTGACCCCCACACATGTAGAACAGAAGCCATTCCCTTCATCTTCAGAATGTGGCCTCTTTTTAGTTTTCTTTCTCTTTCTTACTTGTTTTCATTTTAAAAAAAAGGTTTACTTACTTATTTATTCCATGAGAGAACAAAAGAGCCAGGGAGAGAGAGAGAGAGACAGAGAACCCTCATGCTGTCATCCAACCCCGCTCAACCAGCCAAGACCGTGGCACGCATGCGCACACGGTGAGTCCCGGCAGGCCCAGGACCCCAGCAGCCCCACTCTCGCTCCCCCCACATGGTTGGAGTTCCAGACCCGGTGACTTGAAACTCATGCCGGGCACATGTGCGTAGTGCCCAAAACCCCGAGAGGAGAATGGAGGAAATGGGGTTGTGGGGTTGTGGTGTGGCCATCTCCCCTGGGCGGTGATTTTCCGCTTTCTCTCTCTCTGTTTCCTGTCTCTCTGGTGAGTACACATACCTGTAGCAAAAATCTCTTTCCAAAAAAAAAGGAAAGTGACCCCCACACATGTAGAACAGAAGCCATTCCCTTCATCTTCAGAATGTGGCCTCTTTTTAGTTTTCTTTCTCTTTCTTACTTGTTTTCATTTTAAAAAAAAGGTTTACTTACTTATTTATTCCATGAGAGAACAAAAGAGCCAGGGAGAGAGAGAGAGAGACAGAGAACCCTCATGCTGTCATCCAACCCCGCTCAACCAGCCAAGACCGTGGCACGCATGCGCACACGGTGAGTCCCGGCAGGCCCAGGACCCCAGCAGCCCCACTCTCGCTCCCCCTGCACCACTCTGCCCGGTGTTTTTGTTCTGTTTCCCTGTCACTGCCACTTCCAGGGGGTTAGGCTGCACTTTCACATTTTCTAGTAGTTTTCTTCTCTTGCTGGAGATACTAAAATTGTGAAAATGGGGGGAAAAAGCCAACAATGTGAAAGTCAGTAGCAGGTGCGTGTTCTAGGGAGGAAGCTGGACTTGCCTCTGGGACATCCCCTCCTATCAGGAGAAGCCACTTCGTGGCATGGTTTTACTCACACAGAGGTGAGGGGCACGCGTCTCATCCTGCAGGGGGTAGATTTTCACCAGAGAAAGGCTCCACATCCCAGCCCTTCTCTTTCTTCTTCTTCTTCTTCTTCTTTTTTTTTAGAGAGATTTTTGCTGTAGGGTGTGTACCCTTGACAGAGAGACAGAAAGTGAGAAATCACCCCCAGGGGCCAGGGGAGGCCACGCCACAATCCCTTCTCCAATCTTCTCTTGGGATCGTGGGCATACACGCACATGCTCCTGGTGGTGAGGTTTAAGCCACTGAGTCTGGGACTCGAACCATGGTCTATTACATGGGAGTCCCTCAATGTAACTATTATGCCATCTGCTGGTCCCCAGTCCTTCCCTTAAAATAAAATAAAATAAAATAAAATAAAATAAAATAAAATAAAATAAAATAAAATTGCTCTAAGGCACATGTGCTCACAGAGAGAGACAGGGAAAAAGAAAAAGGCAGAGAGGGAGGTGAGAAAGCACCCCCTGGGGGTGGCCCATGACCAACTTCCCTCCATTCTCCTCTCAGGCACGCATGGACACACTTACCCCTGGCGTGGTTTTCAAGCTGCTGAGTCTGGGACTCGAACCATGGCTGTGTGGGGTCAAGCTGCCTTAACCGTCATGGCTCCTGCCCTCTCCCTTTCGTACACCGGTTGGGGCTTGCTAGGCGGTTGGCTTCTCTCCACTGCAGTGTGCTTAGACTGGACTGTTTCCGGAAGCCTTTGTTCTTGGGCGGGAGAGGATGAGACCAGCTCAGCCAGGACAAGAGATGAGCCGCTCTGAGGTCCCCTCCTGCCAGGAAATGAGCTTGAGAACTGGCCCTTGCGTGGCAGGGCCACGTGGCAGGACTGCCGGTGTCCGTGAGCTGTCATGGAGGACTGAGTGAGTCGGGCATTGGGAGGTGAGTCCGTGGAAACCTTGCCAAGGCTGTGGGCCCCACCCTGGGGTGGAATGGAAAGTTCTTTTAAGAAAATGTGTTTTCCTGCTGTCGCCTGCCAGGCCAGGAAATGGGAAGCAGGCCTTGTCTCGGGGACAGAGAGTGTCCCTGCTGGCAGGGCTGTGGGAGCGGGACTGAGGGCAAGGCAAGGAGACCCCAAGTTTATGAGGGGAAAACAGGCCCCACCATGTGGTAAAAGATGGGGGACTCGGAAGAGAGGGCCATGGGAGCCCCCCGAAGGTATGGTTGCCTTTTCAATTTGTAATTCCTATACCCTCCACAATTCGGTGAAACTTTAGAGTCTGGTGTGAGCCCTTTGAGGGGACTTCAAACAGCTCATGGAAAGATGGAATCAAAGTACAAGTTTATTTTGGTACCAAAAAAATGGAAATCCACATGTCATATACATGTATAATACTCGTAGTTTTTATAATAGGTATTTTCCATGAACTTTCGAAGATCCACCCCCACCACCCCGTGATGAAAGTTCCCTGGGTCCCTGGGGGAAGAAATGGCCAGCGAAGGGTGCAGGACTGCCACCTGGAGACAGGACAGCCTGGCCAGTCAGTGGGACAGGCCAGCCTTCCCTCAGGTGTCCTTAACCTCTGGTGGAGGGGTGCTCTGGGCAGGCAGGGCTTCCTGTGGTACCTGAGGGCTCTGATACGTATTCAGGAAAGGTGACCCTGGAGTTGTGGCTCTTGGGGACACGTGGCCACAGTCCTCTCAGCACATCTCTACAAATGGCGTTCACGTGCTAAGGACCTCCAGGCTCCTCACTTCGTCCTCACGATCACATGCAGCGTCTCTGTATCTCCTCCGCCTGTAGACAGAGGCTTTACCTTGTCTCTCCGCTGGATTAACAGTTCAGGGCCAGGCCCATGACTTAACGGCTAAGGGGCAGATCCCGCATGGTTTAAATCCTGGCCCAGCAGCTTGAAAAACACGCCGTTCAGGGACCAGCAGTTAGTGTAATGGCTATGTTGCTGAACTCCCATGTAATTGACTGAGGTTCGAGTCCTGGACCCGGTGACTTAAACTCACGGCGTGCATGCGGGCCCAAGATCCCGAGAGGAGAATGGAGGAGAAGGGATTGAGGCGTGGCCATCCCCCCAGGGGGTGATTTCTCACTTTCTGTCTCTCTGCCTCTGTCTTTCTGGTGAGCGTACACGCCCTATAGCAAAAACCTCTCCAAAAAAAAGAAAAACATGCCGGGCACATGTGCGCACATGCCCCAGACCCCAAAAGGATGGGGACACGGAGGAGAAGGGATTATGGTGTGACATGCCCCGCTGCAGGGTGCTTTCTCCCTCTCCCTCTCTGTCTGTCTGTCTGTCTCTAGTGAGTACATGCACATGCTAGCTTATAAACAAACACAAATAACGGTGCAGAAACACTTGGGTTTTGTCACTTCACAGGACGAAGGTTTAGCCCTTGGAATTCACAGATTCCTCTATGGCCTTGCTGTCATAGCCAGGGCCACCCCCCACACGAGGTCTTCCAAGTGAGGTGACTCTGGGCTCTGAACGCTCCCAGACTCTCCCGCCTGTGCACAAACCCGGGCTGGACGGGAGCACAGGGACAGAAGTGATGCTCTGGGGCAGCCTTGTTTATGGGGTTGTGGGTTTGCATCCAGAGTCTCCCGGACTGTGCTTGCCCTCCACCTGCGGCTGGCTAGGCCTGCCTAGAGCCTGGGGTGGACCACGGTGTCAAGGCCCTGGTGCTGGTATTGTCTCTCTTTCCGTCTGTCTTGCTCATGGAAGAAGTAAATGAATAAAAACATAAAAACAGAAAGGAAGCACAAACCCCAGGGAATCCCTAGGATGACAGCGGTGGACATGAGCCTGTCTTGGGCACTCAGGTGGCTGCATGTGGGCCCGAGCCTGAGCCAGCAGCCTGGCAACCAGCCCCAAAGCAAAGGGCTGAGAGCTGGTTCTAGATGAGAAGGTGCCTCCCCTGGGCACAAAAAGTCCACTGGGCCAGCGATCCACAGACCAGGAAACTTAAAACAAAAATCATATAAAACCTCCATTCCTGTGTTGACCTTGGGGAGAGGAAGGCGTTCTCGCCTGGGCAGTTGGGCTCCCCAGACCCTCCTCTTAGAGGAGCGGTGAGAATCTCGCAGCAAACACGGCGCAGGGCCAGCACGCAGGAGGGGCTTGTCATGGGTCAGCTGTATCTCTGTATCTTCTGAAGCCACGCCAGGCCTCGTCTCGTCACGACACACTCCAATGCCGTGTCTTGGGCACACAGAGACACTGAGACTTGACAGTGGCCCACAAGGCCACATGCCCAGACTTGGCTGCCCTTTCCTTGTCCCCCTTAAGGAGCTTTCATTCTGGCAGAGGACAAGGACAAGCCACTGGCAAAGTGGCCGTGAAGTACCAGCACTCTCTGAATATGAAGATCGAAAGAATTCACTCCACTCATGGCAGGGTGAGGTGGCTGGTTTTCTGTGTCAACTTGACTGGGCCCCGGGGTGCCCAGATGTCTGCTTACACAGGGTTTCTGGGTGTGTCTGTGAGGGTGTTGCTGGGATAGACTAGCATTTGAACTGGTAGACTAAGTAAAGCTGGGTGTTCTCCCCAGCATGGGCCGGCCTCTCCCAACCGGCTGGAAGCTTGCATAGAATAAAGAAGGGGAGTACAAGAGAATTCGTTCTCTGTGCAGGACTGTTGTGAGTTAAAACAGTAATTTTCTTCTACCTCCCCCTTTATTTTAATTGCCAGAGGGTATGTGCATTTGTCAGAGAGAGACAGAGACTGAGAGAGAGGAACAGGAAGAGGAGCCAGCACCCCCCACACACCCCGTGATCATGCTGCAATCCCTTCTATAACATCTTTCCATTCTGTTGAGATTTGGGGCATGCACGTGCCTGCACACAGTGTTGTTTTTTTAAGCCACTGGCGTTTGGATTTGAACCATGGTCAGCCATGCGGGATCTGGGTCCCTTAACCACTAGGCTATGGAGCTGCCCCCTTCCTCATTCTTCCTGTGAGTACCATTTAGTCCTTACCAGTGGGCAGGTCCTGTGCAGGCTTGTGGTCTGGTGCAAGGGAGCGAATTGGACCGTCGGGCCCAGGAGGGTGCTCTGAGAGGGGGAGTCAGCCCACTTGCAAGTCTTCCCAGAAGAGAGCTGGGGGGCCGTGGTGGCCCTGGGGTGCACCGGGCCTGCCTGCTTATGAGAGTTGTTGTGAGGATCAAATAAATGTGTGGGAAACGTCCATGCCGTGCTACACGGGTGTTCACGGGACACAACCAGTGTGTTCTGCGGGTTACCTTTCCAGCTCGTGACACTGTGTGGTCTGCAGAAAGCGTCCACATGGAGACGCTCTGACGGCGTTGCCAGGCAGCCTGGGGCCTGGCTGGCTCATGTGTATAGCACAGGATGGAGGCACGGAATATAATTAGTTTTCTTTAGGAACAAGTAGTTCCTTCATGATGTTTTTAATAGATATGGAATTGGATTACCTCATTGCAAATTGAAGGCTATGAGCATGTATCTTTAGCATAAACCCTGTAGGTCCCCATGGTGGAAAATGCTTCTGTGAGCTGAGAAACACGGGCCCAGGGAAACAGCAATGCCGCAGATAATGATACCTTCCTTTTCTTTCTTTCTTAAAAAAAAATTACTTAACTTTATTCATTATTATTATTACTTTTTAAATTTTTAAAATTTTATTTATTTTATTATTTTTTTAAATTTGATCAGAGAGAAAGAGAGAGAGAAAGTGAGAAAGCAAGCCACCCGGTCTGGGACCTGAACCGTGATCAGCCATGTGGGATCCAGCACCTTAACTACCACACCACCTGCCGGCTCTGATAATGGTACCTTTTCTTGAAGACTCGGGGTTACTCTTGGCTGTCCCAGCCTCATAAGGCCTTCACACATGGGGCAGAGACACACAAGCAAGCAGAGAAGCCCACGTGCCATTGTGATGAGTTCTAAGGAAATCGAAGAGGAGGCAGAGGTGCAGAGGACAGAGGTGGAGGACGTGTCAGGGATGTCTGGGAGGCAGCTGGAGGCCTGGGCTGAGTCCCGGAGTACGAGAAGGTCTCCAAGCATGAGCAAAGACCCTGGGGCTGGGCAGCGGCACACTGAATGACTAGAGAGGGGCAGAGGGCAGGCTGGGTCAGCCAAGACTTGACCTGGCCAAGCAGTCAAATGAGTCCAGAGATTTCTAGTTCAGGGGACTGCGGTTACAGGAGGTCTAAGGGAAGGGAAGGAAGAAGCATGGGCCAAGGGGAAGACCAGGCTATGGTAGTCTCCTGAGAAGCCTCAGCCGACCTGGGCCAGGCTGGGGGCCTGAGGGCCTTCCTGCTTAGGTCTGTTGTCAATTGTAGGGTGCCTGGCAAAGAGGCATGGCCTCAGGCAAGGCTCTTCAACACAGCACCATCTGCGGAGCCCGACGGTGAGGGTCAGGCTAGCCCAACGGCCATGATTAGTGCCCTTTAGGGGCCTACACGCTGACGTGTCTCCTTCCTGGTGGGCGGATATTTCCCAGTGGACAGATCTGGCTCCAGGGCAAGGCCTTCGTTCTCCGCGCTGATGCAGAAGTCAGGTGTGCAGTCACCACACCAGGGCTGAAATGCCAACTCCTCTGTTGAGCGAGGTGAACCAGGACTGCTTCCTAAACTACCTTCTGGAGCCTCAGTTTCCTGATCTGTAAAGTGGTGCTTTGCAGGTTTGGGGCTTGTGAGATCGAATGTGAAGAGCAGCCTGTGCTGAGCGCCCGGTAGCTACGGCTCCTGGTCTGGTCGTTGCCTGTTGAGTGAGGCAGGGGCGGAGGCGGGGCGGAGGCACAGGAGGGCCCTGACTGAAGAGAGTAGACAGATGCACAGGGCCGGTCACCAAGGGGCCGCGAAGGCTGACTCAGCCTGCACTGAGGCATGTGGGGGGCTCAGAACCCCCCTCTGGTCATCCTGCAGGGTTGTCTATAAACATTCCCATCTACTGGGCTTGGTGGCTGGCTTGTCTGGGGCTGGGAGCCGGGCCCGGTGACCTCTCTTTAACCTGATCTGAGACTCACTGACTCAGCCTGCCTCTGGGGAAGGGAGACACAGGGCAGCCCAGGTCCTGGGTCTGCAGAGGGAGCTGTTTGCACTTGGGGCCCTGGGCCAGTCCCTGACATGCAGCATGGCCCTGCTAGGGCATCGGGATCCTCCCTGGGGAAAGACCCGAGAATGCCCGTGAGACTGTACAACCTCGCCTGTCTTAGGACACGCTCACCAACTAGGATCCCTGAACCTGGGGAGGCAGCCAAAGCCCTCTCGCTGCGGGAGACGAGGGATGTGAGTTCTGTGAGGACGGTCTCAATGTGGGACTCTCCGAGACGCCAGTGGTCACTTGCTCAGGCCACAGTCCCTGGTGCCACAAACTGGGCGGATTAAAGAACCAGAATGGAGCCCGCCGCGGTTCAAGACAGCAGAAGCCCCAAGTGAGGGTGTCGGCAACGCTGGTTCCTGCAGGCTGCTCCGAGGGAGAGACCATTGCTCGTCCCTTCACAGCCTCTGGTGGTTCCAGGCAAGCCTTTGCAGTCTCTGGCTTGTAAAGGCGTCACTCCAATCTCTGCCTCTCTCTGCTCACGGCCTTCTCTCTGTCGTGGTGCATCCTCTCCTCTTCTTGTAAGGGTACCAGTCCTAGGATTGAAGGCCCACCTTAATCCAGGACAACTCAACTCAAGCACTCTACGAAGACCCCATCCCCTAATAAGGCTGTATCCTGAGGTTCCGTGTAGGCATGAATTTGGGGAGGGACAGGGTTGCACGCGTCAACCTGTTCCGACATCCTTATCTCACTGAGTCTTCTTAATACCCAGAGCCCCATTTTATAGATGAGAAAGAAAACACAAACTCAGACAAGTTAACTGACCTTGTCCAAATGTCCACAGCCAGGAAGTGGTAGGGCTGGGATGTGAACTAGGAACCTGTTTGCCTGCCAAGATCCCATGGTGAGCAAGAGGCATGGCAGGGACCCAAGGCCTGGCCCCAAAACCCTTCCCACTGTTAAACAGTGTGTCGGCATGGGCTAGGTGGAGGAAGCGGATGGGACCATGGGCCTGTCTTTAGGCGTGTTCGGAGCAGGTGAATCTAGAGACAGGTGGCAGCTCAGCGGCCACCAGAGCTGTGGCGGGAAGAATGGCGAGAAACCGCAAAGGATGTGCGAGCTCTTCGGGGGCTGTTGGAAACGTGCTGGGATTAGGTAGCAGAGACGGCTGCTGGCCTCCGCAGGTGACTGACAGCTGAAACGGGTGCACTGCGGGCCGACCGCATCTCCACTGCACTGCAGGAACAGATCCCAGTGTGCGCACTCTCTGCACCAGCCTCTAGGAGGTGACTTTGCAGGGACCGAGTCCTCAGGAGGCCTGTTTATGGTGCAGAAACTGCCCAGCAGGTCAGCTTCCTTAGGGCTGAGTGGCCTTGGCACGCTGTATCCCTCCCTGGGCCTTAGTTTCCACACCGGGAAGCCGTGATCACAGACATGGCTGCCTTCTGGAGGCAGGAGGACGGCGTCTATCGAGTGCTCAACACCGGGTGAGACCGTGGAACAGCCCTCGACCTAAGGCCGTTCTGTCTCAGACAGCAGAACAACGCAAACCGCAGCCCACTCAGCTTTCAGCCACGGCCGAACCGAGACCTCTCTTACTCATCCCCGACCCCACATCCTCCTGGGCTCGGGTGAGGAGTCAGGGCCATGTGAGGCTTTGCGGCGGGGCGGGACTGGGCCCCAAGGAGAGAGTGGAACTCATCACTGGGCTTTACAGAACAGAGCCCCCTTCTGAGTCATGAGGGCTGTGCTCACGTGGCTTCATAACACCCACCGTGGCGTCATCACCGAGTTTCCATCCGGTCATCTGGCAACCAGCCCGCAGCCCTGCATCCTGCCCCACCCCCGACTGGCCAGGCCCTGTCAAGCTGGGCTACCTGCTTGGTTTCCTGAGGTCCCTCTGGCGTCCCCCATTGTACCAGCTTGCTTGAAGCTGAGGGGTCAGGAGTCAAGGGGTTGGAGTCAGGGAGGGGGAGGGAGGCTCCCCCAGCCTGGTGCCGCCTACTGACCGCCCTGCTCAGCTTTCCAGCCACATGGCTTTTCTCCAGGTTACGATCTCCGTGAGTCACGCCCACATCTGTGAGCCGAGTCCCCTGAAGAGTGAGCTCCCCCAGTCACTTGTGGGTAACTTTCCTCGGCTCAGGGCACTGGGCGGGCTGCAACCTGGGTAGGAAGGTTGGGCCCCACAGGAGGAATGAGCATCTTCCCTGGCCCCCGTGTCCACCATGCTGGAGGCTAGAGAATGCGCCAGGAGGAGAGGGGGGGGACCGTCTCACGAAGGGCCGTGCAGGGCCTCACAGATACGGAGGTTTCTCCCAAGGGCCTTGGGATGCTATTAGAGGGTTTCCCTTTGAAGAATGCCCTTCTCACCCTGGCTGCCATCAGCATCGTCATCATCGAAGCTGACACATCTTCCATGCCAGCCAGGTACCAGGCACTGTGCCAACACAGAGTAAGGCCTTTTAAAACAAATTGTTTTTTGAGAATTTTTTCCTATAGGGCACATGTGTTCTCTGGAACGGCAGAGAGAGACAGAGACAGAAAGTGAGAAATCACTCCCCAAGAGGGATGGCCATGCTGCAACCCCTTCTTCTCTATGCTCCTCTTGGGATCTTGGGCAAGTACGCACATGCGCCTGGTGTGAGTTTCAAGCTGCTGGGTTCAGGACTTGAACTGCAGTCAACTACATGGGAGTCCAGTAACACAACCATCATGCCATCTGCTGGTCCCCAGGGTAAGACATTTGAATGGGTCCCTTTGACCTAAGGCTATTCTGTCTCAGACAATAAGACAAATAAAACAAACCACAGACCATCAAACTTTCATACATTAATCCTGCTAATAGTTCTATGAGGCCCACACTATTATTACAGATGAAGAAACAGAGCCAGAAAGGACCGTGACCAGTAGATGGCATAACAGTTACATTGCCGGACTTCCACATGGCTGACCACGGTTCAAGTCCCAGACTTGGAGGCTTGAAATTCACTCTGGGCGGGTGTATGTGTGTGTGTGTGTGTGCGTGCACGTGTGTGTCCAACATCCTGAGAGGAGAATGGAGTAGAAGGGATTGCAGCGTGACTGTCCCCCTTGGGGGGGGGGGGGATTTTTCTCTCTGTCTCTCTGGCCAGCACACATGCCTTATAGCAAAAATCTCAACCAAAAAAAAAAAAAAAAAAGAAAGGACAAGTGAGATACACAAGGCCACACAGCAAATTGAAGTCTGAGCTGATGAGCTGGAAGTGACCCCAAAGCCCTAGCTTCTGACACTATTCCTTATGTTTACAGCCTCCCTAGGGGTGCTCTGGTATTCTTTCCTGAAAGGTTTATTTAGTTTTATTATTACATTTTTTTTTTTTAAGTGAGAGAGAGAAAAAGAGAGCCATCTCCTTGACAGGGTCTTGTCATGCTGCCATCCTCCCCCCAGGCTCCCAGCCATCACATAAGTGTGTCCTGTGTCAGGTCCTTGTCCAGGTCAAGCTGAAATCTGCACCCAGGCCTCCTGTGTGGCTTCAGGATCATGCAGCGGCACCCTCCCCCTGCACCAGCACCGAGGCTGGGACTGTACTTGCATTCTTTTTATTTTCTTTTAGGGAGATTTTTGTTACAGGGCACTGGTGCTCACCAGAGAGACAGAGAGAGACAGCAAGAAATCACCCCCCCCGGGCGGGGGCACACCGCAATCCCTTCTCCTCCATTCTCCTCTCGGGATTTTGGGCATGTATGCATGTGTGCATGAGTTTCAAGTTGCTGGGTCCAAGACTTGAGCTACAGTCAGCCATGTGGGAGTCCAGTGATGTAACCGTTAGATCATCTGCTGGTCCTTATATTTGCATTCTTAAAAGCCCACATTGACTGCAGAGTGAGTGTGAACTGGGAGACACTGGTTGCAGGCAGGACCCATAGCCTAGTGGTTAAGAGAGCTGGATCCCACGTAACTTGACAAACATGTTGGGTGCATGTACGTGCCCCGAAGAACTTGAGAAACATGTTGGGTGCATGTACGTGCCCCGAAGCCTGTCAGGATGGATAAGTGGGGAAGGCATTGTGGCATGACCATGCCCCATGGGGGTGTTTTTCCCCTCATCCACTCTTTCTCTCTGACTCTCTGATGAGTGTATTTGCTTTCTGGTGATTAAAAAGAAAAAAAAGGGCAGATGGTTTTATAGACACCCGGTAAGAGCTTGGTAATGAGTTACCACGTGGGAATGTCGGCTGGGAACATATTCAGACACTGTTAATAGGTTTTTACATCATATTTCTTAAATGTCTACTGCGGAGAACGTTCTAGAGGGGACACTGACCTGTACTAACCGCGTGCATACTGGGAAGCGTGAGCAGCCCTCTCCTGCATTTTGGGAAGTACGAGTGCAACGGCTGAGAGACTGTCCGTCATCATGGCGGAGCCCTAAGCAGGCTGAGCAGAAACACCCACCCCCGAAGGCTACCACCACCCACAGCAGCATCCAGGACACAAAGACTCGAGCGGTCTGGGAGTTGTAACAAGGAAAGAGCTGTGTAAAAACTCTCCATTTATTAGGCTGTGCAGAAAGATGCGTGTTTACACGGTTCATCCCTTTCCTCATCTTTGTGGGATTTGCTTCCTCTTTGCAGACTAACAGCTCTTTGGGTCTTTTGCAGGAGGGACGCTCTGTAGGATTTCAACACACTTGAACAGGGCAGGTCCCTTCCGGGGACTCAGGTGCACACAGACCATGTGTGAACCCTGAAATGACCACTAGGAGCCCATGGCCATGGCTCTGCGGACACAACATGAAGCACACCTCCTGTCTCCTCCCACATTGTGGGCACGCCAGCTACATCCTAATACTAAGCGGCTCTCTTTAATTCACCTGCTTCTGCTGTCCAGCTACAAATGGGTATGTTTACCGGGGCAGAGGGATGTGGGTGATGAAAATAAAAGGAGGGTGAGGTTGGGAGGGAGTCTTTTTGGATTCTTTTTAAGATTCAGAGTTCATTGGCTATGATTTATAGGCTCATTGCCATCCGGATCCTCCTTTCTTCCAGGTCCCAGCCTCTCCAGAGAGAGCCAACAAGTTAATACCGGTCTACTCCTGCCTCCAGTGAGCAAGCTCAGGCTGGCCGCGGCAGGGCGCTGTCTGGGCCCTGCTCCTCAGTTCCTGGCCACTGGCTTGCCTAGGTTCCACGTAGCTGGCAGTGGAGCCTGGCCAGCACTTCCTCCACACCTCCCCATCCGGCCTAGCACAGCAGGCCACAGGGGCCGTTTAATAAGATGTGCAGAAAAAGACAAGTTCCCCACAACGAGGACCCGAGACTGAAGCAGGGCTGTACCCTGGGCCTCTGGCCAAAGATGCTGATGCACCTTTCTCCGCCTGACACTTGGGCCCTGCCCTGGCCCTGCCCCATCCCTGCCCCATCCCTACCCCCACCCAAAAGAGGGGGAGCTGCCCGCAGCCCTGCCCATCGGCTCTACAGGAAATCGATTGGCTGGGGAACCGAGTGGAGAGGGCCTGCTCCCATCTCTCGAAGCCTGGTGGAGGTGGAGGTGGAGACATCTATTCTTCCTGTGGGGCCCTTGCCCCGCAGGTGCTTTCTTATGGGCTGGCCAGGCTCAGGACTGTCACCGAAGAGGATGCGCTCAGCCACCCTGGCAGGGGACTCAGGCCCTACCCTTACTGTGCTTGAGTGGCCCCACTGTCTCTGCTCAGGCTCCTCTTGAGGCCACACTGGGCCACTTTCACATCAGTCACTGACTGGAGCCCCTTGGCTGCAGAGGCAGGGACACCTCGGGCCGGCCTGGCTGGACTCCTGGTGACAGCCACCACCCCTCGGTGAGGGTCCGAGTGCTGTGATCCCCTGGGCGGGTCCAGTTGGAAATCTCTCTGCCTTAGCACAAATCAAACGCTGAAGGGTGGCCTTCTCCAAAAGCGTTGTGTGTGTGCGTGCGTGCATGCAGACACATGTGTGTGTGGGGTGGGGCAGGGTGACGGGAAGGAAAGGGTGCAGGAGCCAGCAGCACCGGCACGACCGGCGTGTCAGACACTGAGCGCTTTGCAGGACCTCGGGCTTCCAATAGCCACTCTCCTCTAGGCAGTTTCCAGACCTGGGGTCTTTCCCCAGTGCACTCGCCCCTGTGGGCGGAAATGCCTCGTGTTCACACAGCACCTTTGGCATCACAGTACGTTCATGCCCATTGTGTCCTTTCATCCTCACAATAACCTGCTGTTACAGGAGAGGAAACTGAGTCAGAGAAAAGCCGGTTGCGTAACTAGTTAATGGGCAAGCTGAGGCCTTGGGCTCCTCACCCCTCTGGTCTCTGTGGTGGCCACAGTGCCTTGCTTAGCCGCGTCACAGACCGGCCTCCAGAGCCCATAAGCGCTCAGTCCTCCCTGCTTGAGTCCATGAGTTCCTCCCAGGCAGGACGCACCCCCTCTGTGCCCTGCCCTCAGCGTTCAGTCTGGGGGTGCGGCTGTGTTCAGTGCTCACTGGGTCTTCTTTCACACGTACCACCTTGTCTGTTGGCGAGGGAACAGCAGGGTCCTGGATCCTGTGTTCTATCAGAGATCCCCCTCAGTTTAAGCTTCATTAATCCGATAACCTGTTTTCCAGAGTCCTAGCTGAGTGGGACAAGGACATTGAGAGCAATAGCTCACCAGGCTCTGCATGCACACCGGGCCACTGCGCTCCAGGAGACTTACGCAGTCATGCTAGGGCAGGGGAGGAGTCTAGCGGGGAGGGAGCTTAGTCATTCCTGTCCCTGCCCACAGCTCCCTCTGCTCCTGGGAGGCAGCAGCAAATAAGGACAATAATACTGTGTGTTTTGGGAGCCCTTATCTGTGCACGAGGTCACCCTGACGTCACGGCTGTGTCCTCACTACCACTGGGCAGGGTGGGGGTTCCTGCTTGAGCTCATGCACGAGGACCTCTCCTCCTAGGGTCTGGGCTGAAGAGCAAGCATCTGTCAGTCCTCACACAGATTAAGTCACCCTGTGCTCACTGGCTGCTCTGCCCTGAGTCCGACAATTTGTAAACCTGGCGCTCTGTGGAGATGGAGGTCCTCAGCGTGCCCATGGAGTTCTCCACCTGGCTGGGCTCTGACATGCAGCCCCCTTTCTGGAACATGGCTTGGAACACTTCTCGGGACTTTTTCCGGAAGCGCTTGCCCACAATCACGTACACCAGCGGGTTGAGGCAGCTGTTGCTGTAGGCCATGTAACTGCTGATCTGCGTGATGACGTCGATGACGTGCTCCCAGCAGCCGGAGAGGATACGGAAGCGGAACAGCGTGTCCAGGAAGGTGCTGACCTGGAAGGGCAGCCAGCAGACCACGAACAGCAGCAGCACGGCCAGGACCAGCATCGTGGCCTTCTTCTCCGTCTGGATCTCCTTGAACTTCTGCATCTCGTTGTTCCGCAGCACCTGCACGATCTGCACTGTGCAGAAGCTGATGACGCTCAGGGGCAGCAGGAAGCCCACCAGGTTCAGGAGGACATTAGTGAACACCTCCCAGGTGTAGGACGGGTATTTGATGATGCAGGCGGTGACATTGTGGCCCTCGTCTCTGTACTCTCCCAAGGTCCGGAAAGCCAGCATGGGTGAGCTCAGCAGTAGTGCGCACCCCCAGATCACCAGGCTGTAGAGTTTGGCCCAGCGCACACCGCGCATGCGGCCCATGGACATGGTTTTCACCAGGGCTAGGTAGCGGTCGATGCTCACCAACATCAGGAAGTAGATGCTGCTGTATAGGTTCATGTAGGTCAAGCTGTTCACCAGGCGGCACAGGGCCTCCCCGAAGATCCAGTCGAAGTTATTGGCCATGGTGATGGCCCAGAAGGGCAGCGCGCAGGCCAGGATCAGATCTGCCATGGCCAGGTTCCCCAGGTAGATCTCGGCCACCGTACAGCTGCTCTTGTGCAGGCAGAAGATGCTGAGGACGAAGAGGTTCTCCAGCATGGCCAGGATGAACAGCACCCAGAGGAAGGGGGCCTGCACGCTGTTGAGCCAGCCCCACCACTCGGCGAGGGCACAGCTGTTGCTCTGGGAAAGGGTCCCGTTAAGAGCAGATGCAAGGACCTGCGAGGTAACATTGAGCATTTTGGTGCTGAAAGAAAGCAGAAAAGAGGCTGTCACACCTCGAGGTCACAGAGGAAGGAGAAAGCACTGCTGTAGGAGAGGGGAATGAGATGGCTCAGCCGCTCAGCAAAGAAGTGGGAGGAAGTGGGCCCTGGGACCTTTTCTGCGGGGTGATCGGAGACTCATGTCCCAGTGTCCCTGACACCCCTCTACCCGGGGGCTTAAATTGAGACCTCGTGTTCTTTGCCTTGCTGCTCCCCTGGGATATTTCCTTGGCTGGTGCCCATCGACAGCCCTAACGATCACGAGTCTTGGACCCTGGGCCTGCTTGGAGATCCCATGATAGCAAAATTCCTTCCTTATCAAGAGGCCCCTCCCAAGGTGCTGCTCATCTTTTGGCCTCTTGAAGCTGTGTCGTGGATGAGCAATTTATTAGAAGAGAAAAAGGATACTATGCCAGACAGGGAGACTGCAGCCTGGCTCCGAGACCACCGCCTATCTGCCCACACCCTGCCTTCCTGGACCTCCTGCTTCTGCTGGCAAAGGGCCTCGTATCTCCACAGCCGCTGTCGGCAATGCGCTGGAGGTGGCCAGAGAGCGTGTGATGGAGAGAGAGGGCAGGCGCTTTCAAGGCAGATGGTCCTCCTGGTGTCAAATCCCAGCTCCCTTGTTTATGAATTGCGTGGCCTCATTTACTGAACCTCAGTGACCTAACCTGTAAAACGGGAATAATAAAATCGACTTTCTTTCCTTTTTTCTTTCTCTTTCTTTTTATTTGCCAGAGGGTACATGTACTTGCTGGATAGAAATGCGAGAGAGAAAGAGAGAAATGATCCCCTCTATTCTCCATGAGGGATGGTCATGCCACAACCCCTGCTCTTCCATCCTTCCCTGTTCTGGGGATTCGAGGCATGCATGCACAGGTACCTGGCCTGTTTTCAAGTAACCTGGTTCAGGGCTTGAACTGTGCAGTTAGCCATGTGGGACCCAGCTACCTTAGCCACTACACCATACTCTTTGGTACGGTGGCAAGGAGCTGAGCCGATGTGCAGAAAGCCCCAAGCATGCACTTGGTTGGATAAACACTCGTGCTCATCTGTCTCTGTGAACCTCTAAGTCGCAGTGTCAGGTTCCAGCCCGCGGTCTGCAGGTTCTTGCTCCCGGACCCGTGACCTTGTCAGTACCCTACTGCTCCTCTTTTACTCTGAGGAGAGACTTGCAGACCATGGGGCAAGCCACTTTCTTAAAAGTGTTGCTGTTAACGACAACTCATCTTGCCATCAACAAAGTGACTTGGGCCTGGGCAGACAGAGTCCCATCTTAGCTGTGTGGTCTCGGGCAAACTGCTTGACCCCTCTGGGCTTTCATTTTGCTTGCTTTCTTATTTATTTATTTATTTAGGATTTTTGCCTAGCTTGTGTGCATTTGCCAGAGAGACAGAGAGAGACAGTGAGAGGGAGAGTGAGAAATCACCCCTCAGGGGGGGATGCTCATGCAGCAATTCCTTTTCCTCATTCTCCTCCTGGATTTTGGGCATGCACATGTATGTGCCTCGTATGATTTTTCAAGCCACCAAGTCCAGGACTTGAACTGAAGTTGGCCATGTGGGAGTCCAGCGGGAATAATAAAATCGACTTTCTTTCCTTTTTTCTTTCTCTTTCTTTTTATTTGCCAGAGGGTACATGTACTTGCTGGATAGAAATGCGAGAGAGAAAGAGAGAAATGATCCCCTCTATTCTCCATGAGGGATGGTCATGCCACAACCCCTGCTCTTCCATCCTTCCCTGTTCTGGGGATTCGAGGCATGCATGCACAGGTACCTGGCCTGTTTTCAAGTAACCTGGTTCAGGGCTTGAACTGTGCAGTTAGCCATGTGGGACCCAGCTACCTTAGCCACTACACCATACTCTTTGGTACGGTGGCAAGGAGCTGAGCCGATGTGCAGAAAGCCCCAAGCATGCACTTGGTTGGATAAACACTCGTGCTCATCTGTCTCTGTGAACCTCTAAGTCGCAGTGTCAGGTTCCAGCCCGCGGTCTGCAGGTTCTTGCTCCCGGACCCGTGACCTTGTCAGTACCCTACTGCTCCTCTTTTACTCTGAGGAGAGACTTGCAGACCATGGGGCAAGCCACTTTCTTAAAAGTGTTGCTGTTAACGACAACTCATCTTGCCATCAACAAAGTGACTTGGGCCTGGGCAGACAGAGTCCCATCTTAGCTGTGTGGTCTCGGGCAAACTGCTTGACCCCTCTGGGCTTTCATTTTGCTTGCTTTCTTATTTATTTATTTATTTAGGATTTTTGCCTAGCTTGTGTGCATTTATAAGAGAGACAGAGAGAAACAGTGAGAGGGAGAGTCTTGTGTGCATTTACCAGAGAGACAGAGAGAAACAGTGAGAGGGAGAGTGAGAAATCACCCCTCAGGGGGGGATGCTCATGCAGCAATTCCTTTTCCTCATTCTCCTCCTGGATTTTGGGCATGCACATGTATGTGCCTCGTATGATTTTTCAAGCCACCAAGTCCAGGACTTGAACTGAAGTTGGCCATGTGGGAGTCCAGTGCCTTAACCACCATGCCACCTGCTGGCCCCCCACTTTGCTTTCTGTGCGGTAGACAGTCACTTTCTTCTTGACTCTCTTTGCACAGTGGCTGCTAGCTTCAAATCAAAGAGTCAATGTGAAGTCGTGCTGAAGAGCCTAACACGCAACCCAGAAGGCGGGATGATGGGACACAGCCCTGTGCTGTGGGAAAGGGCAGGTAGAGGTGACAAGGTACTTCCGGGGAGGTCCATGGCAGGGTGGGTTCATGGACAAAGAGCTGAGCAGCAAACTGTGGGAGAGCCTGCTCGTAGCTCCGGAATTTCCCAGGAAAAGCCCTTCTGCTTTCTGGTGTCTCCCACCCTGCCCGACAGACCAGGGCCCAGTGTATGACGGGTGCCGTAGGGAGGGGCACGGGACACAGAACTGGGGTGGGGGCAGGTGGACCTGGTCGAAGGCAACCCTAGAGTCGTGTCTTGAAGGATGCGGAGGGTTTCCTTCAAGAAGGAAAGGCAGGGCAGACCAGAAGCAAAGCTTCTGGCATGTTCTGGAAGGCAGCATTAGATGTTGGACAGAAGAGGTGGGATTGGCAGGAGCTGAAGGGGGATGAAGGAGGAGTGGTCTTCACTGGGTGCAGAGGAAGTGAGGCTCTCCCCTGAGGACTCTAAGGAGGGAGTAGTGGGACAAGTCCCGCTCTGGGGGTGTGAGGATGCCGCTTCCTGGGGGTGTGGGCTGGACTTAGGGATGCCTTAACCAGCTGTGGCAGGAACGCGTGACTTTCAGGCTAGGTCATAAAATGCACTGCAGCTTCCTGCTTGGCCTCTGGGATTGCTCTCCCTAGGGGAAGCATGCCACCATATTGTGAGAACACTCAAGCAGCCACGTGGAGAGGAGCCACCGGGCCACCTTTGAAGTGAGTCGTCCGGCCCCAGGTAAGCCTCCAGATACCATCTTGCACATCTTCCAGCCAAGGTCCCAGACGACGCGGAATACAGACAAGCAGTCACCACCGTGCTCTGACTTCTGACCCCTGGAAATCTGTGGGCTCCTTTCCAGAGTCTTCTCAAAGTAAAGCTTCCACTCAACCCCTTTTGGCCACTCCTTGGCTAGGGGAGTTTGCAGAACACCAGAAGCTCAGCTCTCCTCCGCAGGCGTGGGAAGTGGAGACCAGGCAGCAGTGGAGGGAATTTGGACACAGCGGGAGAAGAAAGGCTGGTCGGCGGACAGAAACCAGGTGGAAGTCGATGGACTCCTTTCCAGAGTCTTCTCAAAGTAAGGCTTCCCCTGGGCAGTCCCCTCAGCCCAACCCTTGGCCCCATTTCTGGGGCATGGAAACCCTCTTTCCTCGTTGCCCCCAGTGTGGGGAGCTGATTGTCTCTGAAGCTAGCTCACTAGACACCGAAGTGGAACACAGGCCCCGCTCATTCATGTCTTGGCAAGGTAGCTGTGGCCAGTGATGATGCCCCGGCCCAGAGCTGGCTCTGAGAAGCCACGGGGTCATCTGGTTAGGGCAGAACTGGAGCCGTGCGGCGCCGGGGTTAG